>NC_142482.1:56359744-56664209 GCF_049115385.1 Moschus berezovskii | reverse complement strand
GTCTGTCTGCAGGACAGCTGACCTGACTCAGGGCCCCAGAGACAGACTAGGGGTGCAGGGCACAGCTGGGGAGACCCAGCCACCTCTCAGGCTCCATCCACACGTCTCCTGCTCCTTACACACTTCCACTGACGTCCCCCTCTCTCTTTCCACCTGTGTGCCTCTCACATCTCGCTGCACCAAACTTTTCTTTTTTTTTTTTTCTGTCTGTGCTGTGCCCTGTGGCATGTGGACTCTTAGTTCCCGCACCAGGGATCGAACCTGGTGCCCCCTGCAGTGGAAGCACAGAGTCTTAATCACTGGACTACCAGGGAAGTCCTGAACCAAATTTCTAACCCCCATTTCTCCCTCACACCAGGCATCCCTGACATAGGAAAACACATCACCCATTGGGAGAGAAAGGAAGGTGAGTAGGAAAGGCAGGGAGTCAGAAACACAAGCATCTCTTCCACAGCCAATAGCCTGCACCCATGAGCTGTCCTGCTCAAAATACTATAGAGCCCCTCTTCCCTGACCTTCCAGCATGACCTCAGCAGTCCGAGGTCTGGGGGCATGAACTCTCTACTCATTCACCTTCAAATCAGGGTGGGTGTGGAAAGAAGGAAAAACTTTTCTCGGGATTGCTTTACTCATAAAAAATAAAAGGCGCTTCAATACCCAAGTGTGGGGATAATTCAGTGGTTTGGGGAAGCAGAAACAGAAGTTTCAATCTTCCTTGCCACCTCCTTTCTCATGCATCCCTTCCACCCTCCCCCCAAAAAAATGTCTAGGTAAAATTGTGAGTGTGGGTGTGCTTAGGAAGCTAAAAGAGGGAAAAGTTGAAATACAGGTGATGAGGCCTACAGGGGTAGCTCAGTCTCTGAATCTGGGAAGCCAGGACTGACTGGGGCCTTCCTGAGGCAGCAGCAGCCTTTGGGTGGGGGCTTTGGGTAGGGGGCTTCGCAGGGGGGAGGCAGAATAGGGAATACTGGCAGGCTGCCTCCCCCAAGGCCAGTTGATGTCTCCCCAGGCCAGAAAGTGCCCCACCAGAGGCCTCAGCCTCTGCCCTCTGGATCTGAGCCCTCCTGGGACATGGACTTTGATAATTACGGGCTTCCAAACAAGCCTTTTAATTTCCAGAAAACATATCAAAACAGTCATTTTCTTTTCACACACCACCTGGAGAAGCCTATTCAGCCCAGGCACCGACGGGAATATAACTTGGGCCATTCTGAAACCGATTTGACATCTCGCCTGTAGGCTAGAACTTGTGGTGGGGGGTATGTGTGCAGCACTTTTGAGGAGGTCGAGAAAGCAAGGCAAGAAACGGGAGAAGGGATTAGGGTGGAAACTAGGCCAGCTTCTGACCTGAACATTTTGCAAGCCACTAGCTTAATCCTTGCCCTTGGAGAACCTATTGATAAGAGACAAAAACTGACACAGGCAAGTCTGTCCACTCCTTTAAGAACCTGGTTCTGATTTTCCTAAAATAACATAGTCACAAAGCCACACTCAGCTTCCCTCACATCCCCACTATACCCCATTTCCATACATGCTAATTTTTTTTTTTTTTTTAATGAGAAGGTAGGGCAGAAGGGAGGGGAAAGAGGAAAACACACACTCATAATCTTCCTTGTATTTCCTCTTTAAGCGCCATCATGGTTTATAAGATTGTGTTGTAATTTCAGCGATTACAACAACAAAACTGATTAACACAAAAGGAAAAGAGGCCAAAAGTGAGAGCAAAGACGATTTTGATGTTTCTCTTTGACAGTGAGACACAGAGACCCCGGAGAGGTAAATGTCTTACTTTGTAGCCAGGAGCATGTTTTTTCTTGTCACTTGCTCATTGGGATCGGAATGTTGTCGGTTGAGAAATTCAGCTACTGCTTTGGCAGGAAATTCGGTTTCGCACACGTACCCAAAGTCCCTGGCTAGGTGGACAGCTTCTCCTGGCAAGAGGAGGAAGGAGAGGGCAAGAGAATGAAAAAAGCTGGGATCAAGACTTCCAGCTCCCTTATTTTCTTAACCCAGCTGTTGCAGGAAACACAAACAACTTGTTTCCCCACTTCAGGCATTTTCTTTCCTTCATCTGTAGGGTCTAGCAGATGCATTTCTCAGAGAAAATGGCCACTTACCCTAGAAGGCTAAGATGATTTGAAAATGTAATTCCATCACCTCCCCTGATCATCCCCCACCCTGATGACATTCTCCCACCTTCTCTTTTAAAACGTTTCTTGTGTTCCAGCCTCACACCTATCAACGCGTTCATAAAATGATATTCATAATTACTCCTTGAGCTTTTCTGCAAGGGAACGACTCAGGGTTTACATTTTAACTTTATCGCATATAATTATCTGTTCATCCAAACCGATTAACCAAGAGGATTTGAGGGTCACTCCACTGAGTCTGTCTGTGTTGTTGATTTTCGAATCTTTGGTTTTAATTTCCTGAACCAGTTGGTTTTTACTGCAGGGCTTCCTGCCATTAGCTCCAGCTCCGGAAGAACGCATGCGCCAATTAGAGCATCAAAGCCCTCTCCGCGGAGCTTGTTTCCATAAAATGGAGCGGATCACAAACAATAACAGTTCTCCAGAAACTGCCTCCCTGCGATGGAACTCAACCCCCAGACCCATGCACACTCTCACACTACACCCAAAGTCGCTACTACTATTTTCTTTTCATATAATGCTTTCGGGGTCTGAATGGTGGGTTCCCAGGACACCGGTATTATTTTTAATACAGTGCTACTGTAATAAGTTTCTGGAACTGAACAATTGCCTATTCCTTAACAGTTACATGCGTTATCATTTTTGACACCATTAACAAATGGTTCACAGGATTTCTCCTCAAATTTGTGTTTTTAAATATTTTAAAAATTATTTACAATGCAAGAACCTGAATTCAGTTATACAATATCTCCTCCAATAGAAGATATAAGTAAGATAAAGCGCCATCTTTAAATATAAATGGTGGTTTTGAAATCTGCACCATAACTTAAGCTCCTTTTTTTCCTATTGGCATGAGACATTTCCAACAGAACACAAGGGAAAATGCAAGAGAACTATACATTCATTCCAACACACCCAAACTTTAGCCAATTTAGTATCAGACAACAAGGATCTGGAGGGGGTAAGAATGTGACTACCATAACTGGACTATGGTGTATATTGAAAGGGAGTGAGGACAGGATGAGCTTTTGTTTTGAGGGGTTTAGAAGCCTGTGTGTGTCTGTGTGTGCTTCAAAAACTGGCATGAGAAAGTTTTTGCAATGCTTATTTCTTTTTTCTTTTCCTATCCAAATAACTCAAAGTCTAAAACTGTTCATTTTTCTTCCTCTCCAGTAGAGAAGCACAATTAAATGAGAGATAAGGGAGCATATGTTTGGAAAACAAAAAGCTGAAAGGGCATATAACCCTGAGCTTTCAGGATGGTCTTAAATCAGGATGCAGGTCAAAGATTCCCAAATTAATTCAGGAAGTAATGGTCACGCATTTCTCAAAGGCAGATGTCAGAGTAGCTTAAGTGATTTACTGCTGAGCTCCATAAAGGAGACAGGAACTTGAAGAGTATGCAGTTCCTAAATTTTCACATTGTTTAGGTCAAAACTGGGTTGGGGGGGGGGGTGTAATTTGGTAGCAGAGGGAAAGAGGAAAGGAGGACAGGACTAAATGCAAATAGTTTTTTCACATGCAAGATTCCGTTCACTTCCAGCTATGTTCTCTGGAAAAAAATGAAATTGCACAGTTGACACAAAATATAACCAAACATCTGGCCACTGAATAGCATCCACTTTCCCAGGAGAAACTTCCCTTCTTGTTAGCAAGGGAACTCGCTTACCCTCTACTAGTGATGTGAGCAGGGTGACATTGGCAGCTTTACGCCTCCCTGCTGGCAGATTTAATCCTATTTTGTCCAGTTTTTCTCTTAAAGATCTTCCTCCATTTTTAGACTTCGCCCTGTTTCACAAATATATGTGAGAAATGGATTTAGAAAACATTCAGTCGCTCTGCATCCCACTGTACTCATTTTGACAACTTCCTAAAATGTGCTTTTAAAAATTAAGAATCCTGGCCCCAAGATATATAAGGAAACCTGGGAAGGAAAGATCATAGGAGATGCATGCTTTCTAGACTGTAAAGCACCCTCTGTGTTCACTTATTACTGCAACTATGGTGGCAGGTTAGAAGGTTTTGATTTCCCAACTCTCGAAGAACCACAAACAAATAAACACAGTTCTCATCTCCAGGGTGTGAAGTATTTTTGAGTTCAACTGATTATTGTATATTTTCCCTGTTGTTACAATCACACAAATCCCAATGGGGTCTTTAAATTGTCTTTGCAAGATCTGCTGTGAGCCTGTTCAGAGTAACCAAAGTTATCATCACTCTCAGGTTTCTTGCTCAGCTTCAGTCCCAGTGGGAAATTCATTTCACCAACTGTTTACATGCCATGTCACCAGCCTAACTGGAAATGTCAAAAGTTGGTATCAGCCTTTACAAATGTCACTGGAGGTGGTTCTAAATAGATGTCTAAATAGACTCCCATAATCAGAAAGTGGTTAAGATAAATTGTTTAAATAAAACAGCAAATTAATTAATTTCAGATTTTATTCCCTACTCAAGTGCTCTTTAATTGTGTGGATTAGATTATACTCCCCTAGGTAAACAGTCTCCAATACTGGGGATGGGGGAAGGGGTAGGAAGAGGCAGCAGTGGATTTAGATGTGTCAGTGAAAGATTACAAAGGGACGGCAAATGACTGTGAAGGAGGAAGAAAAGAGTAGAACAGCTGATGCTAAAATCTGCCCAAAAATGGTTCTGTAAGCCTTTGTATAGGATATACCCATCACAGCAGAACTCCGGGTCTATAAACAGCTATATGAATACATGTCAAAGAATGAAGTTTTGGGCCCACTTTATTAAAAACTAGTAAGAAGCAGAAAATATCTGGGACAGCTCAACGCAAGACCCACCACACACAACCCTGGGTGGGACCCCGAGAAGTAAAAAGCCCACAGGAGGGACAAACTGCCCTGAGGGAAGGTGCTTCACCTCGCTGACCCTCATAAAATCTTATCTAGGAAACGAATCATTCCAATCTCGCGCGCGTTGAGATGAAAATTCCTGACCACGTAAGGCAACATGCAAACATAGGTAGCGACCGCGCAAAACGCACCATGCCTTGCACGTAACCGTGCCTTGCACGCTGGCTGGCACGGGCGTATGCTGCGCATCGGAATTATTAGCGCAAGCCCCTCGGGCCCGTGGGGCCTGGGGTGACGGGGACGCGGGGGCGTGGCGCGCTGACTCTAAAACAAACCATCGTCTTCTGCTTAAAACCCTAATCAAGGGCCTCAAGCCCTCTGCGATCAGAGACCCTGCATGGAGGCAAGGAAAAGTGAGCCGCCCGAGCTGAAGTTTTCTTAGGCCTGCGACGCGGGCGCGAGGAGGGAACAAGCGGGTGCACGGCGCCCCGCGGCTGCCGCGGCCGGGACTGAGTCCGCCGCGGAGCGAGCTGCGCGTGCGCGCGGGGAGGGGCGGGGGGCGGCCGAGCGCCCCGTGAGCGCGCCGTGCCGGCCGCGCGCCCCTGGAACGACGGGGCGCGCGCGGGCGCGCGGGGAGGCGGCGGAGTGCGCAGGCGCGCGCCACCTCGCCCCGCCCACCCCACCCCCAGCTCCCACCCACTCGGTTCTACGCTCTTTCTCCCCGCCCCTTTCTTCTCCCGCGGAGGGCGGGCCCTGGCGCGAGGCCCGTCTGCGTCACCGGCCCGCGCAGGCGCAGTGCTTCTCCCCGCCCCTCTCTGCGCGGCCGCGGGGCGGGGCGGGGCCGCGCCGGGCCTCACCTCCTCAGCACTCCGCCCAGCAGCGAAGCGTTGAGACACTCGGGCGGCGAGAGGCGCCGCTGTACTTCCGCCACCGTGACCTTGTACTTCGAGGTGGAGCTGAGCAGCGAGAGGCGACCCGGAACTGAACAGAAGACTTCGTTGGGGTTCACGACGCCGCCGAAGAGGTTGTCCTTGTTGATGGGGATGGCGGACACGGCGTTGCTGTTGGACTTGGACAGGGACACGGGGCCTGCGGAGACACGTGGGGAGGCCGCGTGTGGGCGCCGGGCCCTGCGGGGCCCGGGCCCCTCGCCCCTCGCCACCACCCGCCTCACCCGCGTCTCCTCCAGCCCCGAAAACCCCACGGCTCCTTCCCCACCTGCCCTAGTGCCTCCGGCTCCACGCCGTCGGGAGTGGGAGCCTGAGCCCCCCGGCGACCCCGCCCCGCCGGGACCCCCTCGCCCTGGACCCGCTGCGGTGCTGCCTAGAGGCGCTCTCAGCATCGCGGCACACTGCGCCCCGGAGCCGAGAAAAAAGCCCCGTGTGGACTCGGGGGGGTGGGGAGAAACTGCCCAAAGACCCATAATTAAAATCAGCCAAGAGCCTCCACGGCTAAAGCAGCCTGTAAAAATGAGCATCTCAGTCGTGGCACCCAAGCCGAGAAGCGGGGGATTCAAGTTGTCACACAGCGCACACGCCCCAGCCTTTTGATAAATGGTCCTTTCCCTCTCCCCCTCCCCCTTACATTTATCTGTGAAAAGGGGTTTTGGAAGTCCATGCCAAGCCCAGTTTTGAATTGAGAAAGAGGATAAAGAGGCCTACCATGGAATACTAGCTATGTGTTCTTTCGACGAGCAAAGAGTTAACAGTCCCTACGCTTAAGCGCCTTCTTTCGGAAAGGGGGGAGGGGGAGGATATATTCTTATTAGTTAAAATCACAATCTCTTCATTGTTGGATTCCCCCATACTTGGGGGGAAAAAAATGCAAGGCCAGCAGGAAATGGACCAACATGTTACATTTCTAACACCAATATAATTCACATGCATTCACAACCATTTAAATACAGTATGCGTTTGTATTAAAATTCCACATGGAGACATACTACATAATACATGCTTATCTCAGTACTCTCTCTTTAATGGGGATATTTTAGACGTATAGGGAGGGGGGGACTCTAGGTTTTGGATAGATCACTTGTGACATTAATAGCTCTGGGGAGGCTAATAGAGACAATAGGAGTTAAACGAACTCTTGAGAGATTACTAATAAAAGAGCCAATTATCATGTCGACTTGGAAAGAGCATCTCTTAAGATTTATCCCTTGCACATCTAATTTGACGTGACAAAGACTTCACAGATGCAAAAATGAAACTTTAAACTCGCTAACAACATACTGATTGGGGTTAGAAATGAGAACAGTTTTATATAGCATCATCCTCTGGTGGTGCCTAGAATCCTGAAATGTAACGTTGCCACTATAACCAAGGGGAAAAAAAAGCTGCTGTGAATAGCATTTAATCCAGTAAACTTTATTTTACTCACTAAATGCAACATAAATTACAAATCCATCCAAATCACTTGACACTTTTAAAAAACAATTTCTGCTCGAACAATTATGCTTATAAACCTGACATCTTCAAGAGGCTCATTTTAACCAAAAGCCAAATTTTTGCTAACCTAATTCACAAAGTTTAAAAAACCCTTCAACACCTAATGGGAAAGTCAGTATAAGAGCTTGAAAGTTTTTTTTTCCCCCATCTGCTAAGGAGTGCTGTCTTTATTATCTGCCCCCATATTAATACTGAATTACTTGCACTGTTTCTGGCATTATACACTTCCTATAACACTCATGGCCACTCACGCAGTGGATTAACTAAACTGTTAAAACTGTTTCAAAATTGAAATGCCACTTCCAAATCTTCTCAACTAATACACATTTCATGTGTTTGTCCAGATATCATTAAACTAAATTAAATGGTCAAGTCATGAACCAGAAAAAAGCTAGCCTGTTGCCATTACTAAATCATTTGAACACTGCTGTTCTATGCCTATCTATTCGCTAATTCTGAGCCTTTAGGAAATCCTACTTGAAAAAAATAAATACACCTCTGCAAGTTCTTTTAAATAGCACTATGCCTGTAAGGACATGCTTGGAATGCAGAAGGAAATGGCTTACCTTTCTTAATTACAGTTTGATCTGGGATGTTAATACCCGGGTCTTCTACATGCTGCAACAAAAGGATACACATGGATGTAAGTGTATAATCAAAACAAAAGGAAATGAATATTTCGTGCAAGATAGAGGGAGGGGAAGGTGTAGACTCGAAATCCCCCCTCCCATCTGGTGACATTTATATATAAACATCTCATCTTGGCTTATTGGAATTTGGGGCTTTGCAGCTCAAGAGGTTTCACTGTACACCAACGGCCAATTTCTCGACCCCCAGCAAATAATCTGCATTTGAAGGAGGTGGGAGTGGGAAACAAAACTTTCTTTGGAAATTAAATCGAGTTTGGGAACACCTAATCTTTCTCACAGCCTGCTCAACCTTTCAAAATACACCTAGCTTTAGTTTGGCGCCTCAGCGGCTTCGGACTTCAGTGATTCCACTGTTCAGGCAGCAAAAGCCAGAGAAACACAATAGAAATGACAGAGGCGGGAGTGGCCTGGGAGTACTGGAAACGTTTTAGGTGATGTGATAAAGAGCAAACGTGTATATGCACCTTCACTTACGGAGAAACAACAACAAAAATAATTTTAAGGACGACTGTCTAAATTGAATATCAAATATCAAATTGGATATGAAAATGATAAAAAGAAGGGCGGGAGCCTTTGAGGTTTCCCTGCTGTGTCCAGCAGCAGATTTGTTAGTGTGGGCTGCTTTTTTTTTTTTTACAGATGGATGGGTATACGTGTGTGCTACAATCAAAACGTGATTAGAAAGTAAAATGAAATCATGTTTTCTAATGCAGAAACTGACAGGCAATATAATGTCTGGCTGTGTTTACAAATTAGCACCAGGGCTGCTGAGATAGAAGATTTCGCAATCGTTACCAAACGGAGGCATTACCATTTAAAAAAACTATTACTTCCTTCTCTAGTCTTTGTCCAACAATAATACTGATTCGAACATTTTCCATTCTGTCTTGGATTTATGCTCCTGTTAATTGTGCCTGATCACAATGATTCCGGGTGGATGGTACTAAGTTGCTTTATTACAGGTTTTATTATACTCAATGCTCTCATTTGTAACTTGCCTAAAGTGCTTCTGGATTTAAGTATAATTAAATTGAGAAATGTTCAGAAATGACTACTGCTGCAGTTCTTGTGTTTTAACTATATGGGGAAATATGATCCCTTTATGCATGCACCCTAAACCCATAAAGTAAATGTAGTGTGGCATAATACTTTTATTTGTGTTATTTCTAGACCTTGTCCATACAGGGAAGACTGTTAAGTTTAAAAACCCCACTGAGATATTAATGATTAAATAATTTTCACCATCGATTTGATTTTCTTAAATATTTGGCGCTCGTTCTCATTAAAGGTTAACTGTTGCAGCAATGGGAAAATTGAAAACAACCCTTTTCCTGACCCAAATTCCTTTGAAAGAATTTTTTCTTAAAAGGTTGGGGGAGGGAAGGGGAAGAGCAGCAACTGGGTTTCCTTGTTTTTATTTGATCTTTTGGTTAATTTCTCCTATAGGCCAATTTCACCACAAAGAGTGACTATACAGGTGTTAAGAATTCACACCAGCCACTTTGGAATTTTTTGCAAAGTAGAGCAATTCTAATTCACAGTAAGTTTAAAAAGCTTGCAACGTTATTTTGCAATTCAAATATTTCCAAGGAGCAGACTAGGATCAGGACTCAGAGACTCTTCGGGAAGGAGAACTCAAATGGTCACAACTTCCAAGTTTGTTTTTTAATGGCCCTTCTCCCAGCTATTCCTCCTCTCATTTTACTTTCCAAGAAATGCACTATGTAATATGTTTCTAAAAACATGTATGAAAACACAGACATATGCATGCACACAAGGCTTACTAAACCCCACACTGGATCAAATGCCTGCTTTCCTGCTTTCCATGCTAGGCTGCTAAACATAACCAACAAATTTCAGTGATTAACTAGGCCAAATGAGAGATGTAATAAATTTTCTATTTCCCTATGTAACTTAAATAATGTTTTAAATTCACCAAGCAAGCAGGTAAGTTCATCTGACCATTTTCTTTGCAATCTAATGCAGTAATCATTAAACTGTCAACGGACATATTGCTGCAATATTTGATGCAGTAATTTGAAAAAGCATTTTAGCAAAAATCACATCCAGATACATTTCCTCTCCAAAGAAAAGCAGCATTAACAGAGCCTTTACAGCTTTAATAAAATTATTGGCTTGTTCTAATTCCATTTCAGGAAGGTTGTGAGGAAACCATAAATATGTAGAATTGAAGCAGAGATGCTGGTTTAAATTTAATTTCAGAAAGTATTTTCAAATTATCAATAGCCTGGTTTGCATTGCCAAAGAGTAAATGTGCTAATACCATGCTTATTTAGAAATCATCGAAAACTGCATTTATTGATAACTGAATTAGAACTCAAAGACTGCATTGCCCAATAGTCTCAAAACATTAAAGTAATATGGGGGTGTAGCAGGTCCTGATGGGCGTTGGGAACCCAGCTAATGATTTATGAGGTCAGCACTTAGCACCCCTAGGAAGAGAAAAAAGGCTGCATTTAATGTCCTCCTGTTCGGATTTGCCACTTAGTATTCTTTAATCAGGGTAGGGTATACACGTAACTTACAGAGACCCCCTAGCACTCATAAAATCCGGTCAAAATAATTTTCTTCGTGTGTCTTTTACACTTTCTTTTAAATCGCTAGGGCATTTAAATGAGCTCTTTTGAGCCACTCTAACACGTCTTTCAGGACTGGGAGAAACCCCCACGTCAGACATAGCGGTGGAATCAGGTCCTCTCATAATCGAAACAGTTTACTGTCGCCGAAAGGGGAAGGTAGCGTCCACGGTGACACTCGTCTGATTTATAAATGGTAACGCAGGCATTGTTTGAAGGAGCTCTGCGAACCATTGTTCTCCCGGCCCAACTCTCAACTACTTTTGAGTCTTTGGCGTGCGGTTGTCTAGGTGGGTCCTCAAAGGGTCCACCCGATAAAACAAAAGGAGATTTGGAGAACATAAACAGCGGGGAGGAGGAAAGCCCAGTCCCCGGGGCTGGACGTTCCAAGGGGGACCCTTTCCCGGGCGTGGGTGAGCGGGGACCGCGTTTGCTCTCGCGCCGCCCGCGCGCGCGCGGCCTCTTACCGGCACGTCCTCGATGGCGTGAGGTAAGGAGTGGAGCGGGAGGTCTCCGAGTCCGGAGCCAAGCCCGTGGGGGCCGTGCAGGAGGTCCTCGTGCCGCCGGTAGTCCCTGCGAGGATCCAGGCCCGACAGCTGGTGGGGCAGCCCCCGGTGCGTGTGCAGGAGCCCAGACTCCTGGCTCTGCCTCTGACCGGGCCAGCCCGGGTGCTGCGGCTGCGGCTGGGCGTGCAGGGGGTTCAGGCTGTAGGGGTCGTTGACGTGGGAGTAAGGATCTTGCGACTGGGGGTAGATAGGCTGGTAGGGCGGGGGGAAGTAGGGGGGCTGGAAGTCGGCATTGGGGGTATGGGACAGCGGCGGGGCGCTCGTGTAGGGAGATTGACCTACAGTGCCCAGCTGGGGCAACCGTGCCGTCCCGTTGCTGGCGCCGTCGTGACGGTCCTGGAAGAAAGCGAGGCCAAGGGGAGAGAAGACGGCATCAGGCGTCGGGCCACTCCGCCAGGCTGCGTGCGAAACCGCCCGGCCCGGCCCGCAGACCGCCGCGAGGAACCAGCCCTCCGCGCGGCTTTGGCAGAAAATTCTCCAAAAGCGAAACGGGCCCTTCCTTCCCCAGTCACAGGGAAATTTCGCCGGTGCCAATCGAAGGGGCATAAGAGGCTCTCCTTAGGCGTTTCTTGCAAAGGGGGGAAAAGGCAGAAACCGGACTACAGCCCGCTCAGCTGCAGAGGGAAACCTCCCTTAAGCAAAATTAAAATTCCTAGTAAATATTAAACAGCCAGAAGCAGCCGTTTCTCTGTCCCTGGGTTTGAACCTGCCTGCCACGGCGTTATTGTTTACCCTGTTCCATTTATTTGGAGGGGGATAAAAATCATGCCCATTCAAAGACTATTACCATTTCATGACTATTTAAATAGAAACATATTTCGTAGAGGGGCTGTAAGGAAAGCCCACGTTTAAATTACCAGCTCAAAGAAGGTTTTTAACTGCGGGATGGGGGGCTGTCTTTTCCGCTTCCTCACTTAGGAGCCTTTTTCTGGACAGAGTCGATTTATGAGAGCGACGGGGAAGAGGGGGACGTCAAGTAAAGGTTTAAAATGCAAAGATTCAGCCTTATATTGGGTTTAAAAGAGAGGTGCGCCCTGGGGCGGAGGCCCCCGCCCCTTCCACCCCAGCCCCAAAGGGCAGAAGAAACGCCTGACTTCCGTTCCTCTATTGCAATTCGTTTGCAAAACAAGCGAACGGAGTTGATTCCAGGGAATGCGAACCCTCGGAGGTTCAGCCCCGGGCCCCGGGGGGAAGAAGGGGCACGCCGGGCAGCGTTTTTCCTGCATCCGGATTAAGCATCAGATGTTGAGCACGTCCCGGGAACAAGTGAAGAGGCGAGGAAATACAGATGAACGCGGAGAGAAAACACGCTGGGGAAGTAGCGGCGAGGTGGGTGTGCGAGCCGGGAGAGATCGCGAGCGGGGGCGGGGGGGACCGCGTTCGACTGAAGGATGGAAGAGCCGGAGAGGACCTGGAAGGGGGGGCGGGAAACGCAAACGAGGAAAGACGGGCGCCCTGAAGGAAAACCGGGCAAGGACCCCGAGGTCTCGGGCCGCTCCGCAGCCCCAGGTTTCCAGACTAGGATTCCTAAGGAGGCAGGGGTGGGGGTGGGGATGGGACTCACCATAGCTGAAAAACTGTGAACTAACATCTGCGAAGAGTCTGGGGTAACGAGTCAGGGTGGAAAACAAGCAAGCGCGGAGAGCCCGGCTGCCCCGCCGCCCGAGCGCGCCCCACACAAAAGGCGCCCCGCGCCACCCAGGACTCCGGTCACCGCGCCGCCGCTCCCCCGGGCGCCGGAGCCCCGCTCTGGTCCATCCGAACTTGAACCACTGATTCGAGCGGCGCCTTCAGCTGGTCGAACCCACGGTCTCTATCCTGCCGCGATCGGGTAGGATTCAAAGTTCCTTAAAATTTTGGAAAAAAAAAAAAAAACCCGAAAAGGCAAAAAAAGCGAAAAAAAAAAGTGTGTGTGTCTGTGTCTGTGTGTGTGTGCGCGCGTGTTCCTTAATCCGTGTCTCCCCCTCTTTCCTGAGCCGCGGCTTCGCTTGAGCTTCTAATAACCGCGCTGGGCAGCGTTCCTGGAGCCTCCTAATAGCAGATATTCATGACTATTAATATTACACGAATACTTAATAAGGGAAGAATGCCTGGAAATCGAGCGTGAAGCGGAGAGGCAACTCGCGCCGGAGCCGGCTCTCAATGCAGTCCATTGACGGGAGCCTCAGTGTAGCAAATCGGAGGTGGGGAGAGGCAGCGCGAGAGACAAAAAGCGGGCGAGAGAGGGAGCGGGCGAGCGCGCGGGGGGCCGCGGCGCGGCGGCTGGCGAATCACAGGGAAGGGGCAACATTTTAAAAGGTTGCAGGGCAGGCCAAAGCGAAAGAGAAAGAGGGAGACGGGGAGACCGAGCGCGAGCGCGCGGAGAGGGGGAGAGTGTGTCTTGCGTGCGTGTGTGAGAAAGAAAGTGTGGGCGCGAGAGAGGAGCCCGGAGTGGGGAGAGGGGAGGGCGCGCCCGCGAGGAGCGGGGAGGAGGGCGGGGAGGAGGGGGAGGGGAGGGAGGAGGGGGCCGCGCCGGCGCGCGCGGAGGGGGCGGCCGGGGGGAGGGGGAGGGGAGAGGAAGCGAGCGAGGACAATCAGACCTAAAAGGCTGGGGCAGACCTCGGCGTGCCGCGGGGGCCGCGCGGCGCGGCCGGGCGCTCCCGGGGACCGCGGCCGGGCGTTCCAAGGGCTCTCGGGCCCCGAGCTGCGGCTGGCCGGGCCTCTCCGGCCGCGGGCTCCTCCGCTCCGCAGCCGGGCCTGGGGCGCGGGGTCCGGCCGCCCGCCGCTGCGCGGCTTCTCCATGGCCCGGCGCCCCCGCCCGGGATCGGCTCTCGCCTGGGCCGCCGCTCTCTTGCTTCCCGCCGCCTCCGGGGACCGGCCGCTCTGCGCCGCCGGCCGCCCCGCCCTCGGCTTTCCGGGGCCGGGGCTCGCGAAGGAGGGGCGGGGGTGCGGGAGCACCGGGCCGCGGCCCGGGGCGCGCAGAGACGCGAGGCGGCCCAGCCCGGGCGCCGCTGGCAGGGGCTCCCCGCTCTCGGCGCAAACCCGTCCGACTGGCTGGGCCACTCCCGCCCGACGCACCCCCGGATGACACGGCTCGCTCTCCCCCGGCCGCCGCTGCCAGTCTGCCCGCCGGGGTGTCAGAACAAGCGGCACCTCGCCTCCTGCATGTCCCTGCAGAGCCCGGCATAATTAGACAGCCCCGAGCCGGCTCGGAAACCCGAAATCCCTGCTCCGGCGCTCGCCACCGCAAAGTTGTTGAAACAGCCTTCACTCTGTTTTCTCCTCCTCTCTCTCCTCTCGCTACTCGTCTTTTTTTTTTTTTTTTTTCCCTTCCCTTTGCTCTCACTCACACGCATATGCACACGACACGCCCCAACAGGGTCCCCACTCTGGGGGTGCAAGTTCATCGCTTCCCACCTGGGTCCCCCGGGCGCCTCGCGCCGCTTTGGACCCCGCCCGCCGGGACTTTCGGCCTTCGAGAAGGGGGATGCCCGAGCCCCAGGCCACGGCCAGAGGAGGCTTAGGAGCCCGCTGTCACCCCGACCGGTCCGCAAAGGGCCCCCCGGCCCTGAAAACAAAGCGACTGGTCTGACAGGGAGTCAGTCTCTGCGCCCCGCACCAGCCAAGCCACGAGTCCCCAGCTAAGCAACCGACCCCTTGGCAAGTGACTCCGTGCCCCATTCACAGGGGGAAGGAAGGGCGAAACAGGAGGGGCTGGGAAAGGAAAAAGAATTAAAATAGTCCACGGAGAGGAGAGGAGGAGGAAACGGGGAGCACGACGTTCACCCAAGCGCGGGTTCTCGCTTCAAGGGAAGACCCCGCCGCGCCCCGCACAGACCTCTACGCTCCACATTCCCAGCTCCAAATGCCAAAAAGAAAGAAAGAGGAAGGGCGGGTGGGAGAGCCAAAGCCGGGACTGCCACCTACTATTTACGTAGGTAGTCTCTGGCGGCGGCCCCCTCCCCAGCACCCCCTGCCGTGATTCATCGGCTCTTTCTAGCTGGGGGCTAGAAGGGCTCTGGGGCAGCTACCGCCAGGCCCGTGTTCCCGGGGCTTCCCCGGCTCCCCCACGAAGCCGAGCTCCCGGGACTGTGGGTTTTGAAACGGGCTCCAAGGCGGCGCGCTCTATCGGCCGGGCGGGCTCCGCGCATCGGAGGCTGTGGGTAGCCCCGCCGGGATTCCCACGGCCACGCAGCCGAGGGCGCGGCGGCCAGCACGCTCCCGCCTCCACCCCAGGGATGCGCCGACCCAGTAGCACAGAGCGAGAAGCTGCCTAGAACTTCTCAAATAACGCAGGGTACTGGAGGAAGCCCCGGAGCCGTTCGGTGGAGGAGTGCTCCCAAACTGAACCGGCTCACGCGGAGGTGCGCCCCCGCTCAGAGCGCAGGATGCGAGCCCCTTCTCCAAAAGGGAGGGGGCCTTTTTAGAGCGGATTGGGTGGAGGAGTGGTAGAAAGAAAAGAAAGAATGTTAAAGATCAGAGACAAAGAATTAAAGAGGGAAAGGGTATTCCCTTTCTCTTTCTGGTGACCTGGGCCCTCAGAAGCTCGTTGGAGAGACAAGCAGAGTTCAGAGACGCCTGCCCAGCTGCCGGCAATCACTTCAAAAACCCACGCTCGTCTACACTTAGCCGCACTCAAAACTGGTCCGGAGAAAATCCGGGTGGGGGGGGAGTGGGACAGGGGCTGCGAAGGAGGAGAATGAAAGAAGGGAACGTCCTCAGCCCTCCTCGCCAGCTTCTCCCCTGCGCTCTTCGGGCGAATCGGAGAGGCGGACGCTGCGCTGGGCAAAGTTTGTCCCACCCGCCTCTCGCAGCTGGCGGCGAGGAGAGGAGGGAAGCGGAACTCCGAGCCTGCAGCCGCGGGAGAGACTGCGCCCGCGCCGCGCTTACCTCGCAGTCCTCGTACTTGATGTTGTCCGTCAGTTTCCAAAGCATTTTCATGGATCGGCGTGAATGGATTTGGCCCCTCTCCGCCTCGCACCCAAGTGGAGCTACTCTCTGGGTAAGCGCAAAGTGCCGGCTGCGGGCGGCGAGCGCAGGAGGAGGGGGAGGGCGAAGAGGAGGAGGGTGAGGAGGAGGAGGAGGAGGCGAGGAGGGAAGGAGCTCCCGTGTGCGCTCGGAGATCTCCCTCTAATGGTAGAAACTTTTCCCTTTTCCTGCTCTTTACCAACAGCCTAATCGCCTCATTAGCATATCAACAATAGTCCAATTGCTCGCCAGCACCACAATCTGCCGCCGGCCGCTCCGACCCAGGTATAAAGGCCTCTGCGAGCCGCGAACTCGCTCCTAGAGCGCACGCCCGCCCGGGAGCCCACGGAATCTCCCCTGAGCCCCAGAGCGCGCCGCTGAGCCGGCGTCCCCGGCCCCGTGTCGCCCGAGTCGTCGTCTCTCTCCTCTTTTTCTCGTCCCGGCCCTGCGCACGGTCCGAGCGGCCGCTCCCGGGGCCCAGCTCTCCCAGCACCTCTCCCCATCCCTGCCTCCACCAGCGGTTCCGTCCTTTCGGGCCCTGTCCAATTTTAGCAGAAATGCTTATCCCTTTTCTCAATTAAGTATAACCATCAACCCAAGGCCGGCGACATCACTCCAGGATTTTTTACCCAGCCAGAGATCGCCTCCGCTGCCGCAACCGACACCTCCGGCCGCAGGGCCCCGGGAGTTTTATTGGCTTCGCGCTTCACCACCCCACCACCCCCCCATCCCCAGGTTGGAGATTTTTGCCAAACGGCTTCAGTCGCTCGTCTGGGGTTTGCCATCCTTTAATTGCCGCGTGTAAAATAAAAAATGTACCCTGAAGAGGTTGCTTGACAGCTCCAGGGGTTAAATGCTTTTCCTCGCATTTGTACGAAGCTAGAGCCGACAGATAATTCAACGTGGTATTTGGGCTAAGGGCTTCCTAGGTGAGATGTGGACAGGAATACGGAAACTCCTACGGAGGCTCACACACGCTTCTGGAGTTGAGCCGAAATACCGACATGAGTGCGCCGTGTCATGCATGCATCAAAATAAATCGCTGGGAACCAACCCTTTGCTGTGCTAATCTGCTCCAGTTTTCCCAAGATTCCCCTTTTTAATTAAAGCAGGGAGAGTTCCTTCATGATTTGGTGCTGTTACTAACGCGGGCGCGCTCGCGGCGCAGTGCCCGGCTGGCGCGGAACCTGGAGGCCGGGGAACCACCCCCTAGTCCGGGTCTGCCAGTCTAGGCTCCCCGGCTCCACGCAGGGATCTGCGCGCCCCACTCGGGCTTCCTGTTTTGTTTTTTTTCCTATGGTGAAACAGGGCAAAAAAAAAATTTTTTTTTTTTTTTTTTAAGAAAGAACGACCCAAGAAGATGTGATGTTATCCTTAGAAATACAGAGGGGTCAATTTCCCCCGTGAGCGTCCTCGTTTGTCCTCCGTAAAAAACTTTCTTTCTCCCTCTGCAACCCTGCAAACCACTCCCCCCCAACCCCCCTACCCCCAGCAACAGTAGGTTTCGCCTCTGAGTTGCTCTAGTAACGACCTCTGATTCCGTCTAGGCCTGTTTCTTGCAAAACTCCAGGCCTCCCAGTTTTCTGCAGGGGCGGGGGAAGGAGGGTAAGAGGCTGTGGCAAATAGGAGCGTTGCTTAACAGGTGGAAGGAAGGCGAGAGGAGGGAGACCCCCCTCCCCAAGCTGCCCAAGGGCAAGTCTCCCTCCAAAAGACCGCCGCCAACTCCCCAAGAGTGGGGAGCAGGCCACAACCAACACGGTCCCCCAACGACAACAACAAAACTTTAAAGTTAGGAGGGCGACCAGAGCTAGGAGGGGGTTCCGAGCCGTCGGTGGGGGCTCCCTCCAGAGGCACCAGGCCCTCCCTTGCACTCCCTATTCCCACCTGCACACCAACCAGCACAGCCTCTTGGCTGAACCCAGCTCAAGACTCCGCACGGTACTCCACCCTCAAAAATGGTCAACTTCCAGCCTAGCGCCACGCACCCTGCGGGCTGCCCCCAGAGCCGCCGCCCAGCAGCAGAAGCTGGACGTCGGGAGCGGAGGGCGGCCTGGAGCACCGACACTCTCCCAGCGACCGCCCCAGCCCCGGAGAGCGATCCGTAGGCCACGCTCTGGGCTGGGAGCAGGGCAATGTACTCCATCACGTCGCCAGCGCCCCCAGTGCGCTTGGGGAGCTCTTTAAGTTTCGCTTTCTTTCTCCTTGTGGGCTGGGGAAGGCATGTAAAGGCCTCGGTCTTATCCACCTTCCCCCTTCGCTGACCCGAGCCCCGCGGATCTCTGGCTCCGCACCCGCCTGGGCTGCTAAACTGTTGTTGTTTTCCCGCCGAGGGCGCCTTTGAGGTGCAGATTGGGGCCCGAGGGCTCCGCGGCGCCGAGCGCTTTAGAAAGGCCCGGGCGAGCGTCCCGTCGCCCCCGGAGCCAGCGAGCCCGCGCTAGTGTGAGCGTCATTTCCACCACAAGCCTCTTCATTGCATGTCAATGCTCCGGCCTGCCCGGGACCCCAGGACGGCAGCGCCGGGCCTGGCGGCAGGGGTCGAGGGGTGTCCAGGCCTGGCCTGGGGGCGTGTAAAGGGCGTTGGGAGAAGAGTGAGTTATCGGTGTGAGGGACAGACACCTGAGAGAGGCCAAGAGACACCCAGGGAGACGGGATGCTGCCATTGTCGCCTGTGGTGGTGGCAGTCACCACCAAGTGGGCCCCAGGAGTCAGCAGGCCCAACCTGGAGGACCTGGCCCCTACAGACCCCAAATCCGCCTGCCCCACCAGAGATACCAGCTTCCCACTGCTGGTTAAACTGAGCCCGCCGGGAGGCAGGCCCACGGTTCACTCCTGTTTCCTTCAGGCTACAATCTTGCTGCTTCCGAACCTCACTGGGGCTCACTGGAGGCCCAGCCCCCGGCCAGGCCTGCACTCCTGGCCTTTTCTCACCCCGAGGATTTCTGCGCCAAGTTCACCAGGGTTGAGGAGAAAACCGACAGACCTCAGCTTTCAAAGAGCCCCCAGGCTTCACCCTCCAGAGAAGAGAACGAAGAAGGTCCCTGAGATGAACAGGACAAGAGAGGGAGAGAGTGGGTGCTGGAGATCTGAGTTCGGAGTGGGATTTGCACCCTTAAACCGCCAACTCTGGAGATGAAGCTGCACTTGTTTAGGTTTCATTGGGAAGGAGAGGCTTCAAAGACCTCCCAACTGATAAAATAATAAGTACAAGGAAAGAAAGAAAAACATCGTGTTGACTTCCTTTTCCCGACTCCAGAGAGCGAGGTGAAGATGGGACTTCTCTGAACTTTGCTTCTCTTGGCCAGAACTGAAATAAGCGAAAGAACTCGCCCCGGAAGGCGCAGGGCCTCAACTTTTCTTTTGGAAGTTCCGGGGCCTTCCATTCCAATGGGCCCGCAGGCTTTTCGGCACTCAGAATCTCGCCCCAAGAGGCCTTCCCTTGGCTAGGGCGAAAAGAGGGCCCGGCGGTTCCCATTAGGAAATCGGCGACAGGGGAGAGGCTGCTCTCCTCACCAGCCTGGCCAGAGCCTCCCTGGTTTCGCAGGGAAATATCTGGAAGGTAGGAGGAGGACGCTGAACCTAAGGCTCCCTTGGCGGAGGTCGGTCGGGCCCCGGGCTCAAGGAGCGAAGTATCTGGAGTCTACTTGGCCTCGCGGTGCCTGCGGCCTAGTCGGGCCAACGTCGGGAGGCGTTGGTTTCGACCAAATCGAGGCCTTCTGCCGCATCCCTCGCCACTTGCTGGCCCCCGCCAGTCACCCCCACCCGGAGCCCAAGCGATGAAAAAAATACTAGCTTCGGGAACAAGCCGGAGTGAGAAGCTCAACTTGGCTCAAACTCTTTAAGGCTTTCCCCGAAAGAACCCGCTCGCCGGCGCGACCCGTCCAGCCGGCCACCTCTCTAGTCTTCCGGGCCTGTTGGTTTCCCCCAAATGTGGAGCCGGGAAGAGAGACAGGTGCACGGGAGCCCCGGCTCACGCGCAGCCCTGGGGTCCAGGGCGAGACCGGAGGCGCAGCGAGCATGGAACCTTCCTCCCGGCGCAGCGCACCCCCGCCCCGCGCCCTGCCCCCGCCCGGATGAGTCATCCAGCCCAGTTTCTACTTGGGGGGTGGTGGCGGGGCGGGGGGGCCCGGCGGCTGTAGCGCAAACCACAAGTGACCCCCGGGGCCACCTGTGGAGCGTGCGCCGGACTTTCCCCCGCGCCCGGCCGGCCGGTGGCGCGCGCGGCCCCCAGCGCCGCGGCCGCCGCCTGCGCCCGCTCTCTCCCGGGAGCACTCCCGGGCGCTGCCCCGCGCGCCTCCCCAGCGACTCCGCCGCCCTGGGCCGCGGCTCCCGCTCTCCGCCTCCCCCCGCCCGGCCCCCTCCCCCGCTCCACCCCCGCCCACCTCAGCCCCAGCCAAGGCAAACCCCCGTACCTGCCAGTCCCCCATTTTGGCAAGTATGGACATCGCGGCTCGGCGCTCCTGGCGACGGGTCCCCGCCGGGCATGGGCTGTAGGGCTCGGCCGGGCCCGCTCCCTGGAATCGCTTAGGCAAATCCTCCTTTTTTTACCTGCTCACCAACATCTCACCTGGTCATAAAGAGCTGGGTTGCTACCTGCCGACGCATGCGCGCTAGCCCAGGAATTCGCTCCGCCAGCCCTTTAGTCCCAGCGCCTCGCAGAGCTGACCTGGGAAGTGATGGATTTATAGCCGCGGCAATCTCGCCATCAGCTCCAGCTTTTCCCAACAGCCCCAACCCGCTTTCCCGGTCAGTCCCTGGCCGGAGAACCGAGGCAAACTGCCTGCTGGAGCGTGCTGGGAGCTACGCGAGAGTGACTCGGTGTGTTTTCCCACTCAAGCAATGGGGGCATCCGCACGCTCGCCCCCGGGCTCTCTTCCCCTTGGGAACTTTGGGGGGGCTGGGAGACTCTCCACCCCTGGGTGGGGGTGGGGTGGGGGAAGGGCAAGACCCGGGGCCTGGGCCCGCCGCTGAGGTGCCGCGCACCTGGAGGCACGCGGTGCGGCCTGATCCCGGTTCCGGCCTCCCCACCGGCCCGGGAGGTTCAACCCGGCGGATGCGGGTCCGGAACCCCCAGGGCGGCTTCAGCGTCGGATCTCAGATCAAAGTGTTTCTCAGTAGGTGAAGACGTTCACGGTTCTGTTTCATTTCTGGCTTTCAGGTTTAATCTCCTCCCACTGCAGACAGTCAAACACGCGCGCGCACACACACATGCACACACGCATACACGCATTTGCGCACTCAGACACTAACGCTTCTATTTTAAGTCCACCCTGGCCTCTCACTTTCCCGGGTCCCCGCCCCTCCCCCACTCCTCGATGGCGTCCAGGCTCTTTTTTTTTTTTCCACTAAAACTTTTTAGAGGGACGACGGGGGCGTCGGTGGTTCTGGGCTGGGCCACCGAGGTTTGGGCTGGGGTTTACTTTCCCATGACAGATAAAATCACTCAAATGATTTCACCGCTGTCTTCTAATTAGAAGGGAGCTTTGGAAAGAAGCCGCAGGATTCGGGGCTCCCTCGGAGCTCACCTGCTCGGGAACCACACCTGGCCGGGAGGGAGGCGAGGGGAAGGGGCTGAGCTTCTCGGACCCCAGTCCACCGTACCAGCCCCGGTCTGGCCGCCGCCAGTCCTGGGCTTGGGCCTGGGACCCCTGGGACGGGGGCCCAGTTACTTTCCCAGACTGCCGTCGCGGGGACCGAGAGAGGATAAAAGAACCGGTTTCAAATCCTCTTTGACGAGTCAGGCAAATGTGGGCGAAAGGTCAGCTCAGCGCTAAAGGGAAGGACTTGTCCCCACAACAAAACCTCTCCTTTCTAGAACCCCTAAGAGCCTCTCTCCTGGGGGGCGGTCCCAAAGGCCTTGCACCCTCCTGGCCGCCCCAAGGGTTCTGTGGTGGTGTCTCTCGGACCTTCCCGTGTCACCCGGGCATATTCATCGTCCCTGGGCTGCGGGACTTGGAGCCCGCGCCGATTCTCTCTGCTGCTACTTTTAAGTCACTTCAGTCGTGTCCGTCTCAGTGTGACCCCATAGACGGCAGCCCACCAGGCTCCCCCGTCCCTGGGATTCTCCAGGCAAGAACACTGGAGTGGGTTGCCATTTCCTTCTCCAATGTGTGAAAGTGAAAAGTGAAAGTGAAGTCGTTCAGTCATGTCTGACTCGTAGCGACCCCATGGACTGCAGCCTACCAGGTTCCTCCGTCCATGGGATTGGAAACTTTCTTGGACCTGCCTTAGAACCTGGCTCAACAAGTTCGGGTTTTGTTGGCTTTTTTATTTCCCGCGAATTTTAAGCAACTTAAATTAGGGCGTTTTTAACCCACTCGCGTCTATCTTTAACCCCACCGGCTTTTTCCAGCGGTCAAAATAGTTCCGCGAAAACCCAATTCTTCAGAAAGTCGAAAGCACGCGGAGGTCGCGCCTGTAGCTCGGAGAGTCTCCGGCGGGAGGTGCTGTGCGCCATTTAAAGGGAGCCCAGGTTCAAGCCCGGGGAGCCTGGCTTCCCCCTCTTAGGCGTGTGAGAGCTGGAGGGACCTGGGCCCCGGCTGACGGGGCCAGGCCCAGCCGAGGAAGGACCGGCGGGCCGGTGCCAGGGCCGAGATGGGGCGCGAAGAGTTGCCAACTTAGGTAGTTTGGGGGGAGTTGGGAAGGGAAGCAAAGCTGCTAGCGTGCTTAAGCGCGAAGCCAAGGCGCCGTGCAGGGTGGCCTGGAAGGGGACAGCACAGTTTGGAAGTGCAGCAGCCCAGGCCTTCGGCGTGAGGGGCCCCTGGAATCTGCTCAGAGGCCTGGGGCTGGGACCGGGGTGGGGGAAAGGGAGGGAAGGGGAAGGGACTAGAGGAAGCCGGGAGCGGCCAGGAGCTAGAATTTGCCTCTGGAGTGTGACCCCTGGGGGTCCGAACTCAGCTTAGTCGGTTTACGTTTACTGACTTGTCTGAACCTCAGTTTGCTTACTTGTAAAATGGGGAATGTGTTGAGACCTCGCAAGGAGAGCGGACGCAAAGCGCTTGGTAAGGCGCGCATGCGGTGCGCCAGAGGCTGCCGAGCCCGCTCGAGGCCGCCCTGCCCCGGCCCGCACCCTCACGGCGCCCGAGACCGGTTCTCTTCTAGAAAGTGTCTACGCCATCGCTCCTTCCTCAGGCGCACCGCCGCCGGACGTGGCGGCCAACGGCTCCTCCTGCGCCTCGCCACTGACAGCCCTGGTCTGTCCGAGCGTGCATCCTCGCCCTTGCTCCTGTACGGGCTTCGCCCCGCAGGGCCTTTCTCCACCTCGACCTCCTCGGTGGCTGGAACCAGCCTGATTCTGCCTCCTCCAGGAGGGAGGAGCCCTGGGGAGGGGCGGCGAGAAGCGGGACACCTCCCAGCTTCATCCAGCGCCCAGGTTCTGATCAGCCTCCCCAAGGTGCCAGCTGCGCCCAGTGCCAAGGCAGGCCCACGGCCACTAACTGCTCTTGGCAACCGTCGAAGCGCCCAAGCAACCTCCGGGGCGGGGCCTCAGGCCTCTTGCAAATCCGAGAAAACTTAGGCTCCTCCTTCCCTCCCCCCTCTCTCTGTCTCCTTTTCCCGGGTTAGGGGCGAGAGATCAGCAGGATCCCACAAAGCAGGTTCCGCAGCTAACAGATCCTGGGACTCGAAGCCCAGTCTGGAACCTTTCTGCGCCCGCTCCATGAGGGCCGGAGAACTTGGGGTCAGACTGCAGCGAGCTCCCAGTCAGGTAATGCTGCGCTCAGGTTCCAGGAGGGCCCTGGTGTTCCGCGAGAGCGGGGTGGAATCTGTTCCCAGCCGGTAATGCGCCACTCCCGGTTCCATCACCCCCAAAGTTGCACCAGGACTAGCCTTTCCCTCAGGGCAAATGTCCTCCTGGAAGGGCATTCACTCCACGCTACAACCTCCAGGAATATTCCCACCTTTTCACTCATCACGAAGTGCCAACCTCTCCCCAGAGTCCCCGTGGAGGCTCCTTAAGGGATTTGGAAATTGAGACCTGAGCAATGGGTTAACTCACACATTCACACCTGCAGTGGTCCCGGCTTCGCCTGCCCCTGAGAGGAGTCTGGATTATTGGGAGAGAATGAATGCCCACCCACTGCTCCTCGCCCCCAGCTTCTCCTGCAGAAGCTCACCTTCCTGGCGTCTAGGCCTGAGAGAGCCTGTCAGTTTGGGGTCTTCACTGGGTCCCTCAAAGGATGACCCTTCCAGGCTGACCAGTGAAGGAGAGGGCTGGACCGCTTGGGGGGGCGGGGGAAGAGGGGAATGGACAGGCGTCTTGCCGCTCCAGAATCTGAGGCCTTCACCTTGAGCGATTCCTCCCTCCAGCTCACGAAAGCCCGTTCAGACCTCCAACTGGACTAGGGCAAAGGAATAAGGTTCCCAGTAACTACAGAAAAAACCAACCCTCTTCCCATCGGTTCGGGGGGAGAATGCGGAAGGGCCGCCGGGAGAGCCGACGTGCGCCCACCGCTGTACCTCCAGGCGCGCACGTCCAGCGGGGCGTTCTCGGAGCCGCGGGTTCAGAAGGCCAGAGGAGGGCCGCAAGCCCGGAGGCCCAGAGGCCAAGAGCCTAGAGGTGCCCTGGAGGCCGGAGGGTCGCGCGCGGCCCGGGTCCCTCCCGGCCCGGGGCGACAGGTGCAGCCGCAGCCTCCGCCGCCCGCTGGGGCCGGGCGGCCGCCGCGCACTGGTGCGGAACCCACTATCCGAACGAGTTTGCGCTTCTGTTTACAAAGCAATCCTGCCATCAAAAGAGGAACAAAATCACCACTTATCACACCCTGTCATAAAGCAATCTGCCCCGGAGGGAAACCCTGGCGAGGAAGCGCGCGGAATGTGTGTGTGTGTGTTGGAGCGGGTGAGGGGCGCATTTGGGGGGGCGCAAAGGACAGGGGAACTCTCCAAACTCTTTTCCAGGGAAAACCGCTTGGACAAGCCTTGTCCCTCCAGGCCAGGGAAACAGAGGGTAGTCCGCGCGCTGGGGCGGGGGTGTGACAGAGGAGTCCACGCTGGGACCTGACCGGGCCGGGCGCCGGATCACCCTCTTGACTTTGGAATCTGCATCGCCCCTCCTCCACTGTCTGCTTTTGAGGTGTCTTCCAAGACGCTCCCCAGTCCCCTCCTCCTCCATACAAATATATGGGCAGAAAAGGGAAGCATGCCTTCTCAGAAACTTAAAGGTCTCTTTCGGTCTCTTTCTCCCCCAGGGGGTCTATGAGGCCCAAAGGACAGTCTTCAGGAATTCATAACTGTGGGGGAGGGTTCTGCTCCCCTTAACCCCCATGCCCCCCCCCATGCACTTGTTCTTGGATGAGGGGAAGGTTAACTGGTCACTGATAACTCACGTTGCTCAGTTGTGTCCGACTCTTTGGGACCTCATGGACTGTACCCCCCAGGCTCCTCTGTCCATGGGATTCTCCAGGCAAGCATCCTGGAGTGGGTTTCCATGCCCTCCTCCAGGGATCTTCCCAACCCAGGGATCAAAGCCAGGTCTCTCACATTGCAGGCGGATTGCTTACCATCTGAACCACCAGGGAAGCCCAAGTTAAGTACCTGCCAAATGGCCAGGAAAGGCAGAAGTTTGGGGAAGTTACGATCCCTGTGAGGACCCCATCTCTTGGTTTGTTTTCTCCATCCCTCTCTAGAATGAGATGAGAAACCCTTTCATACAGGGTGGGGAGGGCAGGTTCCTCCGAGGAGCTGGTGCCTCTGCTTCTCTTGTTGCCCTCTAAAGGGCGAAGAGAACAGGCTGTCCCTGACCCTTCAGCCTCAATATCATCAACTCAGCATAATATGACCAGAGTTTAGGTTTGTGCCTGAGCGATCTTGGACATCCAACACCACTCCTCCTCACCCTGACTCTTCCAACCAAGGGCGCCGAGTGAGATTTTCCCCTGAAGCCAGTATTAACGTGCAGGTCAGCGTTTCGCCTGTTTGGACGCAGTGCCTGCAGATCCAGCCTGGATTGGGGACTCTCATTCTCGATAAGTCCAGACTGACAAGCCTGCAATCACTAACCCTACACTCTGGCTCCCTTCACCCTGAACCCCAGTGGCTAAAGGGGCTTCCACACAGTACAGGCAGAATTACCAATGTTAAATTGTCATTTGCATTTTTAAGGTCTTAGGGAGAGTTGTTTCATCCCTCATAATGAATGTTTGGTTGATGAAAGTGGACATTCAACACCTTGCTTATGTCACTGGCAAAACACAAACACCTGTAAGGCAAAGGGTTTTCCTTTCCAAAGACTGGGAAGCTGGCCCCAATGGCAAAGTCAGCAAAAGCAGGATTGGAGAAGGTGTCTGTTCCCCTTCCCCCGACAAAAGCTGTCTGCTGCAGTGGATGATTAAAGACAGTGGTGTGAGAACGTTGCTGCATGTTCGAGTCACCTAAAGAGGTTTAAATCCTGATGCCCACGTGGCCCCCAGATCAGGTGAATCCGAACTTTTGAGGGTACGTGGTGGTGGTGGTTTAGTCACTCAGTCGTGTCCGACTCTCTGTGACCCCATAGACTCTAGCCCACCAGGTTCCTCTGTCCATGGAATTCTCCAGGCGAGAATACTGGAGTGGATTACCATTTCCTTCTCCAGCAGATCTTCCCAACCCTGAGAAGATCTTCCTAACCCACGTGCCCTGCATTGGCAGGTGGATACATTACCGCTGAGCCACCAGGGAAGTCCATTCTGGGTGTAGGATTCAACCATAAATAGTTTTAAAAGTATCCGGGGTGACTGCATTGTGCAACCAAATTTGGGAACCAGTGGCATAGACAGTGGCTGTCAAAGTGTGGTCCTAGGACAGGAAAGAGCATCACCTAGGAATTTACTAGAAATGCAAATTCTCAGCGGTCACTTTAGCTCCTCTGAGAGCTCTGAGGGTCGGACCCAACCAAGAGTACAACACCAACCCTCCCAAAGATGCTAGTGCAGACTTAAACTTGAGACCCACTCACTGACCTAGGGAAATGGGTGCCTCTATCTGAGATAGAGTTTGGGGGTTGACCTTCCAATCTCCAGCCATTCTTCATCTTCGGCCTTGAGAAAAACCTTGAGATCCCACCTCTACCTGCCCCGGTCTTTGAGAAAACAGGGCATGACCCGGTCCTAGGTGTGGTGAGGTGTGTGAATCTCTCAAGCAACTTGCATTAGACGTAATCAACTTAAGAACAAGTTCAACATCACCGCTCAGCAAGAGCCGACGAAGCTTAGCGCTCCCCCGCCTCTCTCGGCGGCGTCGACTGTTTTCTCGAGATACAGGCTTACAAGCACACCTGGGTTTTTCTTGGGGTCGGCTGTGACTCTGAGCTCCAGGACTCCTCCTTCGCCAAGAACCACGTCTTCCCTCGTCCGTCCCTTCCCTCCCCGCTTCCCAAGTCCTCGAACCCTGCTTGGCGTGTCAGTTTCACTGGCTCGGGCCGCGTGCGTGTCCTCTGAATCTCAGGTCCGAAAAGCGCGAATCTTCCGGTCGCCCGCTTCTGCGTGAGTCTGGGGAGGGACACCTCCGCTCTCCGCTCCCTCCCACCTCTAGACTCGTCGGGTTGAGTTTGCAGATCAAGGGCGCACCCAGTCGCCGCGTCCTAGGGCCTCCCCCAGCACCCCCGAGGGCAAGTTCGAGGTTGTTGGACCCAAAGTCCGGCCGGGCCGGCTAGGGAGCGGCTCCTGGGCGGTACTGGCTGTCGGCTAGCGCGCCCGGCCCTCAGGGCTTCACCCAACGCGGTCCTCCCGGCCATGAAATCTAGAGGAGGGTGTGTGTCCAGGTGGGGCCTGCTCACCCTCGGGGCCACAGACGCGTGTCCTTTTCTTGGAAATTCATCTGGGGAAACAGGTGGGGGTCGCTCCGCGGCGGCGCGAGGGGACACGCGGGGCCGCAGGCGAGCCGAGCGCCCGAGATCCCGTGGCCGCCGCCGCCCCTCCGCGCGGCCCGGGATACCCTCCCGGGGAGGAGGGGCGCCCGACGGGGGACGGTGCCCGCTGCGCGCGGGCCGGAGGGCGCTCCGGCGCCGGGCGGGCCGGGGGCGGGGAGCCGAAGGCGCTCATCCCCATTCAGGATTTAGCGGCGGGTGGAGACAGAGAGTCTCCTAAGCTGATGCAAGTCTCCTGGGAGTCTGGGAAACGAGCCTCAAATTTTCAGCCATTCACGAGCGCGGCAGCGGCGAGGGCTCTGGCCCGGCTCCCTTGGCGCGAGTCCTTCAGTTTCCCTCATCGGCCGCTGCCCGGAGCGCTCCCGAGTGCTGGATCGACTTGGACGAGGCTCCGCTTACCTTCTGTCTTGTCTAAGTTGCCTGATGGCGGAACAGGCTGACATGCGTGCTTTAAGACTTTTCTCAAGGATCCGTCACTTTCATTTAGAAACAGGAGGTAAGGCCTTCCTTCCAAAGGTGGCGACCACGCTCTCAGCCTTTTCCGCCTTCCTCGAGGAAGATCCCGAGAATGCGCCCCACGGTACCCCGCGACACCAGACTCCACTGCTTTTTCAAGCGACCACACACTTCAACAGAGCAAACGTCGTTTGCCGTTAAAACCTTCCAGACTTCCATGTCTTAATGTCTTGTAATTTCTTACTAATGCAGGTTCACTGCTTTTGCACAAGATACTGAAAGACTAGCAACGCATGAAGGTGTCTGCTGTGTGTGTTTTGAGGCTGTGCAAGATTATTTTTTTTAAAAAACTGGAGGATAGTTGCTTTTCAACGTTGTGTTAGTTTCTGCTGTACAACAGCGTGAATCAGTTCTATGCATACCTATATCCACTCCCTCCAGAACCTCCCTCCCACCCCTGCAAGATTATCAAATATCTCAACAGGCCACCCTCCTCTGGATTTCCAATTACATGTGCAAAAATTAAAGATGTATGCTGGGTGTTTGGGTTTTGGTTTCCTTTTAAGCCTCTTTTTTTCAATAAAATAGTATTTCATATGGCTATGGAATCTTGGGGAGGCATTGTACAAGTGGCTTTGTGTTTTTCTGTACTTCTTTCAATATCTCAAGTTGCCTTTAGACTTTAAGTTGACAGTGTAACAAGGCCAGATCAAATACATAAGGTTTGTTAAAAATTGACATGGCACCTTTCATCTGCTTCCAAACTCAAAATGTATTCTTTCTGAATCTTACAACATAAATTGTGTAACAGCCTTTCAAATTAGATCACCTCAGCCCCGACACTGAGGATGTGAGAATTATAGAATTTCCCTGTGTGAATATGAAGAACGGTACTTAGAAGAATGAAAGGGAAACTCTTCGTTGGGAAGTGATTGAAAACAAACACCAGAACCTGACAATTTATACACACAGTTCCCTTCTGATTTGTCTCTTCCATTGGAGAATTACTAGTTAAAATACCCAAGTTACAGGATATTAAGTGTGGCCTTCGATTTAAATACTTTATTTCTAAATTTGAGAAACTGGTTTCTTTTGCCTCAGGAACTTCTAAAGGTGAAGTTGTCAAGACATTTCAGTTGAACAAAGACTCAGATGATAATAACATCTGACTGCTTTTAATTTCTAGCTCTCTTAATTTTTGTTTTTTTAATTTTTAATTGGAAGGTAATTGTTTTACAATGTTGTATAGGCTTCTGCCACACAGTAATGTGAATCAGCCATAAGTGTGTGTGTGTGTGTACATATTTACTTATGGATGTGTGCATATATGAAGTGAAAGTTCCTCAGTCATGTCCAGCTCTTTACTAGTCCATGGACTGTAGCCCGCCAGGCTCCTCTTTCCATGGGATTCTCCAGGCAAGAATACTGGAGTGGGCAGCCATTCCCTTCTCCAGGAGTATGCATATGTGTGTGTATATATATTTATATATAGTCCCTCTCTCCCGCTCACCCCTCTTTTTTTATTGTAAAATTACAGCTTGAATGACCCTCTCAAGTGTACAGAATAAAGGATAAGTACCTACAAAATGGCTTCAATATGTATTTTCTCCTTTCATTGTTGAAGTATTCAGGTAATCATCATATGAAATTCATGTTAAGCAAAATATGTAAATAAGAAATATATATATATATATATACACTGTACATATCCTTATTGCATTCAAATATTTATACAAAACCTCCCCAAGATATTGACAAAATTTTAAACACTGTTTTTGGTTTTTCTTTTACTACTAGAGAGAGAAGCCCACACAGCAAAACTTCTTCAAACAGCAGGATTTCCTGGCTTTGGCACTCTGATAAGTCCCAGTGCCAGTGCTAGATAGACAGGACCTGATCTGTGACATTCAGAAGCAGCCAAGGTCAAACCTCGCAAAGAGAGTGAATTTGGCATGTGTCCACAATTATAAACTGAGGCAGAAACAATCGGAGTCTCAGAATTTTAGAGCCTTCAAACTCTCATCGGAATGCTCCTCACCACCTACGTATGTCTTCTGAGCCCAGCACAGGTGTGTACACTGAGCTGAGCGCCGTTCAGTTTGTTAACGGCCAAGGCGGTCAGAAGAACTAGGGTCCAGGCTGTGGGCCCTTCTCATCACACCTCTTCCTTACTGAGCTGGTCCAGGATACTGTGTCCTGATTGTGCTCAGGATTATACCTTTTTGACTACATGTGTGTAAACCCGAGCATCCAGTGTGTCTGCTTTAAAGGGTTAGGATTGAGTATGAGCTCTGTGTCCATCATTCACTGTAGGTGGGAAACAACCAGGATGGACAGAAATGACCTCCAAAGCCTAGATTCTGAATGACGCTGGAGAAATGTCTCCTTGGGTCTAAGGGTGACTTTTCATTCATGACTCTTTCCTATGAATGATTGCTGCCTCCACTGAATTCACAAGAAAAACAAAAAATATGACCTTTCAGGCGGAATCTGCCTGCAGCTACCTGTCTGTTTAATGTCTCTTGAACATTGTCTAGACAGATGCCTGACATTTTATGGCACAAAATTCCAGTGTGATAATTCCACTTTTAATGGAAAGCAGGTATAATAACTCAGAAATCAGTATTTGGGAGTAACTGGGAGTGATAAGAAAGAAAATGTTAAATGAGTGGGGAAATAAAAAATAGAAGGAACCATAAAAAATGTTTTCTTCATCAGTAATCATAGCAATGAAAACAGGTTATTATTGTAGCTAAAGAAAATCTTCAATAAGTTCGTTCATATTTGTTACAGTCTGTGTGATACATAATCTCATTAACTTCTATAAGGAAGGTGTGGTTCAATATTCATAAACATCCTGAAGACACGCTTCCTAGTGATGAGTAGTGCTTTTCATAATCTCTTAGCAGTGGCACAGTTGGGAGCAAAATTGAATCTCGGTGACCTTCACTTTCTCTGAAGTCCCCAACACCACGTTGTAACTTATGGATCATAGTGATGTCCATACTATCAAAAAAAAAAAAACAAGCTCCCCCAAATACCCCATTTCTAAACATTTTTCTGGACACACACACACACAGTAGAAGTGGAATTTTTTTCTAAACATTTGCTGCCCCCATGTGTCCCTTTAGAAAACTGAGTCTTAAAGCTAAATGTTTATTTAGCGCCTTCTGTGCCGTTTAGATACACAGAACTACAATCAGAGAAAGGATTGCAATTATTGTAAGAACCAGGGCCAAAGACAGGGCCTAAGAGAGCTGGAGGAAAGGCCTTACATTTGCCACGGGCTTCTGACGTCATCGCCAGTATGGCACAACTTCTCTGTGCCTCCGTCTCTCCCAAGATGAAAATGAGTGGCAGTTTGGCAGGATGGGGAGAACGTGGGAGCCGATCTTCTCTAAGATCCCGTTTAATCTAACATTTGGTCACTCTCATGGAGGATAGTGAAGCAGAAGTAGGAAAAGCTAGCTATCCCATCTCCTGGCTAAGTAGTCAATTTGGAAATGTGCCTAAAACTCATGGATGAATTTCCTGTTTCATCATTGAAATCCATTACCTTGGTCCTCTGTCATCTTGACAAACCTGCTTCTCCGTGTCTGAGTAGCTCTGAGCCCAAGAGACAGGAAGGAATTCATTTTCCATTAATATCATGGCCAATGAGTGTGCAGTGGACTGACGCGCCTTCAAAAGTGAAAATCGTCTCCAGTGTTGATAATGTGTATTGTGACAGGTGCTTCTTAAATCTCCTCCCTCATTCCATGATCAAGTGGCAAAGCCGTTGTCTCCTCACTTACCTGATAACAGAACCCTGATTTTATTCAGTTATCCGGCAACCCAACCACAGGTCTCAAGAAGGGCTGGTCCTTCCCTTCCCCAAGGGGATGAATCTTGATTCATCTAAGAGTTGGGCTATTTACTGGTTCTCCCCCCTCATTATTTTCTTTTATTCAGAAGTTTTTGTTTTATTATTACCATTTAAAAATTATTGTTAGGCTATAATGGATATACAATATTAAATCAGTTTCAGGTATATAATGTAATTATTTGATATTTGTATATATTGTGAAATGATTTTCATGATAAATGTAATAAACATTCATCACCATACATAGTCACACATGATTTTCCTTGTGATGAGATCTTTTAAGATCTACTCTCTTAGCAACTTTCAAATATGCAATGCAGTGTTATTAACTATAGTCACCATGTTGAACATCATATCCCCAAGACATTTATTTCATAACTAAAATTTTGTACCTTCCAGCTCCTTCCACCCAAAAGGACCTCCCATTCTGGCAATCACCAGTTTATTCTCTGTATCCGTGAGCTCTTTTCTTGTTTCTTTCTTTTCTAGATTTCACCTATAAGTGAAATCATACAGTATTTGTCTTTCTATGATTGCTCTTAGCAAAATGCCCTCAAGGTCCATACATGTTGTTCCAAATGACAAGATTTTCCCTTTTTATGGCTGAAAAATATCCTATTTATAATAACACATAGATAAATAAGTGAACAATATCTATTTATATATATCACACATTTTCTTTATCCATTCATCGGCTGATGGACACAGGTCGTTTCCATATCTTGGCTATTATAAATAACACCGTAATGAACACACGAGAGTGCATAATCTTTTTTTAAGTGAATATATGCATAAGTCCCTTTTTTCTTTCTTTCTTTATTTATTTTTGGTCGTGCCACATGGCATGTGGGATCTTAGTTCCCACCAGGGATAGAATCCATATCCCTTGCAGTGGAATCACAGAGTCTTAACACTGGACCGCCAGGGAAGTCGTAGGGTGCATACACCTTTTCAAGTTAGTGTTTTAGACTTCTTTGAATAAATACCCAGAAGTGGAGTTACTGGATCATATGGTAGTTGCATTTTTTATTTTTTGAGAGACCTTCAGACTAAACTGCACCCATTTACATTCCCACCAACAGTGTACAAGCATTCCCTTTTCTCTGCCTCATTGCCAACATGTGTTATTTCTTGTCTTTTTTGTAATAGCCATTCAAACAAGTTTGATCACCCCTCTCTGTTCACCAGAATCTTCTGGGGAGCTGTGAAAATACTGATGTTCAGGCCTACAGAGATTCTCATTAATAGGACTAGAGTTTACAGTTTTTGAAAATTCTCCAAGTGATGCTAGTGTACAGCCTGGGTTGAGAATCACTTATTTAACCAAGTGATGATCAGTCTGCTTCTCGCTCTGGTGACTGGTTTAGGAATGAGCATATGATGCAATTTATAGTCTTATAAGGAAAAATCTGATTGGGGCTGGGGAGTCTGAGTAGTTTTCTTCACAAAGGAACAGAAAATAAGTTTATGCCCTTATCTTTTCATCTAGGTTTTCTTTGTTACCCTAGGGGATATAAAGGATGAGATGTGTGGAGCTGCTGCAGCCACCTTGTGACCATGAAGAAAGATCCCACATGCAAGGTAAAGCAGAATGGAAAGAAGGAAAGAATTCTAGGTCTTTAACTTTTTTTTTAAGTTGCTAAATTAACTGTCTCTGTAGTGTCCTACCTGAGGACTTTTTAAGGACTTCCCTAGTGGCACAGTGGATAAAAATCCATGCACCAAAGCAGGGGATAAATATTTGATCCCTAGTCTAGGAAAACTCCACATATCGAGGAGCAGCTAAGCCCGAGAGCTGCAACTGCTGAAGCCTGTGCACCTAGAACCTGGGTTCTGCAACAAGAGAAGCCACTATAATGAGAAGTCTGCCCGCCTCAACCCCCACTTGCTGCAACTAGAGAAAGCTTGCACAAAGCAACGAAGACCCAGTGCAACTAAAAATAAATAAATAATTCTTAAAAAAGAACTTAAGCATGTGAGTTAAAAGCCATGTTGTTTAGTTGGACCCCAAATTATCCTGATACACCGATAGTTCTGGAAAAAGTAGGCACATGTATTTTAAATTGAGTTCTTCAAACCGTGTCCTTGGGACCCATGGGATCCCATGGGTTTTGCTAGTATTCTGCATTTTATGTGGGATTTTGTATGGTTGTGTATATGTTTCCATGGTAAAAATGTATGGGAATATAGTCTCAGGATATTATTTATTTCACTTTACTCTTCAAGCTAAAGCAGTTTGTTCATACATTATGCTGGAATATTAATAAGCTAGCACACTATGCCTGATATAACAGCTTGATAAATGACCGTACTCCTAGTTGCTTGGAGGAACTTGAGTCTAGCACGCTTGTTAATACCACATGTGTCTTTCTATGTGAATTATACACATGTGTACCCTTACCTATGTGGATATATATATATATATACAAAGGAATTATTAATTTTGGTCTGATCACTATCTATTACCACATGAAACTTAAAAATTCAAACCCCAAAGGCAGGAAATGTAACATTTCAGCTTAACTTCAGTGGATTTCCAAACATTTTCTCCATTACCAGATGGCCTAATATCTAACTGAATAGGGAAACAGATTTATAGAAACTATAAAGTGTAGAAACTATTCATGTATCCTTACCTAAGTACTAATAGTTCTGTGATTCAATTTTTCTGTGTACCAAGAAACCAATGAATGAAGTGTATAGACATTTTTACCAGCTATAATTGAAAGTATGTGGTGAAAGCCACAGATATGTGTCCTTAGAGCAAGAGGCAGAGTGACAGGACTTCCTGGTGATCCAGTGGTTAAGAATCCGCCTGCCAACGCAGGGGATATGGGTGTGATCCCTGGCCCAGGAATATGCCACATACAGAGAGGCAAGTAAGCCCATGTGGCCACAGCTACTGAGCCCACATGCCCTAGGGCCCGTGCACCACAGATAAGATCCAGCGCAGCCAAAAATAATAAATAATAATTTTTTAAAAATTTTAAAGATACAGAGGGCAGAATGACAGATGTGACATGACCACCTTCAGAGACACAGGCCACTGAACGGAGAATTAAGGTGCCAAGACTGTTTGTAATCCACTTTGCATTTCCAGGGTTTTGTCATTTCTACCAGGACTCTCACATGCCAGTCCCCATCCCCATGATGTACCCATTCTTTCTCGAAGCCATAGGATCCATTTAAGCATGAATACAATACATATATCCTTCAAAACACTGCTACTGTCACAGGTAAGGCTGCTCAATTCACGGTGTTTTGGAATGTGTGGGTTTTCTGAGTGGGATAAAGGAAAGAGTTCGAGGCTGGAATTGGAAGAATGGGATTCTACTGTCGACATCGCCACAAGCTACCCACACCTCCTTGGGCAAGTTGCTTCATGTCTCCAGGTCACATTTCCCGACTTGCAGAGCAAGAGTGTGGAGTCGATTATCTCTGAGGCCCCTTCCAGCTCTAAAAGCCCTTTGAGTCAGATTCATATATCTGTCAGATGGGTTCCAAAACAACACAGCCTGGAAACAGTGCTTCTAAAATTGAAAAGTACAGCTGAGAAACCTCAAGGCACCTGCCTGGAAGATACTGTCTAATGCATTTCACCACCTTCAGATGGAATCTCAGCAAGTAGACAGCTTGGTCTGTAGGAGAGTCAATCCTATTTGAGATTCATGATTACTAGGCAATACATTTTCAGCTTGTTGTATTTCACTCTCTACCCTAACTTATAAAATCTGGGTAACTTCAGCCTGACATGGAGATAATATGCCACTTAATCACATTATTGGCTTCATTGAAGACAGCTGTATAAACACATGCCAATAACATCCAGGGGTGTCATTAAAATTATGACATTTCCTTAAGGGAACTGATTCATACAAGCCTATGAGTAGATTCTATATAATAACCTTTACAGGCAAGTATGCTGTTGTATTTTTTTTTAAGAAGGATTAGCCTTACAGTACTCTTGCCTGGAAAATCCCATGGACAGAGGAGCCTGGTAGGCTGCAGTCCATGGGGTCGCTAAGAGTCGGGCTCGACTGAGCAACTTCACTTTCTCTTTTTCACTCTCATGCACTGGAGAAGGAAATGGCAACCCACTCCAGTGTTCTTGCCTGGAGAATCCCAGGGACGGGGGAGCCTGGTGGGCTGCCGTCTATGGGGTCGCACAGAGTCGGACACGACTGAAGCGACTTAGCAGCAGCAGCAGCAGCAGCCTTACAATGCTGTTTGTTGTCTAGAAAAATCCTCTAAGCAGGAAAGATATTGCGTTTGTATATTTAAAGGCACAAAACTCAGATTTTATAAAGCACATTTACTTTAGCCGTGGATACCTGAGAAGGAAGATCACAAGAAGCTGACCCATCCTTCCTTCTGTCTTTCCACACTGAGATAGTAAAAACCAACAGATTTACAATTTATCCTATTTTCCATCATCTTCAGAGATTCGACTCTTTTTCTTTATTTAGCTTATTTCCCATGCTTGCTGCTGCTGCTAAGTCACTTCAGTCGTGTCCGACTCTGTGTGACCCCATAGATGGAAGCCCACCAGGCTCCCCCCTCCCCGGGACTCTCCAGGCAAGAACACTGGAGTGGGTTGCCATTTCCTTCTCCAATGTGTGAAAGTGAAAAGTGAAAGTGAAGTCGCTCAGTCGTGTCCGACCCTTAGCGACCCCACGGACTGCAGCCCACCAGGCTCCTCCATCCATGGGACCTTTCAGGCAAGAGCACTGGAGTGGCTTGCCATAAGAATCCTCAATGTCTGATAATATTTTAAAATAGTATCTAATCCAGAGGTGGGATGAATTGAGACACTGTGAATCACACATACACACTGCTAAGTATGTAATGAGAGCCTACTGTATACAGCACAGGACTTCTACTCAATGCTCTACAGAGGAAGGAAATCCAAAAAAGAGAAGTTATAAGTATACATATAGCTGATTCCCTTTGCTGTACAGTAGAAAGTAACACATTGTAAAGTAACTATACTTAAATAAAACCTTTAAACAAATAAAATTAAATTTAAAAATAAAAAAGAGAGGATATATATATATGTATAGCTGATTCACTTTGCTGTACAGCAGACACTAACACAACATTGTAAAGCAACTGCAGTCTAATTTAAAAAAATTTTTTTTAATTAAAAAAAATTCATCCAATCCTTTGTGTAGTGGTTTACATCTAACTTTCCTTGTTTTCCTCTGTGTGACATAGACAGCTGCCGGGACTTCTTTGCACAATCACTGTTCTCATTCTTAGTAATCACCTCTAGGTAAGGCAATATGGTATGATTCTTTCCATCGTTCAGCCTATATTCATTGTGTGTCTTCCACGTACCATGAGCTGTTCTAGATTTGTGTACTAGAAGAGCGAAAATAAAGAACAAAATCTCTGCCCCTATGGAGCTTATATTTGAGAGAAAGGAAACATTATAAACAAGATAAATAATGTATATAGTATGTTAGGAAATGGTATGGGCTAAAGGGAAATATAACGGAAGAAGAGGAATTGGGAATACTGGGAGAGCAGTGATGTACCACTTAGACAGGGATGTCCTGAGGATAAGGGACTCCAAAGCCCCTCGGCTCAAGAAAACCTCCCAGGCAGAGACGTCCGCAAGGGAACAGGCCCTGAGGCAGACACAGCGAAAGAGAGGGAAACCAGACCAGACGGGAGAGGCAGAAACGCTGCAGGTAGAGGTGCCCAGAGTGAAGGGCTTTGGAGTCCTTAGCAAGACTTCAGCTTCTCCTCCCAGGTGGAGGAGAGAGCGGTTGGAGGCATTTGAGCGAAAGAACGACACGAGCTGACTCATATGTTAACGAGGATGCCTTGGCCGCTGTGTCACCGTTTGGGGCACAGGCGTGGAGGCAGATGGACCAGTCTGAGGCGGCAGCAATTACCAGGAACCTGCTGAGATCACCCGGGAGCGCCTGCGGATACACAGCGTAGAGGTGCAAGAACCGAGCCCCGGGGTCCTGCAGGTCCGCGTCGGGGAGACGTAGGGGCGCCCACGGAACACAGCCGAGAAGGGAGCAGCCCAAGCGGTGACAGGAAAACCGGGGAGCGTGGGGCCCGGGAGCCACTGTCCAGCAGAGGGAGCGAACGGCTGAGTCCAGCCCTGCGGCTGCGGCGAGCCCGCGAAGACGGGAGGTAGACCCTCGGCTGCGGCCACGTGGCCGTCACTGTCCGCGGTGCAGCCAGCGGGGACATCGCCGGCAGGGAGCCCCAGACGCGACCCGTGAAGAGCCTGGGAGAGTGTGACGCCATCTACATACCCCTTCCAACTTCAGTGCTCTCCTTGGTAAAACTGGCGTAATAAATCCTACCTCAGGGTGGTGAGAACCTAAGAGATGCTTTGAGGGAAGCCTGTATGAGTCAGCTCCGTGGCCACAGAAAATACCACAGACTGGGAGGCTTAAATAACACAGATTTACTTTCTCACAGTTCTGGAGGCTACAAGTCCGAGATCAAGGTGCCGTCAGAGTTGGCTTCTGGCTTATAAACCTCTCTTTCTGCCGGATAGACTCCTGCCTCCTTGCTGTGACCTCACATGGCCTCTCCTCTCTGTGCCCACGGAGAGGGATCTTTGATGTCTCTTCCTCTTCTTTCACTGGCTTCTTTATTTAAAAAATTTTCTGGCCACATCGCAAGGCATGAGAGATCTCAGTTTCCCAGTTCAGTTCAGTTCAATTGCTCAGTCGTGTCCGACTCTTTGCGACCCTCTGCACGCCAGGCCTCCCTGTCCATCACCAGCTCCCGGAGTTCACTCAAACTCATGTCCATCGAGTCGGTGCTGCCATCCAGCCATCTCATTCTCTGTCGTCCCCTTCTCATCCTGCCCCCAATCCCTCCCAGCATCAGTCTTTTCCAGTGAGTCAACTCGTCACATGAGGTGGCCAAAGTATTGCAGTTTCAGCTTTAGCATCAGTCCTTCCAATGAACACCCAGGATTGATCTCCTTTAGAATGGACTGGTTGGATCTCCTTGCAGTCCAAGGGACTCTCAAGAGTCTTCTCCAGCACCACACTTCAAAAGCATCAATTCTTCAGCGATCAGCTTTCTTCACAGTCCAACTCTCACATCCATACATGACCATGGGAAAAACCATAGCCTTGACTAGACGGACCTTGGTTGGCAAAGTAATATCTCTGCTTTTTAAGATGCTGTCTAGGTTGGTCATAACTTTCCTTCCAAGGAGTAAGTGTCTTTTAATTTCATGGCTGCAATCACCATTTGCAGTGATTTTGGAGCCCAAAAAAATAAAGTTTGACACTGTTTCCACTGTTTTTCCATCTATTTCCCATGAAGTGATGGGACCACATGCCATGATCTTTCCCAGGCAAGGATACTGGAGTGGGTTGCCGTTCCCTTTTTCAGAGAGTCTTCCCAACCTAGGCACTGAACCCAGGTCTCCTGCATTGTAGCAGGTTCTTTACCGTCTGAGGCACCAGGGAAGTGTCTCTAAATAAAGTCACTGTGGGGATAAAACCTTCAACATATGGATGGGGTGGGGAGGGGATACAATCTAGTCCATTACAAGTCCTTTGCTGCTGCTGCTACTGCTGCTGCTAAGTCACTTCAGTCGTGTCCGACTCTGTGCGACCCCATAGATGGAAGCCCACCAGGCTCCCCCGTCCCTGGGATTCTCCAGGCAAGAACACTGGAGTGGGTTACAAGTCCCTTAGCAGGTATTTAATGCTCAGAAATGTTAATTAAGTCCACAGGTACTGTGTGATTACTATTTATGTAATTATCTCTTGTAGGCGTTTCTTAGTTTTACAATTTACAGCATAATATACAATATTCAATATACACATTCAGTTCTTTTTTATTGAAGTATCGTTGATTTACAGTATTTTATTTGTTTCAGGTATACAACATAGTGATTCAATATTTCTCTAGGTTATACTCCATGTAAATTTTTTCCAAAATAACAGCTCTGTTTTCTGTGCCGTACAATATATCCTTATTGCTTATTTATTTCATGCGTAGCAGTTTGTTTCTCTTACTCCCCTACCCCTCTCTTGCCCCTTCCACCACCCCTCTCCCCACTGGGAACCACTTGTGGAACTGCTTTGCTCTCTATGTGAGTCTATTTCTGTTCGGTTCCTTGCCCTTGTTTGTTTCATCTTTCCGATTCCAGGCATAAGCGATCACGTGGAGTAGTTGTGTTTGTGTGACTTATTTTACTAAATGTAATACCCTCTAGGTCCCCCGCATCTTTGCAAATGGGAGAATTTCGCTCTTCTTTAATGGCTGAGTATGACATTAAAATTCTGTTTAGAAAACATAAGCTATATCTAACTTCTTCAACAAATTTTAATTAACATCTTGAAGAGCAACTTTAACTTTTAAGAAAAAGTTGGTCAATACTGCCATCTACTGGAATTTTGTTCAAAGCTCTTAGGCCATCCTGCTTGTTTTTCTCTTTAAATGAGTGTGAAAGTGGATGTTTTTCTCAATTCAGTCTCACTAGAAGCGTTCAAGAAATTGAGTTTTTCTGCAAGTGTCAGTAACCTCAGGTGTTAGTCACTCAGTTGTAGCGACTCTTTGCAACCCTGGCAGACTGTAGCTCACCAGGCTCCTCTGTCCTTGGGATTCTGCAGGCAAGTATACTGGAGCGGGTTGCCATTCCCTTCTCCAGGGGATCTTCCTGACTCAGGGATCGAACCTGAATCTCCCTCACTGCAGGCAGGTTCTTTACCATCTAAGCCACCAGCGAAACCCATAATCAGTAACCTCATAAAAGTGGCTTAAGCGGCTTCTGTTGCCAATTAAAAAAAAAAATCCAGAGAGGCAGGTCATGGCTTTTCAGGGGACTCCATGAACCTCAGGACCCAGCTTCCTTTATCGTGTTCTGTCATCAAAGTGAGCTGTTTCATGGTCCAAAAGGTTGCTCAAGCTCCAACTTGCAGGAAAGAGGGAGATTTGGGGAAGTGTAACATACACTTTCTGAATGTTGAGCTTCAAGCCAACATTTTCACTCTCCTCTTTCACTTTCATCAAGAGGCTTTTTAGTTCCTCTTCACTTTCTGCCATAAGGGTAGTGTCATCTGCATATCTGAAGTTATTGATATTTCTCCCAGCAATCTTGATTCCAGCTTGTGCTTCTTCCAGCCCAGCGTTCCTCATGATGTACTCCGCATATAAGTTAACATTCAGAAAACAAAGATCATGGCATCTGGTCCCATCACTTCATGGGAAATAGATGGAAAAACAGTGGAAACAGTGTCAGACTTTATTTTTTTGGGCTCCAAAATCACTGCAGATGCTGATTGCAGCCATGAAATTAAAAGATGCTTACTCCTTGGAAAGAAAGTTATGACCAACTTAGATAGTATATTAAAAAGCAGAGACATTACTTTGCCAACAAAGGTCCATCTAGTCAAGGCTATGGTTTTTCCTGTGGTCATGTATGGATGTGAGAGTTGGACTGTGAAGAAAGCTGATCGCCGAAGAATTGATGCTTTTGAACTGTGGTGTTGGAGAAGACTCTTGAGAGTCCCTTGGACTGCAAGGAGATCCAACCAGTCCATTCTAAAGGAGATCAATCCTGGGTGTTCATTGGAAGGACTGATGCTAAAGCTGAAACTGCAATACTTTGGCCACCTCATGTGACGAGTTGACTCACTGGAAAAGACTCTGATGCTGGGAAAGGTTGGGGGCGGGAGGAGAAGGGGACGACAGAGAATGAGATGGCTGGATGGCATCACCGACTCTGTGGACATGAGTTTGAGTGAACTCCGAGAGTTGGTGAGGGACAGGGAGGCCTGGCGTGCTGTGATTCATGGGGTCGCGGAGAGTCGGACACGACTGAGCGACTGAACTGAACTGAACTGAACATACACTTGGACTTCCATTCCAGTGACCACAGCTTAGTTACTAAGCAAACATAATTAGGTAAAGGAAAGTCTGCGAAATGAAGGTTTTCAGCTGAGCAACAATGAGCAGCCCCAAAGAAGTCTAGAGTGCGGTTACAAGAGGAGTGTGCCCACGCCTGTTGGGCCAGCCAACGGGCAGCCTCTGCCATAGTAGGCTGCCACTTATGCAGGGGGCATAAGTAACATGTACAGGTATTTGTCTGGAAAATCTTGGAATATCTAGAAATAACACAAGTGCCTAGTAGCAATATTGTCTTTGCAAGGGGCTGGATGACCCTGGAAAAAGTGAGGGACAGGGGTCATTTTTGCAAACTGTATTGTGTGTGTGTGCTGTCTGGCTATGCTGGGTCTTCACTGCTGTGCGGGCTTTTCTCTATGGTTGCGGCGAGCAGGGGCTACTCTCTAGACGTAGTTCGTGGGCTTCTCCCTGGGGCAGCTTTTCTTGTAGCAGGGCATCGGCTCCAGGGCACGTGGGCTTCGGTGGTTTTAGCGTGTGGGCTCAGAAGCAGTGGCTCCTGGGCTCCAGAGCACAGTCGTCAAGGCGCAGGGCTTAGTTGCTCTGCGGCACGTGGGGCTTTCCGGGACCAGGGATCAAGCCTATGTCTCCTGCATTGGCAGGAAGATTCTTTACCACTGAGCCACCAGAGAAACCTCATTTTGTGTCTGTTGACTTTATAGTATGTCCATGTATTTTCTATGGAAAAATTTTAATGCAAAAGTGATTGTTGTTGCTGTTCAGTTGCCAAGTCATGTCTGACTCTTTGTAACTCCACGGACTGCATCACCCCAGGCTTCCCTGTCCTTCACTATCTCCTGGAGCTTGCTCAAACTCATGTCCATCGAGTCAGTGATGCCATCCAACCATCTCATCCTCTGTCATCCCCTTCTCCTCCTGCCTTCAATAGTTCCCAGCATCAGGGTCTTTTCCAATGAGTCGGCTTTTTGCATCAGGTGGCTTAAGTACTGGAGCTTCAGCTTCAGCATCAGTCCTTCCAATGAATATTTAGGATTGATTTCCTTTAGGATTGACTGGTTTGATATCCTTGCAGTTTAAGGGACTCTCAAGAGTGTTCTCCAGCACCACAGTTCAAAAACATCAATACTTTGGCGCTCAGCTTTTATTCTGGTCCAACTGTCTCGTACATGACTACTGGAAAAACCATAGCTTTGACTATCAGGATCTTTATTGGCAAAGTGATGTCTCTGCTTTTTAATACGCTGTCTAGGTTTATCATAACTTTCCTTCTAAGGAGCAAGCGTCTTTTAATTTCAAACTGGAATATATAAAATCTCAAACCAACACATTGGACACCTGAAATGATACAATGTTATATGTTACCAATATTTCAAAAAATAAACATTTGGATTTGAGATGCTACAGCTGAACCTGATTTGTTAGCTGAAAGTTCCTAGAGGGAACAAAGTAGAAAGAAGAGGTGAGGTCCCTTTGGTGGAAGAAAAGAGCTGGAGAAATGTGAGTTGTGTTTTCACCATGACCACTGGGCAGGGGGGAGGTGGAATTCTGGCTTCAGGCTGACTCACCGGCCCGTCCCCTGACTGGAAGCCTCCAGCACAGGCTTCTCAGCAGAGATAAGATTTGAGAAACTCTGCAAGAATGGAAACAAAAGAAAAACCTGGTGGGAGAAAATGGCATATTTGTTCTTCAGCATCGGTAAGGTTTCCTCTATTGCGTGCCTGCCCTTTGACACACATACGTTTACGAATGAAAGATACATGTTCGAACATTGGAATCCGCCGTCCCAGACAAAATGCCCAAATCAGTTGAGCACATCAGCTCGCTTCAATTTTCTTTCCCCCAAGAGGAAATTCGGGGAGCTTCAGAGGGTTTCCCAGGTGGCGCTAGTGGTAAAGAATGGCCTGCTAATGCAGGAGACGTAAGTGTTTGATCCCTGGGTGGGGAAGATCCCCTGGAGGAGGGCACGGCAACACACTTCAGTATTCCTGCCTGGAGAATCCCATGGACAGAGGAGCCTGGTGGGCTACAGACCACAGGGTCGCAAAGAGTCAGACACGACTGAAGCGACTTAGCATGCACGCAGAGGTTTGCCCAGTGGTATCAGCTGGTAAGAAGGTTTTCAACAGAGTGTGACCCTGTGGGGGACCAGATCACGTGAGCGAGTGACCCACAGCCTATGGACTGGCCTATGGACTCACCCTTCACCTACTTGCTGATGCCTGAAATTTTTTAATGTGAGATAAAACCTCTCATTCCCCAGTTTAGAGATAAACTGTGAAATCTGAGGGCAAGGCATGGAACACAGGGTTGAAAGGGCGAGTGTAGAATACCAGAGAGGCTGGCAGGGGGCGGGCAGAGGCCGCTCTTGCCCCTGAGTGGGAAAGGGAGCTGGAGATGTAGACAGGCAACCAGACCGTTAGCACAGCGCAGAGTCTCTGCGCTGATGGGGGAGACAGTCCACCTCAGGTCCCGAGATACAAAGACACGCTCCCGAGAGGAGGAAACTTCTACGGCCAGGGCCAAGAGGCAAACGGGAGGAAAGGTGGCCGTGCTAAGGAGGGATAGAACTGCATTCCATTCCCGGAGGAATATCCATTCCCACCGGGGGAGCGAGCCTAAGAATTTACGCCCCCATCATTCGATGGCAGAATGTGACTATGCCACGTTTTTATCACCACTAAAATCTTTACCCCTGGGGAACATATAGAAGAAAAACTGGGTTGTTCCCCCCGGGGATGAAGTCAACACACATTCCATTCCCCCAGAGGCATTACTTCAGAAAAACTTGAAGGCCTGTTATTTCTGTAGGTTTCTATGTAAGTCTCAGGAAGACCGCCACGGAGATAAAGCACTCTTGTTGTTCAGCACCTTGAGCACTTAAGCTTAGGTTCTTTCCTGGTTTTGCAATAGCTTGGGCTTCTGCTTCAAGAGCAGTATTGAATTCTACTGGGTAAGAGGTCTTGGGGACCAGGGTGACGCCCTTATTAGGTTGAAAAGTGTATCCAAACAGAGGAGGGACTTGGACAATCAGGAGGAGATTTCCCTTCCCTCCAGAAATCCGCTTTCTCTTCATTTTAACTGATTTCTGGGTTCAGATTTGACTTCCACAGGTCATATCACACTGTTGAGAGCGCCTTCTCTCTGTCTCCCTCTTCCCTTCCTTCCTTCTTGACAAATAAAGAAACTTCAGTTTAATTATTTATCTATTTAATTATTTATTAGCATTCACCTCAGGTCAGGCACTTGTGATACATCAAGACAGACTCAGCCCTTTCTCCTCTGTCCTCACATACAGTCAAGGCCTTGTATTCTCCTAACTATTTACAAAAAGGAAACTCAAATAATAATCGAAAAGCTGGAAAAACCGAACGCAAACATCCACCTACCCTTCATCTGTTACTTTACCACTTCTGCTCATCTCTCGATGGATAGATAGACAAGCAATATAAGCTCGATAAACAGTGTGAGCTCGATACACGGGAACAGTTTTTCCTTAGCCGTTTGAAAGCAAATGGGAGACACCATGATCCATCACCCCAATATACGTCAGAATGCCTCTCCTCAAAATGAATACACAAGGTTAGATTTTGAGAAGAGAAGTGATGTCTTTTATTCTCAGGTAGAGTGGGTCCTTGAGGAACACTGGGTTCCAGGTACAGAATTACAAGTGTAGGAAAGGCTGGAGTTCAGGAAACCGCGGAGCCTGCGGTTTGGACCTGCTCCTGAATTTTATAACTGGCTCGGGAAAATGGCACTCATGTGCCTAACTCCCAGGAGTAATAGTTAGCTCATTTCTGCATCTCCTCTTCAGTCTTCTCTGGTCAAGCCGGATTTAGGGAGTTAAATAAATACGTCAAACTGACTGTATCTCTGTTATTTATACTCCCCGCCTGTCCCCGCTCCCCGCTTTAAATTCTCACAGTGAATCAAGAATAACTTTGCACAGCTGGCTGAGCAGGTGCGGTACCTTTCACCCATCTGAGTGTCTGCCATACTGAGTTGGAACACTGTCACAATACAAAAGCCTTTGCTCCTTGCGTTCTTGCCTTTATATCTTTGGTTCACAAGAGGGATCAGCAGAAATTTGTTGGTGGTCCAGTGGTTAGGACTCTGTGTTATCACAGCTGAGGGACCAGGTTCAATCTCTGGTTGGGGAACTAAGATCCCACAAATCATGCAGCACAGCCAAGAAAAAAAGGGAGAAAGAGAGAGATTAGCATACACTGACGAGCACTCTGTTTGATGCAGGTTCTTGTCAGAACATTGATTTGGTACAGATTATACAATAACTCTTTTCTTACTTCAATACAACACTTTGCAGTGCAGTTTGACTGTAATTATAATATCTACTGGATGAAATACTGCCAATATTTCTGTTTAGTACAGAAATATTTCAGCCTGTACAGTATTATGACTTCAGTCGTTTCTAGATTTAGTTCAGCATTTTTTAGAATGCAATTTTTATACAAAAAGAGGTTCAGAAAAATAATACTTTGAGATAAAAAATATCTTGCCATTACTCTAACATGTATTTTAGTCACATTTATATTCCTTTGTGTTCTTATCTGCTACATTAGAAACTCAAAGAATAAATACAGAAACTCAAGGAACAAATAAAATTGTTACATTTACTGCCACAATAAGCAATATGGAACATTAAAGACAATATGAATTCATTAAAAAAAAAGCAAAGATGGTATGGCAGCGTAAAATTAAGAAGGACATTCTAACTGGGCTGTATGGGAACCAGCCTCGATGGCTTCTTCCAAGCAATGTATTTTCATCAAAACTCATACATATTCAGCAAAACAAACAGCATGTCAATGAATTCAGTGAACTGCCACTGAAACGGAAACGTCTATTTCCTCGCGTCTGTTTACGGGAATTATGTAAAATACTTAATACAATGTGTTTTCACTGCAATCCTATTTTTGTTTCCCATCCATTGAATTTTCATTTAAACCAATGCGTTCACCTGAGACCCATACCCGTGTGTTTCTTGGAACCTCAGTGCAGTCTCAGATTCAGGCACCATGTCTGCGGAAGCCAAACCAATGCATTTCAGTGCAACTCAGTCAATTTTCCACGACACATATTCTGATTCTCTAGGGTATATAAAGTCTCCTATAATTGTAAATGCACATGATTGTGAGGGAAGCAGGAGAGGTCCTGCCTGGATTGTTGGGTAATACCACAACTGTGGCTTTCCTAAAGCCTTGATACCCGACGTGTGCTCTGGGGGTCTGCAGCACGGCCATCCAGGAAGCTAGTGCGAAAGGAAGGCTCTCAGCCCCCACTCCAGACGTATTGATCCAGAATCCGGATCCTAGCAAGATCCCTAGTCGATGTGTTTGAACAGTAAAATATGAGAAGCGCTGTGTCAAAACAAACTCTTTAATGATCATAGTTATCTCTGGGGTGATCCTCAAAGTTTTCTGAGTCAAGCGCTTCTTCCAGTGGATGAAGCGTTTGATGAGACCGAGGTTGAAACCAGCTTACTTTATACGCAAAGGTGATACCACCCCCGTTTTATTGCACACATGATTCATGCATACCTTTTCTTTGAATCAATTCACCCATACACTTTCTTTAAATCAAATGATTTTTTTTTAATTAAACCATTCAGGGCTTCCCTGGTGGCTTAAGTGGTAACGAATCCGCATGCAAAACACGAGACGTGGGTTTGATCCCTAGGTCGGGAAGATCCCCTGCAGAAGGAAATGGCCACCCATTCCAGTATTCTTGCCTAGAAAAGCCCATGGACTGAGGAGCCTGGTGGGCTAGAGTCCATGTGGTCACGAGAGTAGGACACAACTTAGCGACTAAACCGCCACCACGCCCAAGAGTTACTAGAGTTAGCAATAGCAATGAACAATGTGGAGGTCATCGGTGACCTGGATAAGAAACTTGTCGGTAGCGATATGGGGGAGAACTTCTTTGCAATGGGTTCATAAGAGAATGGCCAGAGAGAATTGCTTGTGTGGTGTCCTGCAGCAGGAAAGAGATGGCTGGGATGCTTAGCCTGAGGAATAAAGTCAGTTCATCTACATCAATAGGAGAGAAGGTCCAGTGTATGGGAAGTGAGTCAGGTGTGTTGAAGTGATGGTGGGAGCTGGTAGTAGTTCTGTTCTATTTACTTCACTTTCGTCAGAGAATCAGAAAATATGTCATTAGCTGAAAGTGACAGCTGATGGGAGGAGGAGTTGTTAAGAGGCTTGAGGTGGGAGAAGCTACAAAATAGTCACTGGGAGAGAGTGGGAGTGTATGGAGCCCACCAGGGACTTAAAGTATTCTGCACAGTCAGGTGCTTTTCTACAGCTTCTTCTAGCTGCCAGGGCACAAGCATGGAGGAGGCAGGGAGTTGGGTTTAAGCAGCCTTGTGGTTGAACCAGGTGGGAAGAGCTGAGCAAGAGACCGGCAGGAGAGTGGTGGGGTCAAGCAAGAAGTGATGGTAATAATGACCTTGGAATTGAGTTGGATAAGAAGGAGAAAATGGATATGGGGAGAATGAAGGAAGTAAAAGGATGATGGGATCAATAGGTTAAAGTCCCACCAGGGCTAAAGGATTGTTGGAGTTGGAGATGCGAGAGGCAAGACACTGGGAAGACAGCGGTAGAAGGGGAGTGAGTTACGAACACTGAGGTTATGTGCGGGTTGTCGTCAGCCACGACAAAGTCAAGGGTATGGACATGGGAGTGAGCAGCCGATGTGGGGTGATCAGTAAGACTGCTGGAGGAGAGGCTAAGGAGCTGAGCTGCCAGGGCGTTGGAAGGATCACCTAAGTGGACATTGAACCCACCAAGAATTAGGACAGCCGTGGTGGACAGAGGGATCGCGTGCCTCTTCAGGGAATGAGGGTGTGACCCCAGGCTCAGTAGGTGACCTTCAACAGAGAGGAATCGTGGGTGGAATCATCTGATAATGGCATGAGGTTTATAGCTGGATGTATGTGGGAGAAGAGAAGGGAAATGGCGTGGAAGTGGAAATGAGGACCTGGAGGATTTCCTCCAGTCCTAAACTCAGTGGTGCCAAAGGTATAGGACAGAGAACAGCCATTTGAGAAGCTCAAGGACAGTGGGTTCCTCCTGGCGAGAGGGCAGCCAGGTCTCAGCTACAGAAAAAAGGTGAAGGGATTGATCTCTGATGAGCCTGAATGAAGGGAGCTCCCAGAATCCCAGCCCTCAGGATTGTTCTTACACAATTCAGCTCATTTAGCAGATGCCATTCTCTAACCAACATTGAGAGTAGTTTGTTTTTTGTTTGTTTGGGCAAGCTCATTTTTTGTGTTGCTACCAGATACACAGGAGGTAAATCGCTGTTATCAGAGAATTAATACGAAAGCAGGTGGTGACTGGGACGCTCTACAAAGGTGAGGATTTATTATTAGTTGAGAGAGACAGAGCCTTCTACCCCAGCAAAACTGCCCCACTTGATGGCTTTCGATGATGGTACCAGAACTTCTTATTCCTGCAGGAGGTCTCCTTTATCAGCGAGTCTTTCTCTGTTTAATTGTCTCCATGGCGCTTACCACCACCTAGCACATGCATCACTTATTACCTTTTTTATTTCATGGTGAAGACAGGACTTGGTTTTCGTGCATAGTTTTATCTCAGAGGCGCCTAGAGGAGCATATAGCTCAATAGATACTGAATGAACGAATGAGAAAATGCAATGGCCTCTGTCCAATAACAGGTCACCAGACGTGGTTTCCAAGTAGGGGAAAGAGCACAGGTTTTGGAGCAAACATCCTGAAGGGGGACTTCCCTGGCAGTCCAGTGGTTAAGGCCTCCCCTCCCAGTGCAGAGGGTGAGGGTTCAAGCCCTGGTCTGGGAGCCAAGATCCGACACGCCTCGCAGCCAACAAACCGAAATGGAAGGCAGAAGCAATACTGTCACAAATTCAATAAAGACTTTTAAAATGGTCCACATTAAAAAAAAATTTTTTTTTTTAAATCTTGAAGCATAAAGTCTAATCCACAACCTCTGAGCCTGAAGTTTCTTCATCTATATAATAGAGATGAAGAGTTATTGGTATTAAAACAAAAAAACAATAAAACCTCTCACAATTGTTTTGGAAATTAATGAGGTATCAAATGTACGGTAAATACATTAATAGATTTACCCAGCTCATAACGACCCTGTAATTGAGTTCAGTTGCCGGGACCAGCGGTGGACACTTGATCCAAATGAGGGCAGTCAGAAGCTCCCTCCTGGACACTAGATGTCAGCATTATGAGACTCTGGAGGCGCCTGTCTCTTGGATGGTGGGGGTGTAAACTCAAGAATTCTGCAGTCACTGTATTTTTACAGGCTGACGAAAGAGTCTATTCAAAGAGAGAAGAGAATGACTAGTTACACGTGTAACTTAGCCATCTTCACAGCTGGTTTTTGGCTTTGAGCCTCCGTAAGACTTACTTGGAGCCTTTTCAAAAAGTTCCTTGATTGCTCAAGCTGGTTCAAGAGGGTTTATCACTTGCAAACAAAGACTTGTGATAAGAGAATGGAGTCACTCCACATTCTGTACGTTGTGCAGGAATCTCTATATGCTCAAATACATCTCATAAACACAAATGGAATGCGTGTTATACATTACACTTTTTTCATTTATCTACATGTTTCTAACATTGGTCCTTGACCATATACTTTGGGAAACCTCCGTCTTTCTATAACTGCGTAGGTCTCCATAGTATAGACACACAACCATTTGCACAGCCAGCTGCTTATTGACGGCCATTGGGGTTGTTTCTATTTCTGTTGCAAAGAATGCCATGGGAACATCCCTCAGCGTCGGTCGTTGTGGCGATGTTGGAGAATTTTAGACTCCTAGAAACTGAACTCTAGGGCCAGGGAAAACAAATAGAAGGATAAAATTAAGAAAAACATATGATACGATGTGGGCTCTCAGTCTCTTGCGATTGGGCAAGAAAGTACCAGGAGTCGCTACAACTCAACATCAACAAAGCAGCTTAAACCTGGGCAAAGAGCTTAGACATTTCTCCAAACAATTTATACAAATGGCCAATGAGCACGTGCAAAAATGTTCAACATCACTAATCGTTGCTGCTGCTGCTATGTCACTTCAGTCATGTCCGACTCTATGCGACCCCATAGACGGCAGCCCAGCAGGCTCCCCCGTTCCTGGGGATTCTCCCGGCAAGAACACTGGAGTGGGTTGCCATTTCCTTCTCCAATGCATGCAAGTGAAAAGTGAAAGTGAAGTCGCTCAGTCGTGTCCGACTCGTAGCGACCCCATGGACTGCAGCCTACCAGGCTCCTCCGTCCATGGGATTTTCCAGGCAAGAGCGCTGGAGTGGGTTGCCATTGCCTTCTCCCACTAATCGTTACGAAACGCAAATCAAAACCACAAAGAGATACACTTCACATCCATTAAGATGACCACTCTCACTCTTTCTTGTGGGGCCTCAGACACGGACAGCTGCCTCAGAACGAAGCTCAACAGCGCTTTCCCAGCCACTGGCTACCAGAAGCTCATTGAAGTGGACAATGAATGAAAAACTTCGTATTTTCCAGGAGAAGCATACAGCCGCAGAGGCTGCTGCTGACGCTCTGGGTGAAGAATGGAAGGTTATGTGGTCCGAATCGGTGGTGGGAATGACATACAGGGTTTCCCCGTGAAACGGATTTTGCCCATGAAGAGAATGACCCGTGGCTGAGTCTGCCTGCTGCTGGTAAGGGGCATTCCTGTTATACACCAAGGAGGACTGGAGAAAGAAACCACAGATTTGTACAGAATTGCATTGTGGATGCCAACCTGAGTATTCTCAGTCTGGCCATCGTAAAAAAGGGATGCGAGAAGGATATTCCTGGACACAGTGATACAACTGTGCCTCGTCACCTGAGACCCAAAAGAACTAGCTGCTGCTACTGCTGCTGCTTAGCTGCTGAGTCGTGTTCAACTTTCTGTGGCTTCATGGACTGTACCCTGCCCACCAGGCTCCTCCGTCCACGGGATTCTCCAGGCAAGAATACCGGAGTGGGTGGCCATTTCCTACTCCGAGGGATCATCCCAACCCAGGGATTGAACCCACGTCTCCTGAATTGACAGGTGGATTCCTTGCCACTAGCGCCACCTGGGAAACCCCCAAAGTGAAAGTGAAGTCACTCAGTCGTGTCCTACTCTTTGCGACCCCATGAACTGGGGCCTACCAGGATCCTCCGTCCATGGGATTGTCCAGGCAAGAGTACTGGAGTGGATTGCCATTGCCTTCTCCAAGGGAAACCCCCAAAGAGATGGGAAAATCCGCAGACTTTTCAATCTCTCTAAAGAAGGTAATGTCCACAAATACGCTGGTGAGAAAGCCCCTCAACAAAGAAGGTAAGGATTCAGTGTCTTGTTACTCCATGTGTTCTGCCATGTTGGTGGTTTACACTGAAGAAGCATCAAAGCAATAAAAGTAAGGAAGAGGCTGCAGAAGATGCTAAATTTTTGGCCAAGCGAATGAAGGAGGTCAAAGGAAAACACCTGGAACAGATTGCCAAGAGACAGGGGCTATCATCTCTGAGAGCTCCTGCTGCCCAGTCTGAGACCAGTCAAAAACGAGACGTCCTAAGAGCAACAAATAAGATCAGACATAAAAAAAAAAAAAAGATGTTGACTCTAAAAAAAAAGAGCAATAGCAAATTTTGGTGAGAATGTGCAGAAATTGGGCCCCTTGTGCATTGCTGGTGGGAAGGTAAAATGACGTAGCCACTACAGAAAACAGTGTGGTGGCTCTGATTCCAATTCCACCTCTGGGTGTATCTACCCCAAAGAATTGAAAGCAAGGTACGGAAGGCATATTCACACCTCCGTGTTCCTTGCAGGATTATTCACAGTAGCCAAAAGGCAGAAGCAGCCCACGTGTCCATCAACAGATGAATGGATAAACAAAACTCACTATGTGTAAACAATGGAGTATCATTCAGCCTGAAAAAGAAAAGAAATTCTGACATAATCTCCAACAAGGATGAACCTTGAAGACATTATGTTAAGTGAAATGAGCCAGAAAGACAAACACTGTATGATTTCACTTACAAGAAGTGCTTATCGTATCAAGTTCACAGAGACAAAAATAGAATGGTGGTTGCCAGGGGCTAGAGGAAGGAAGGAATGGAAACTGTTGTTTAATGGGTACAGAGTTTCTGCTTTACAAGATGAAAAAGTTCTAGGGATCTGCAGCACAACACTAAAAACGTACTGAATACCACTGAATGGTATACTTCGGCATGGTTAATGTGATTTTATGTTATGTACATGTTACTACAATTTTTTTTTTTAAAGCATGAGAGAACTGTAACTGCAAAGACAATCGATAGAATGGTTAAAGCTCTTTTTACAGGAGACCCAGGTTTGATCCCTGGGTCTGGAGGATCCCCTGGAGGAGGAAATGGCAACCCACTCCAGTATTCTTACCTGGAGAATCCAATGGACAGAGGAGCCTGGTGGGCTACAGTCCACGGGGTGGCAAAGAGTCGGACACAACTGAAGTGACTTAGCACAATAAAAGACCATGGCCCTAGGGGCAAAATACATGTCAACAAGGATACTACGCAGCTTATACCATCAGAAGAAACTGAGAATGGATAATCAGAAGGCTGATGGCAGGTACCCCAATAAAAGTCAGGATAGCCTGCCCAGTTTCCAACCTTGAGCTCCCCAGTTGAGAAGAAGCATCTTGCAACACCAGGCCAAGGGGGCACAGCCACAGTACTCTGGGTCTTTCTGCAGAGGAACCTAAGGATTCAGTGAACTGTTCACTGGGGAGGGAAATGTCGAGTATTTGGAGACCTGGTGGGACTGACACTGATACGCGGAGACCAGAAGCACCATCATGGTCCCCTCGCTCTGCTGCTGTGAGGTGTCTGGCCACCAGGTTATAGAGAGAGTACTGCCCATAGTCTGGAGGCTCACAGTGGGTCCCACAGGTCCACAGACCAGCAAGTGATCTTTTCCCCAGACCCCCAATACAATTGGGGTAGATATTCTCAGAACCCTCACATTGGATCTTTGGCCTGAGGGATAAGAGCCTTCAATGGGAAAGATCAAGTGCAATTTCCTGAAACTGCCCCCATCCACCTAGCCAAGATAGCAATTAGCACCATCGAACGGCAACAAAATGGAAACACAAGGCTAGGACTTCCTTCTAATATTTCCAATATGTTAGCTTTTGATGGGGATCTCATAAGACCAGTAGGAAAAAAACAAAAGTTCCTGGAGACGGACACAGAAACTCACTCCAGTATTCTTGCCTAGGAAATCCCATGAACAGAGGAGCCTGGCGAGCTAGAGTCTATGGAGTCACAAAAGAGTTGGACACAACTTAGTGACTAAACAACAAAAACTTGATGGTGATTTAAAAAGACTTCAGTTCAGTCGTGTCCGACCCTTTGCAACCCCACAAACCGCAGCATGCCAGGCCTCCCTGTCCATCACCAACTCCCGGAGTCCAATCAAACCCATGTCCATTGGGTCGGTGATGCCATTCAGCCAAGTCATCCTCTGTCATTCCCTTCTCCTTCTGCCCTCAATCGTTCGCAGCATTGGGGTCTTTTCAAATGAGTCAGCATTTCGCATCAGGTGGCCAAAGTATTGAAGTTTCAGCTTCAACATCAGTTGTTCCAGTGAACACCCAGGACTGATCTCCTTTAGGATGGACTGGTTGCAGTCTGAGGGACTCTCAAGAGTCTTCTCCAACACTGCAGTTCAAAAGAATCAATTCTTCTGCTCAGTTTTCTTTATAGTCTAACTCTCACATCCATACATGACCACTGGAAAAACCATAGCCTTGACTAGATGGACCTTTGTTGACAAAGTAATGTCTCTTTTCAACATGCTGTCTAGGTTGGTCATAACTTTCCTTCCAAGGAGTAAGCGTCTTTTAATTTCATGGCTGCAATCACCATCTGCAGTGATTTTGGAGCCCAAAAAAACAAAGTCAGCCACTGTTTCCACTGTTTCCCCATCGATTTGCCATGAAGTGATGGGACTGGATGCCATGATCTTAGTTTTCTGAATGTTGAGCTTTAAGCCAACTTTTTCACTCTCCTCTTTCACTTTCATCAAGAGGCTTTTTAGTTCCTCTTCACTTTCTGCCACAAGGGTGGTGTCATCTGCATATCTGAGGTTATTGATATTTCTCCCCGCAATCTTGATTCCAGCTTGTGCTTCTTCCAGCCCAGCGTTTCTCATGATGTACTCTGCATATAAGTTAAATAAGCAGGGTGACAATATACAGCCTTGACGTACTCCTTTTCCTATTTGGAACCAGTCTGTTGTTTCAAGTCTAGTTCTAACTGTTGCTTCCTGACCTGCATACAGGTTTCTCAAGAGGCAGGTCAGGTGGTCTGGTATTCCCATCTCTTTCAGAATTTTCCACAGTTTATTGTGATCCACACAGTCAAAGGCTTTGGCATAGTCAATAAAGCAGAAATACATGTTTTTCTGAAACTCTCTTGCTTTTTCAATGATCCAGAGGATGTTGGCAATTTGATCTCTGGTTTCTCTGCGTTTTCTAAAACCAACTTGAACACCTGGAAGTTCACGGTTCACGTATTGCTGAAGCTTGGCTTGGAGAATTTTAAGCATTACTTTACTAGCCTGTGACATGAGTGCAATTGTGTGGTAGTTTGAGCATTCTTTGGCATTGCCTTTCTTTGGGTTTGGAATGAAGACTGACCTTTTCCAGTCCTGTGGCCACTGCTGAGTTGTCCAAATTTGCTGGCATATTGAGTGCAGCACTTTCACAGCATCATCTTTCAGGATTTGAAATAGCTCAACTGGAATTCCATCACTTCCACTAGCTTTGTTCACAGTGATGCTTCCTAAGGCCACTTGACTTCACATTCCAGGATGTCTGGCTCTAGGTGAGTGATCACACCATCGTGATGATCTGGGTCGTGAAGATCTTTTTTGTACAGTTCTTCTGTGTTTTCTTACCACCTTTTCTTAATATCTTCTGCTTCTGTTAGGTCCATACCATTTCTGTCCTTTATTGTGCCCATCTTTGCATGAAATGTTCCCTTGGTATCTCTAATTTTCTTGAAGAGATCTCTAGTCTTTCCCATTCTATTGTTTTCCTCTATTTCTTTGCATTGATTGCTGAGGAAGGCTTTCTTATCTCTCCTTGTTATTCTTTGGAACTCTGCATTCAAATGGGTGTATCTTTCCTTTTCTCCTTTGCTTTTTGCTTCCCTTCTTTTCTCAGCTATTTGTAAGGTTTCCTCAGACAGCTATTTTGCTTTTTTACATTTCTTTTTCTTGGGCATGGTCTTGATCCTTGTCTCCTGTACAATGTCACGAACCTCCATCCATAGTTCATCAGGCACTCTATTTATCAGATCTAGTCCCTTAAATCTATTTGTCACTTCCACTGTATAGTCATAAGGGATTTGATTTATGTCATACCTGAATGGTCTAGTGTTTTTCTCCACTTTCTTCAATTTAAGTCTGAATTTGGCAATAAGGAGTTCATGATCTGAGCCACAGTCAGCTCCTGGTGCTGTTTTTTCTGACTGTATAGAGCTTCTCCATCTTTGGCTGCAAATAGTATAATCAATCTGATTTCGGTGTCGACTATCTGGTGATGTCCATGTGTAGAATCTTCTCTTGTGTTGTTGGAAGAAGGTGTTTGCTGTGACCAGTGCGTTCTCTTGGCAGAGCTCTGTTAGCCTTTGCCCTGCTTAAGTCCGTGCTCCAAGGCCAAACTTGCTACTCCAGGTGTTTTACAGCTCTGCTACTGCTGCTAAGTCACTTCAGTCGTGTCCGACTCTGTGTGACCCCATAGACGGAAGCCCACTAGGCTCCCCCATCCCTGGGATTCTCCAGGCAAGAACACTGGAGTGGGTTGCCAGTTCCTTCTCCAATGTGTGAAAGTGAAGTCGCTCAGTCGTGTCCGACCCTTAGCGACCCCACGGACTGCAGCCTACCAGGCTCCTCCATCCATGGGATTTTCTAGGCAATAGTTTTACAGCTCATGGTGTCACAAAGAGTCGGACACGACTGAGTGGCCAACACAACAACGGTTGTAATTCACAGCTTTACCTGCAGGGGGCGGCATATCACTTCAATTTTGCTTTTTCACTTTTCCACTTCGTTTCTCTTCATTCTGTAATGTCATCCACTGGCAGAGTAGGCAATGGAATACATAATGTGGTACCGCGGGCACTGGGAAGTCTTCCAGAACGATTTAATCTCAAGTTGAATTTAAGTTTTTATACTCATCATGGTACCATTAAGGCTTAAGAAGATGTAGGGTCCTTGGTACTACGTGGGGACCACGTATGTCATACGTATGTCATATAATACATACGTGTCACACATATGTCATATCATAGAAATATGACTCTAAAGCAGAGATTCTCATACTTTTGTTTATAATTTACAAGAACACTCTATGCACTTTAAAATTACTAGGCACTAAAAAATTTTTTGTTTATATGGGTTATATCCATTGATACCTACCGCATGATATTAAAACTAATAAGTTTTTGAAATTCAAAAATACACAAGTATATATGACATCCGTCGTTGAAACTATGATGGTATATCCTATAGGTTTTGAAAAAGTCTATCAGATACATGTGAGAGAACGAGAATATGAAAAGCAAGACTCTAAATGGCAAATAAAGTCATAGCATTATTATGGGAAAAGTTAGACCCCTTGGGTTTCCTTAGAGGATTTTGCAGACCCCGTGGTGTCAGAAATCTATTTAATGTTATCCTTGCTATAAAGCACAGGAAGCTCAGCCCCGTGCTCCATGATGACCTAGAGGGGTGGGGTGGGGGACCCCAAGAGGAGGGGGATGTACACATACAGCTGATGCACTTCATTGTACAGCAGAAACTAACACAGCGTTGTAAAGCAAGTATATTTCCATTTTTTAAAAAAGCTAAACTGGAAAAAGCACTTTTATAATGGATGGACCTGACTGACACCACCTTAACTTAAAAAAAATAAAACAGACTGAGTTTTTCATTGCAATCCAATGAAAGATTTAAACTATCACCTCTATGTAGCAGTCAGGTCAAAAAAAATGTTTCAGTTGGCTCTAACCATAAAGAAACAATCAGGACTTCCCGGGTGGTCCACTGGTTGAGACCCTGCCTTCCAGTAGGGGCCACGGGTTTGATTTCTGGTCCAGGAAGATCCCACCTGTCTTGGAGCAGCTAAATCCGGGCGCCACAACTCCCGAAGCCCATGAGCCTAGAGCTGTGTTCCAAAACGAGAGAAGGCAGGGCCACGAGAAGCCTGCGCACGGCAGCTAGAGAGGAGCCCCATCGCCGGAACGAGAGAGAGCCACAAGCACGCAGCCGGGAAGACCTAGCACAGCCAAAAGTAAATAAGCAAATAGTTTTTAAAAAAGCTCCCTGTGAACATTGCAGGGTGTATTTTTTTTAAGCTAGGAACTTCGCAGTTCAAATGAGGTGGATGAACCTAGAGCCAATTAGACAGAGTGAAGTCAGTCAGAAAGAGAAAAGCAAATATCGTATATTAACACATATATATTGGGCTTCCCTGGTGGCTCAGAGGTTAAAGCGTCTGCCTCCAATGCGGGAGACCCGGGTTCGATCCCTGGGTCAGGAAGATCCACTGGCGAAGGAAACGGTAACTCACTCCAGTATTCTTGCCTGGAGAATCCCATGAACGGAGAAGCCTGGTAGGCTACAGTCCACGGGGTCGTCGGACACGACTGAGCGACGGAACGGGAACGGAACGATGGAATCTAGAAATAGGGCACTGATGAGCCTATCTGCAGGGATGAGCCTATCTGCAGGGCGGCGGTGGAGACACGCACAGAGAACAGACTTAGGACCTGGGCGAGCAGGGTGGGAGGAGGAAGGAGAGAGTGGGACAAATGAAGAGCAGCATGGAAGCGTGTGCCCTGCCATGCGTGACACAGATCGCCAGTGGAGACTTGCTGTGTGACTTGGGGAACTCAGACTGAAGCTCTGTAACAACCTAGAGGGGTGGGAGGTGGGAGGGAGACGCAAGCCGGAGGGCACCTATGTACACCTGTGGTTGACTCATGTTACCGGCTGGCAGAACCCGACCGACGTGAGTGTGAGCACGCTCCGGGGGCTGGTGATGGACGGGGAAGCCTGGCATGCTGCAGTCCATGGGGCTGCAGAGTCGGACACGACTGAGCGACTAACCAGTGACAACGGCTGAAACCAAAGCCATATTGTAAAGCAATTATCCTTCAATTAAAAATAAATAAAAAGCTAAGAACACTGAACTATTACTATGACCTGCTCTCTTTTCAGATGTCTATCCAAATCTCCTTTCAAATGTGTGTAACGATAAACTGGCCACATTTTTGTTATGCCCTCTCCCTTTATAAAATGTATTTTATACATCTGTTTCAGTTCAGTTCAGTCTACCCCATGAATCACAGCACGCCAGGCCTCCCTGTCCATCACCAACTCCCGGAGTACACTCAAACTCATGTCCATTGAGTGGGTGATGCCATCTAGCCATCTCAATCTCTGTCATCCCCTTCTCCTCCTGCCCCCAATCCCTCCCAGCACCTGGGAATATAAGAACTCCACTCTGCAGATCCTAAAATAATTTCTTCCTGTGGACAGACTTTTTATCAAACAGCAAAAGCCAGATTTTGTAAAATTTCAAAGTCTGTTGTCTTATTTCCATCACAGGATTCAGAAAGTTAATAAATGTGATATTCTTAGGAAAATACTTGGATCATAGGTAAAGCTTAATAAAGATTTAAAAAAATGTTATATCTGTGCTTTTGAAAATACTTCTTTAGGAAAGATTCTTACAGAATCCAACACAACACTGTAAAGTAATTATCCTTCAATTAGAAATAAACAATTTAAAAAATCCTTAGAAGTGGATTTATTGGACAAAGAATGTAAGGATGTAATATTTTGATAGATATTGTCATACTGCTTCAAAAAGTTGATAATAATGTATATACCCATCAACAGTATAGGAAGAGGGACGGGATGGATTGAGAGGTCAGAATTGACATGTGTCTACTACTATGTATAAAACAGATTAAAAAAAGGACCTACTCTAAAGCACCGGACACTCTGCTCAATACTCTGTAATGACCTCTATGGGAAAAGAATTTTAAAAAAGAGTATATATGTATATGCATAACTGATTCACTTGGCTATACACCTAAAATTAACACAATATTGTAAAGTTGGACCCTAAAAAAGGCTAAGCACCAAAGAATTGACACCTTTGAATTATGATGCTGGAGAAAACTCTTGAGAGTCCCTTGGACAGCAAGGAGATCAAACCAGTCAATCCTAAAGGAAATCAACCCTGAATATTCAGCATCAGGACTGATGCTGAAGCTGAAGCTGCAATACTTTGGTCACTTGATGTGAAGAGCTGACTCACTGGAAAAGACCCTGATGCTGGGAAAGACTGAAGGTGGGAGGAGAAGGGGACGACAGAGGATGAGATGATTGGATGGCACCACTGACTCAATGGACATGAATTTGAGCAAGCTCTGGGAGATGGTGAAGGACAGGGAAACCTGGTGTGCTGCAGCCCATGGGGTCGCAAAGAGTCAGACATGACTGAGCTACTGAACAACCACAAAGGGGATTACTCTCAACAATGTGGGTGGGCCTCGTCCAATCAGTTGAAGGCCGTAAGAGCAAAATCTGAGGTCCTCTGAGGGCAGCAACATGAAAATGCTGCCTGGGCTTCCAGACTGCCTCCCCACCCTACAGCTGTCAGATGTGTGTTGCCCACAGCCTCAGCTTCACCATACCAAAAAAAAAAAAAAAACAGAACAGGCCAAAGAAGGCTGGGACTCTGATTAATCTCCAGCATGTTTTCTTCTCTGTTTCACACTCAGAAACAGCCAACTGCAGGCATGTGAGTAGAAGCCCAATTTATGTTCATTGTCCTACCTCGAGATTATCTGAACTCCCGAGTGTATTGTCACAATTTGGTCCCAAGGGGTTTGGCCTGGTTGCGGGTCCTAAGTGTAAGACTAGAATGTACTGATGACATTATGAAAACATTGGAAACTGAAGAGCAGGCCAGGACTGACTTGAATAGTGATGGATCACATAATCTACTGAAACTCGTTAACAAACCCTGCCAAGATCCTAGGGCCTGCCTAAATGGCGAAATTCTTAGATGACATAGTTCAGAACCATTAAGACATTCCGTAAGAGACTAAAGATAAACTGCTGTCGTCATTCACCCTGAGGACCCAACCAAAACTCCAGCCCTTGGTTAGCTTATCGGGATTTTGGAGACTGTGTATTCTACATCTGGAAATATACCAGCTCCAATCTGTAAGACGACCCAAGGGAAAGTCATACCTGCATGAGGATCTGCAGAAAAGCAGGCTGTGTCTGAATTACAAAAAGTGATGGCTCTCTCCCTGCCTTTGAGCCCTTGTGGTCAAATAAGATTTGGGAAGTGTCTGCCTCCTGCACTCATGCAGGCCAGTGGTGCTAAGTTGCTTCAGTCATGCCTTACTCTTCGCCACCCTATGGATTGTAGCCCACCAGTCTCCTCTGTCAGTGGAATTTTCCAGGCAAGAATACTGAAGTGGGTTGCCATTTCCTTTTCCAGGGGATCTTCCCGACCTAGGGATCGAAACTGTGTGAACTCTCAACTGACCAAGAAAGAGCTGCCTGGTTTGCAGATGACAGTTGAGACATGAGTAAGCAGTATCCTGTCTGGAAACACTGATTAAAGGAAATAAGAATAAATCAGCTCAGTGGACTGGATTGCATGCCATTTCCCTAGCAGCGATGAAAGAATCGAACAATGGTAAAATTCCTCCGTGTGGGTTTCCTCCCACTCATGTGCCTGGTCATCTTGTGGTCTGGTACTTGGACAATGGAAAGCTGGACTGTTAAAGGCAGGCTCATATGAGGTGTGCCCCTATGCAGAACATATTAATAGGAATTGAAGGGGTATGTTCTTCCCAGCTTTATTGAGATGTAAGTGACGTATAAACACTGTGCGAGGTGTATGGCGTGTTGATTTGAGACGCACTGCAAAGTGAGCATCATCATGTGTGTTCAGTTGCTCAGTTGGGTCTGACTCTTTGTGATCCCCTGGACTAAAGCCCTCCAGGCTCCTCTGTCCATGGGATTCTGCAGGCAATACTGGATTCTAGTATTCCATTCCAGTGGATTGCCATTTCCTACTCCAGGGATCTTCCCGACCCAGGGATCGAACCTGTGTCTCTTACATCTCCTACATTGCAGGAGGACTCTTTACCGCTGAACCACCAAGGAATCCCTATTATTATCATAGTGTCAGCCAAAACCTCCATCACATCACATAAGTACCATTTCTTTTTTGTGATGAGAACATGCAAGACTTCCTCTTTTAGCAATTTTCAAGTACCCTGTTTTTTTTTAATTTCATCCCAGAATGTTTTAATGTGCATTTCTAAAAATAAAGCCATTTTCCTACATAATTTTAAAACCATTACTGTACCTGAAATCATCCTACATGATCCACTCCCTCCCACTTCAAATTTCCCCTTTTTTTTCATACACACATATATATTTTTTTCAGATTAGGCCCCAAGTCAAGAGTCAGGCAGATATTTGGTTGTTATGATTCTTTAGTTTCTTTTTTTTTTTTCCTGTAATGTGACTTCTTGAAGAGACTGGGCCTCTTGTCATGCAAAGTATTCTATATTCTGGATTTTTCTGGTTGTTTCTTTCCTGTGTCATTTAAGTGCTCCGGTTACACCACTTTCCTGCTCCTGCGCTGCCGTTACCCTGTGGCTGTTCTCCTGTAAAGAGCGGTTTAGATCCAAAGACTTGATTATTTTCTGGTTAAACTTTTTTTTTAAACCATAGTCCTTTGTGGGTAATGTTTACACCTCAGTTTATACCCTTTTTATTTTATTTTTTAACTTTTTATTTTGTATTGAAAGAAAGAAAGTAAAGTCACTCAATTGTGTCCGACTCTTTGCGACCCCATGGACTACAGGACCCACCAGGCTCCTCCGTCCATGGAATTTTCCAGGCAAGAGTACTGGAGTGGGTTGCCATTTCCTGCTCCAGAGGATCTTCCCGACCCAGGGATCGAACCCAGGTCTCCCACGTTGCCAGCAGATGCTTTACCGTCTGAGCCACCAAGGAAGCCCTGTTTTGTATTGGGATATAGCCAGTTAACAAAGTTGTGATAGTTTCAGGTGTATCAGACAGCAACTCAGCCACGTATCCGTACACACGACCTCACACAGAAGTGAGGTCACACAGGATTTGTCTTTCCGCGCCTGGCTTATTTCAGCTCACACACATGCATGTGTATACACACGCGTGTGCAAACGCACAGTGCATACACATGTTCTCCCCAGGCTCCCCTCCCATCCAGGTTGCCACATAACACGATAAAGTATTTGTAGCGATGATCGTCACGCTATACGTTAGACTCGCCGCCAGAACTTACTCATCTCGAAACTAAAAGTTGGTACCCTTCGTCTGACATCGCTCGGTTTCCTCCAACGCCGATAACCATCAGCCTACGCTCTGTTTCTGCGAATGGCTTCCTTAGTTTCCACATAGAAGTGAGGTCGTACCACATTTGTCTTTCTGTGTCTGGCTTATTTCAGCTCATGTAACGCCCTCAACATCCACCCCATGCTCGCCATCATTTGTCACCTCTTTTTGACGCTAACCTTGTGTGAGGCAATACCGCTGTCTGGTTGTGACTTATATTTCTTGATGATTAGTCTAGAGCTCCTTGTCTTACACCTTGGCCATTTGCTTGTCTTCTAAAGAGACATTTGTAGTCATAAATAACTAGATTACATGACTTCACTCTTTTTCATTCTTTCTTTTTTTGCTTCTCTGAACAATTTCAGTTGTTCTGTCTTCAAGCTAATTTCGGATTGGTCATGTCAGTTGAAGGCACTCTCTTTTGAATTCTTCAGGTCTTCCCTGGTGACTGGTGACTCAGATGATAAACAATCTGCCTGCAATGCAGGAGACCTGAGTTTGATCCCTGGGTCAGGAAGATCCCCCTGGAGAAGGGAAGGGCTCCCCACTCCAGTATTCTTGCCTGGAGAATCCCGTGGACAGAGGAGCCTGGTGGGCTACAGTCTATGGGGTCAGACACGAATGATGCAATTTAGCACACAGTATTAATTATATTTATCATGTATATTACATCCCTAGTATTTAATTATAACTGCAAGTTTGTACTTTTTGACTCCTTCATCCAGTTCTTCCGTCCCTAGCTCCCTCCCCACTCTGTCCCCCCTGCCTGTAATTACAAATCTAATCTCTTTTCCCATGAGCCTTTGCTTGTCTGCAAAACTTTTAACCCCTCCATGAAATCTGAATGAAAGCCTTACCAGGTAGCATATTCTTGGTTGTAGGCTTTTCCCTGGAATCACATTAAATGTATCAAGCTACTCCCTTCTGGCCTAAGCGTCTGCTCACGGATTCATTCTTCGGCATCGTCTGATTTATTGTTAATATCTTTTAGTGTCTCTTTCAATTCACTTACTGTGGTCTTTGTCTGTTTCTTATTTTCTCTTCTTTAAAAACTTCTAACTTCTCACTCTGTGCATCCGATCTTCTCTCGAGTTCTCTGAATATCTTTGCCATCATTGAGTGAGTGCCTGAGTGACAGTCACTCGGTCGTGTCTGACTCTGCGACCCCATGGACTGTATAGCTCACCAGGCTTCTCTGTCCGTGGAATTCTCCAGGCAAGAATCCTGGGGTTGGTTGCCATTACCTTGAACTTTTTTCCAGGTAGATTGCCTACCTTCATGTCACTTACTTTAAAAAAAAATAAGTTTGTTTATTTATTTACTTGGCTGTGCAGGGTCTTAACTGCGGCACGTGAACTCTTAGTTGCAGGATGTATGATCCAGTTCCCTCACCAGGGATGGAACCCAAGCCCCTGTACTGGGTGCCCAGAATCTTAGCCACTGGACCACCAGGGAAGTCCCTCCAATCAGTTCTTGATTTTATCTTATTCCTTTGTAGGAAGCATATTCTTCTGTCACTCTATTTTTCTTAATTTGCTGTTTTTATTTCTTCATATTTGGTAGGTTGGTTACATTTCCTGACCTTGGAGAAGTGGCCTTTTGTAGGAGACATCCTGTGCATCCCAGGTCCACAGTCCCCTCTGGTCATCAGAGCTCTCTGCTCCAGGGGTGCCCCCTCTGTGGGCTGTATGGGTCCTTCTGTTGTGGCAGGCTGACTGCTGCGAGCAGTCTGTTAGACATGTTGGTACCCCATTGGGGTGGTTGCCAGGCCTTGCCTTGTGTAGAGGCTGCCGGCCCCTGGTTGGCAGAGTCTGGTCAGGAGGTGGCAGGCTACAGTGTCCCAGGGGGGTCCCAGGGCTAATGCGGACACCCCCTGGTAGGCAGAGCCAAGTTCTGGGGTGGGCAGTCACGGACCGGGCTTGCTGGGTCTAGTGTCAGCCTCCTGGTGAGTGTGGATGGTTCATGATATGGCTGGCTGAGGAGTCCAGGGTGTCCCCAAGCTGGTCTCAACCCACCAGTCAGCAGGGCCAGACCTTGGGGTTGCTGGCAGAGGGGCTCAAGACTTTGTCCCCTTTGGCAGGCTGTGATAGCCCTGTGGCTCATGTCTGCCCATATGTGGATGGGGTCAGAGTCCAGGGGATGCTGGGGCTCATATCCACACCCTGGTGGTTGAAGCCAGATCCCAGGATCTCTGGCCGTTGTGCCCTGGGGATCCACAGGTTTGGGTGTCAGCCTCTGGTGGGTGGGGCCAAGCCCAGGGCTCCCTGGGGCCAATGCCTGCTCCCTGGGGAGGGAGGCTGGTCCTCAGGCTATGCTGGCTCCCTGGCGTCTGGGCAGGAACCTGAGCCCTCTGGTGGAAGCGGTCACAGCCTAGGTTGCTGGGATCTCAGGACAGACAGCAGGCCCGTTGGTGGGAGGAGCTGCGTCTCTGTCCGGCTAACTGGGTGGCTCGAGGCATCTCAGTTCCAGTGTTGACAGAACAGCTGGCAGGACCAGTCCTTGACCGGAGAGGCAGGGAGGAGAATTCCAGCATGGGCTCGCCAGTTCCGATGTCCTTGTCGTAGAACAAGCCCCCAGAGAGCCTGCCGTGGTGTCTGCGGCCCCAGGGTGCCCTCCAACCGCCTCCCACCTCTCCCGGAGCCCTCTGGGATCAGCAGGTGGGTCGGACCCTGGGTTCCTTCCATGCTGTTGCTCTGCCCTTGGTCCCGGAGCATGTGCGAGTCTGCTTCCATTTCAGCCATCCTGGCCGCTCCTGGCCGGATGTCCTGTTTGGTTCTTGTCTGTTTTCTCTTTGTTGAATTTCTCATTCTGCTCTTGGATCGTTTCCCTGATACCGTTGCACTGTTTGCATTCCCTTATAGTTCTCTGAGTATCTTTGGATGATTATTTTGAACTCTTTGTGGGCAGTTCCTGGCTCTCCATTTCTCTGGGGCCAGGGACTGGAGGTTTAGCAATCTTCCTTCGGGGGCTCTTTTTGCCCTGGCTCTTCGTGAGCCCTGTAGCCCCGCACCAGGGTCTGTCCCCGTGAAGAATCCGTCACCCCTTCAGGTTCCATGGGCTGACTTCAGTGAGGAGAGACGGTCACCTGCAGGCGGGGACACATTGGAGTGGGCTGTGGCCCCGGGCCTAGTGGCGCTGAGTGTGGAGGCCCAGGTGTCTGGGGGACATGTGGCTACTTAGCTGGAGGGACTAGTTTGTTGTTGTTGTTGCTTATTTATTTGTTTACTTATTTTTGGCTGAACCCAGGCTTGTGGGACATTAATTCTCCAACTAGGGATCTGACCCAGGCCCCTTGCAGTGTTAGTGTGAAGTCCTGATCACTGAACTGCCAGGGACGTCCCTGGAGAGGCTGATTTTATGTGAGCACTGTAAACACAGGACACAGAGAGAGGCTAGAGCCTGATCTGGGCCCGCAAACAGCTCCAGGGGTCCTGGCTCTCAGGCCTCTCTCCTATGGCTGCGAGTTTCCCCCACAGCCTGGCGGCTGGAGATGGGTGCCCGGCTGGCAGCATCTAAGTGCACTGCTAGAGGCACCAGCCCAGAGGGCACCCATGAAGGCGGGGATTGAGGCTGGCATCCTTCACCCACAGGGCGGCAGAGGCCTGGGCTGGGTGCCTGGGTGGTTTCAGGGCCCCAGTGGGGTGAGGGAGGAGGGGAAGGAGCAGGGAGGGACCTGGGTGGCTGGTATCAGCAAACACAAACACCTGGGCCAGGGGCGAAGCTGGTGCCACCTGCGGGGACTCACAGGCAGCTCCCTATTCACATTTGTCTGCAGAGCGGGTCACTGTGAACCACAGCTGCCACTTGCCTGTGGCTGCCTTGGGTGCCCTGCTTCTCCTCCGTGTTCACAGCCTTTTCTACTGCTGTGTTGCTGTCCTTGGTGAGTCACTAAGTCATGTCTGACTCTTTCATGACCCCATGGACTGTAGCCCGCCAGGCTCCTCTGTCCTTAGGATTTCTCCAGGTGAGAATGCTGGAGCAGGTTGCCATTTCCTCCTCCAGGGAATCTTCCTGACCCGAGGATCGAACCTACGTATTTCCTAGAGATGGCATTCGTAGCCATCTCTAACGTACGTCTCGGTCTCAGGCTTGCGATCTGAACAGGATGAAATTGAAGCAGGCCCTTCAATAGGTACCTGAAAGGCTGGGGAAACCGGTTGCTCACCTTGCTCTTCCTTTCCTGCAAAAGGAACTCTTTCTACTCTTGGCCTGAGCAGTGCCAGCCCAGGGCTGGGATGACGCAGGCAAAATTAAGTTCTGCTTCCCTTCGTGTGCAGTTAGGCTTGGGTTTGTTGTTCTACTCTGTTGAAGCTTCCTAAGTGGACTTAAGTGGGCTCCAATGCTCTCTGTCTATGTTCACGGATAGCTGTTTAACTGTTGACCTTGGCAGAGGAGGAGGCGGGGCAGACATTGGGGTCTCCTAAGCTAACATTTTGATGATGTCATTCTAAGAGACATATTCAGTAGGATATGTTGATCACCATCAGAAAATCTCCCTTCTTGGAACTTCCTGGGCCATCCAGTGGTTAAGATTCAGAGCTTCTACTTCTGGGGGTGGGCGCAAGTTCAATCCCTGGTCAGGGAACCAAGATCCTGCATACCATAATGTGCAGTCAAAAAAAGAAAAAGAAAATCTTTCTTCTAGGTTCAAAAGGTGATTGGAACCACCAAGTGGACCTTTTGGAAGCCTAGGTCCAGGAAGTGAGTGGATGGACGCGGGGTATGCTACAGCAATGCAGAGATGGACTAAAGTCAGACCCCCTCTGAGGCATAACACAGTAACCACAACTCTGCTGTCAACGAGAGGAGACTGCAGATGGCTGTGGGTGACAGGGGAAATCCCCTGGGGGAAGGCCTTGCCTGTGGCCAGCAGGTGGGTTACACTGGACCAGTGCCAGTACCTCCGGGGTATAAGCGGGTGATAATAGATGCTTACTCAATTGTAGACACAAACGCTCAGTTCAGTTCAGTTCAGTCACTCAGTCATGTCTGATTCTTTGTGACCACATGGACTGCAGCACGGCAGGCCTCCCTGTCCATCACCAACTCCCAGAGCTTACTCAAACTCACGTCCATTGAGTCAGTCCAACCATCTCATCCTCTGTCACCCCCTTCTCCTCCTGCCTTCAGTCTTTCCCAGCATCAGGGTCTTTTCCAATGAATCAGTTCTTTGCATCAGGTGGCCAAAGTATTGGAGTTTCAGCTTCAACATCAGTCCTTCCAGTGAACATTCAGGACTGATCTCCTTTAGGACTAACTGGCTGGATCTCCTTGCAGTCCAAGGGGCTCATACTGTTAAAGGACTGGAACAGAAGAGGCTAAAGCCATTCGGGCTGCCAAGGTACATTTCTTCAGACGAAGGGATGTCCTTTCCAGCCCACAATATCCAACAGTGTCCATTAGCAAAAGGGCAAATCACATTGCATATCCTCATTAGAGTAATGGTTTCATAGAGGAGCAGAACAGACAGTTGAAACATTTGTTGTCTAAAACAGGGGGAAGAATAAAAAAGCAATAATATTTTTTTTTTTCAAGAATAGAACAGGGGGGAGACAAAGGCATAAAGGGCTGGTTTAGACGCCTTCTTGAGTGTGTGCTTACATTCAGCGTGAGGGGGCCTCAGGGAGGGTCAAGGATAACTAGATTCCTCTGGGGTAGGGGTGGGGGAGGGGGAGGAGGAGCGAGTGGGGAGGAGGATGCTGGTGCAGCTCTATCACTTTCCTTTTCCTAACCTGATGCAGTGGTCCCAGGACTAGGGATGCAGCTGCTGGAAGCAGGCCTGATTCTTCCTTTTTTCTTTTTTTTCCGTTTCTAAAATTTAAATGTTTGTTTAAAAGTTTTTACTATGTTGTATTGGTTTCTGCCACGTGGGTACTTCGTCGCTCAGCCATGTCTGACTCTTTGCGAGCCCATGGACTGTAGCCCACCAGGCTCCTCTGTCCCTGGGATTCTCTGGGCAAGAATACTAGAGTGGGTTGCCATTCCCTTCTCTAGAGGATCTTCCCGACGCAGGGATCGAATCCAGGTCTCCTGTGTTGCAAGCAGATCTTTACCGTATGAGCTCCAGGGAAGTTCCAGTTTCTGCCTTAGGACAGTGCAATTCAGTCATGGTTATATGTTCCTTCTCCCCTCCCCTGCTTCCATCCCATCCCTCCAGGTGACCTATTCGCAGGGAGGGGACGGAGAGGATGGACTGGCGGACACAGTGCGGGAGGGAGGGGATGGGATGAACGGAGAGAGGAGCGTCAACACGCGTACGCTCTCGGGTGTAAGGTGGAGATCTGATGAGAAGGCAGGATTCCTGAGCGAGAAACTGGAACCACCTCTTTCAAACTTGGGAGCAGAATTCCTAAAGATCCAGTGGAGTGGATTGTGCTTCGCCTCATCTAGAAAAGTCCGGGTGGCAATGGGTGCTGCTCTCTTGCCTAGCGGTGGGGACAGCCCCCTGGTTTGTACCTACTCTGTATGAAAGGGAGGCGGCCAGGGAGGAAGCTTTGGCTGGACTGATACTACTGTCAGCAATCTGGCCCAGTACGCAGGCCGAAATGAATGCCCCTTCCAAAGGTGAAAAAGTTTGCGTAAAAATTGAATTACACAAATGAAGAGGAGGAGGAATGATAGCTGAAAGCAGAGGAATGAATAAATAGGTTATGTGATGAGGGGAATCAAACTTTATATTAAGACCTCCAAAGAGGCTCAGAACGAGAGATCCACATTGTCTTTCAACACAATTGTACCTGGTACCTCGAAGAGGAAAGCTATGCTTGCCAAGACCAGCCCAGCTTTTGGAACTTGAAGAAATCTAACGGCAGCCTGCAAACTTGAGCAGGCTCCCTCTGGGAGTCATGCAAGACTAATGGTGAATGACAAAATGGATTCTAGTTAAATGACCAAGTGGGCATTGCTAGAATTCATGTAGTCTCATGTAGTCATTAGTGGCCAGTCGAGTTTTGACTCTAGTTTTTTTGACTCTATTTTTCAGGCTTTCAGTTTTTTTTGACTTCTGTTCACTACCAGGAACTGGGGAGGGAGTTTGGGGAACAATTTTTCTTTCTGTGACTTCACACCATGTGGTGTCAGGCTCCTAGCAGACTGATCTTTGGGAAACCATAAGCCCTGATGATCAAATACTTGGTTATAGTGGACAGAATACAATGGCAGCATGTCCAGCTTGCCATGGTTATGCACAAACGCATAGCACCCCTTTTTCGTGGATTATTAAGCAAAATACGGGAAAACAATGGGCATCTAATGAGATTATAGCATAAGCAGCTTGCAGTGGATCGGAGTGCCCCAGGCAGAAGGGCCCCACTCTGAGACCAGAAGGGACATGCAAGGCTTCGTGGCATAGTCAAACTAAGCAGCAGCTACTCGAGAACACCCTCATATTCCCCTCTTACGGGGGGCCTGACATTTTGGGGTTCAATATATGCATCCCAACTAACCCACGCCACAACACACAATGCAACAACACCCCTGGTAGATTATATTTAGTTCAGCAAGACTCATAAGACCACAGGGGACATAGGTGCTGGCCTGGGCAGTCTGGGACAAGCAGAGTTGGCCTTTAATGAGGCGTGGCATTCAAAGGAAAAAGATTGATTAACCAGATTAGGCAGATTGGAGGGAGTTCTCTTCCAGGAGGAGTCAGCCTGGAAAAATAAGGAGGCTTTCGCAAAGTGAGTCAAGCGAACTCAGCAAATAAGGCCATATGACAAATGACGGATGAGGCTAGGGCCCAGCTTTGGGAAAGGTTCTACACCCTCGTTCTTCAGGGCCTCTTGACTACTTTAAACACAATCGGAGGCTGAAGCAGCCACGGCTGGCCCTGCTTCTTCTCTGCTGCGGGCAGCTCATGGGGCTGACCTCTGGGGATCTCATGGTTCTCCAAACTCGCAGAAGTCATCTGGAGGCACCTGGAACTCACACTGATGAACTGTGAGTGCTCTCACCCCCAAAGTAGGTCAAAGTCAGACACATCCAGTGGTACAGTTAGGAAGGAGAGAAACTCTTCTAGGTCCTACTAATGTCCTCCTCACAGGAGGGAGGTGGGCCCTGCCATACACATGACATCACAGAATAGAAACCAGTCTCCACACAAGCCTGAGAGATGAGGTGGCTGACTTTCCCCCAGTTAACTAGAATTAACCCCCGAATAACGTGCTGTTGTTGTTGTTTAGTCACTAAGTGCTGTCCAACTCTTTTACACTCCCATGGGCTGTCCATGGGATCTCCCAGCAAGAATACTGGAGTGGGTTGCCATGCCCTCCTCCAGGGGATCTTCCCAACCCAGGGATCAAATCTACACCTCTTGCGTCTCCTGCTTTGGCAGGCGGATTCTTTACCACTAGCACCACCCGGGAAGCCCATGAATGCTAAACCAAATGTCAATACTCTGATAGGTTTGACCATTTGCTGTAAGTCATCTATAGTCAAAGACCTTAGAACGGTCTATGATATAATAGAATATATATATATGTTGGTCTTTGTCCCCAGTTCCTGACAGAGCTTCTAAAACTCTTGGGATTTCCTTGGTGATAGAGTGGTAGCAGCATCTCGGGTTATTCCTAAGAAGCCCCTTCCTTCCATACCTGAGTTTGTGTACTCTTGAGGGATCCATAGATAGCTTCAGAATGAGGCCTGAGAGCCACCTGAACAAGTCATGCGATTAGAGGGCTGGAGATTGAGTTCAACCATCAGCGGATGATGATTTAATCAATCATACCTTTGTGACGGAACCTCCATAAAGTTCTCTCAACGATGGGATTCAGGGGGCTTCTGCACTGGGGAACACATTCCTGTGCCCAGAGTGGGAAGCACCCAGCTCCACAGGGACAAGGGCTCCTGGGCTTGGGACCCTCCCAGGTCTCACCCTGGGTACCACTTGACCCAGCTGTCCACTGTCTCCTTTATAATAAACAGGTGATACTGAGTCGAGTATCTTCCAGAGTTTTGTGAGCCATCCTAGCAAATTATCCAACGTGAGGAAAGGGAACCCGCCGACTTTGTAGCCACGTCAGACAGAAGTGCAGATGACCCGGGGGCCTGATACTCGCAAACTGCCATCTGATGCTGGGTGATCTGATGGGACGAAGGCCCTCAACCTGCGGAGTCTGACGCAAGCTCTGGTCAGTGTCAGAATCGAATTTACTTGTGTGACACCCGGTTGGTGTCCGGAGAACCAGAGACTTGGTTGGCGTGAGAAAAAGCCTGCACATTTTGGTGTCAGAAATTTTGTGAGCAAAATCAGCTCGATCTAGGATACACCCTTAAGTATAGGATTTCAAGGTAGAGGACTTTCCTGGGTTTGACCCCTGGTTAGGGAACTATGATCCCACATGCAGAGCTGTACGGCCAAAAAATAAAAAAAGATTTCAGGGCAAAAGAGTATTCATATTTTTAAAAATTTATTTTCAATTGGAGGATAGTTGCTTTACAATATAGTGTTGGTGTCTGCCATCCATCAGCATGAATCAGCCACAGGTATACATATGTCCCCTCCCTGTTAAGCCCCCTCCCACTGCCCACCCCATCCCACCTACCTAGGTTGTTACAGAGCCCCGGCTTTCAGCTCCCTGTGCATGTCGCAAATTCCCACTGGCTGTCTGTTTTACATATATTCATATTTGCATTAGTCAGTGTTGCCAGAACATCCCAAAGAGGATATTACATTTTGCATTTTATTCAGCAATGTACCAGAAACTCTGTTTCACTCAGGGAGTAATTCGCATGCTTTAGAAATCACCAGATTGTGGCCTTTGGGGAATGTCAGCTCAACTCAATCATGGTCTTTCTCCTCTGAATCCACCACCTTTCTAGAACTGTTTTTTCAACCAGGGCCTTTGCATGCCTGGGGAGCTTGAGGGTGAGTCAGCCAATGGGATTATGTAATAAGGGATTGAAAGGAACGATGACAGTCTCCAAGTTTTCACAGCCTCCAACATCTGACAAGCGGAGCGGGAAGTCATCGTTTTCTGGGAAAGCCCCAGCTGGGTTCTGCTTGTCTCTCTCCTCTGGTTTCCTGCTCTGTGCTGGCAGCGAGAACAGCTGCCTTGGGCGGAGCACGGGAGGCAGGGAATTGTATGGAATTCACAAAGGTCATGGGATTTTATCCTTAACATCTTGGTATAAGGTCTTATCCTCACTTTAAAGACAAGGAGACAGGAACTCAGATATTAGAAAACCTCTTCAGCGCAAAAGAGTCAGAAAAGGGTGCTGCCTTAGGACCTTCTGTGAAGGAGGAGGAGAAGGGCTGCCCCCATAGAAGTCTAACTCGGCTATTAAATGGCATGTTATGAGCTGAGAGGTCCAAAGGAGGGCAAGTACTGTCACCTATTAGACACTCTGAAGACACGATTATCAATGTTGCTTGCAGTAAAGACGAATCAATCAAGTGGGTGGGAAATGGAAATGAATCACCTCTGGAGAGACCCTTCTCTATGAAATTTCTATGAAGTAGTTCCTTATCCCCATTTGGCAGAGAAGACCGAGGCTCAGAGAGGTTAAGGAACTTGTCTGAGGACACACAGCCAGTAACCGTTAAAGCTGGAGTTTTAACCCAGGTCTGGAACTCTAAAGTCTTGTGTGCGTGATCACTCCACTAGATGGGCAGTGTGCATGCTGGGCCGTGCGTCCCAGTGCCTCCCAGAGGCTCCTGCTTCCTGCCTGCTGGGCACAGCCCTTGACAAACCATGATGTGGGCAGAAAGTGCTTTGTTTGTCCTCCTGCCTTACCAGCGTCCACAAGCCTGCTTCAGCTCCTGTGTCACTCTGTGGCTGGCCAAAGAAGGAAATTAGCCCCTGACCGCATACATCCAAAGGGTAATATTTAGCTTACAGAAAAACCCAAACAAATTTTTTGGCCAATCCAGTATTTTAAAGGGATTCTCTCTTCCTTTGTCCAATCAAAACTGCCAATCTCTACTGTAACTCCCCCCAACCCCTTCTCCAGAAAATTCTCTCATCTCTGTCTGTAAAACAAATGCAGAAATTGACAACTCATTACCACTTCCATGACCACCAGTTTGGTCCAAGCTGCCATTGTCTCACACCTGGATTAATACAATCGTCTCTTTTCCAGGCAGGAATATGAAGTGGGTTGCCATTTCCTACTCCAGGGGATCATCCCAACCCAGGGAGAGGAACCCACATCTCTCGCATCTTCTGCATAGGTAGGCGGATTCTTAAACACTAGCTCCACCTGGGAAAACCCCTTCCTATTACGGTACTGTTTTCTTTTTTACAATAAGTTTTTCAGATAGAGCTGCTTGTAAACCCCACTCACCGTGTCACTGTCCTGAAATGCTTCTGACAAGGACTTCAGCCCAGGAGTGAGAGTTACCCAATAATGCCATGACAATAATGTCAGTAATCACAAGCACGTTGATAGCTGTGTGGCAGGCACTGTGTCCCAGGCCTTTCACTTGCATTCTTCCAACTTCTAGTAGTCTTGCAAGATGGTCATTTAACCTCTGTTTTCCAGAAGAAAAGATTGAAGTTCCTAGGGGAAAGAATGTCTTGCCCAAGGCCACATTGCCTTCAGATAGAGGTGGAATTTTCACCAGAATTGTCTGAAAGGTCATACAGTTTTACTGCCTTAGGCTAACTTCTTACTTAAAATCGTTTAAATTAAAGATGAGGGTAATAACTGTGTTCATCTCTTTTCCAACCTCCCTTATGTGCAGGACACAGTGAAGGCTTTCCGTGTAATTATTCAGATCTTACAAGGACCCACTGAAGAAGTAAAGATCATTATTCACACTTTACAGAGTGTGATGGTTAATTTATGAGGTCAGCGTGGCTAGGCTCTGGTGCCCAGTTTCTTGATCAAACCTAGTTTAGATGTTGCTGTGAAAGGGTTTATAGATGGGACTGACCGCAGGTGCAATTGAATCAATCCACTTTGCTTAACAGAGATTACCCTTCACGTTGTGGGTGGGCCGCATTTGATCAGTTAGACTCTCTAAGAGTGAAGATTGAAGTTTCTAGAAGCACTCCTACCTCAAGAAAGCAGCACAGAAACCCTGCTGAGTTTCCTACCTTTTGGTAGGAATTCAGACTTAAGACTCCTATTCAACTTTTACCTAAATTTCATATCAACTCTCAGCAGGATCTTCACCCTGATAGTCTAACCTACAGATTGCAGAGTTGCTAGCCTCCAAAATCATGGGAGCAAAAAATTCCACAAAATAAGTCAATCTCTCTTGATATTGATCTATCGAGAGAGACAGAGAAGAGAGACCATATAGGCCCTACTTCTTGGGAGAACCCTGACTGATACACAGAGTAAATGAAAACTAAAGATTTTAAGATCCATCATGTATGGATGTGAGAATTGGATGGTGAAGAAATCTGAGCGCCGAAGAATTGATGTTTTTGAACTGTGGTGTTGGAGAAGACTCTTGAGAATCCCTTGGACTGCAAGGAGATCCAACCAGTCCATCCTAAAGGAGATCAGTCCTGGGTGTTCATTGGAAGGACTGATCTTGAAGCTGAAACTCCAATACTTTGGCCACCTCTTGCGAAGAGCTGACTCATTTGAAAAGACCCTGATGCCGGGAGGGATTGAGGGCAGGAGGAGAAGGGGATGATAGAGGGTGAGATGGCTGGATGGCATCACCGACTCGATGGACGTGGATTTGGGTAGACTCCAGAAGTTGGTGATGGACAGGGAGGCCTGGGGTGCTGCAATTCATGGGGTCACAGAGTCGGACAAGACTGAGCGACTGAACTGAACTGAACTGAAAGATTTTAACAATCTGTCCCAAAGAACACAGCTGGTGAGGTCCGGGGATGGGATTTAAACCCAAATTTGTCTGTTCCCTGCTGCCCAGCTCTGAACAAGTCTAGCCAGAGGGGTAATGAGAAGCCAGGACAACCATCTCTGGCCATGTGTTTTCAAGGACCACAGCAGCTGGGCACAGACTGTAGCTAGTGGTGAGAATGGCTCTTCTGGACACGAATGCAAGTAAGTAACACAAATCAGACCTGTGACGTGTACACGCTGTCCATGTACCATCTCCCCATCGTCACCAAAGCAGAGAGGAAAGGCTTATTCCTAATTCTCCCACCAATTCACCCTCCGGGGAGAGACCTGACCATTATTTTCCTTTCAAGACGGCTCTCAAAGCAGGACCCAAACGAAATAAACTGTTGGAGGTTTGTACTGACGGAGTTCAAATCGGAACGGTCCCCTCCCGTTGTCACTGGGATTCGGGCAGTTGTGATGCATTTGACCCTTTCCTGCCAGGCACCCACTGGCCTGTGAGGGAAACTAATTCTTGATGCCACCTTCTTGCCCTCTTTGCCAGAATGGCCACTGCCCTCTGATGACCCAGTTTTTCCACGCGGTGGTCAGCTTGGCTGCTCCCAAGCTTTCCAGCCCACGGGAGGCTCAGTGGAGTCACCCGGGGTGAAGGGGGAAAGCACAGCAGAAGCCCCAAGTTCAGAGTCAGGCTCAGCCCCTGTCATTGCAGACGTCAACAGGGCTCCTGACTTGAATGGAAAGTAAATTCTTCCAGCATTAAAAACAGCCGAGAATAGGTCTAATGAGCCTTTAAGTGCCCTTGGGGACAATTCTTTCCCAAGTTACTCATTTTGATCCGAGGAGAGGGGGTGAGCCAGGATTCACCGGGGTGCCAAGACTCGAGGGTGGAAGACAGCTTCTCAGGAATTTTAAGAGGGAGAAATGTAAATGACCACATTTTTCTCAAAGCAAGGTTAGAACTGGGGCGGGCTCGAACTTGTCCAAGCATTCTGCCCAATAACTGTTTCTGCGATGCAAGGAGACCGTCGTAGGTTGTGGAGAATGGATGCTGGGGGCAAAGGGAGGCGCGTGCATGCTTCAGGGGAGTACCCCTCCCCGCCACTCTCGGGGCTCTCGGAAACCAGGGGTCAGAGGTCCCATCTATCCACACAAAGGCAGGGGACCAGGGTCCGAATGCTCCTGGATTCATGAGAACGTCTGTCTCAATGATCGATCCAGACCGACAGAAAATCTGTTTAGTTAGCTAATTATAACTGCTCATCTGGATTGCCTTCTAGACTAAGACAGACCTTGACGGTGGCTCCAGGGCTGCCCCAGACCAGCTCATCTCCATGGTGATGAACGATGGGTTTTTTGTTTGTTTGTTTTTACCGCATCGCCAGTCTCAGTGGCTGGGATTTTACTGAAGACATGTGGGGTTCTGGAAAATTCTGAGATTGTACCACTAATGCCTAGGGAGCGGGATAACCCAGGAAAGGAAGATGAAGGAAGGAGTTTACCCAGCAGTAACTCCTAGATGGCTCAGTGGTAAAGAGTCTGCCTGCGATGCAGGAGACGCAGGAGACACGGGTTTGATTCCTGGGTCAGGAAGATCCCCTGGAGGAGCAAATGGCAACCTGCTCCAGTTTCTTGCCTGGGAAATCCTATGGACAGAGGAGCCTGGTGGGCTACAGTCCATGGGGTCACAGAGTCAGACACGACTGAGCGACTAAGCACGCAAACCTCTAAAGTGCCTGTGTGCCTGTGTGTCTATTTGTCTCTCTCTCTCAGCTAGGCGCCTCTGATCCCCAGCCTCGCTCAAGTTTACACAGTAAGTGCAAGAACCAGAACTCTGCTCTTCTTGCCAGGAAAGTAACCCCGTAACAGAACTGTGTGTGCACATGCATTTTTTGTTCCAAATGCCCCGGAGTGTTATCAAATCAGAGGGTCACCAGACGCCACAATTAATGAAAGAACACTTACGCTTATTCTCCTTATGGACACGGAGGACCTGGGGTCAGTTTTCCACTTAGCAGGAGGTTAAAGCTGTCAATGTTTAAGCTCCCCTAACAGAGTGTTAAACTTACACTGGTTGGCACCTTAGGGACTCGGGGCTCGTGCTGGAGATGTGGCTGCAGGACTAGATCCCCCAAAAGCCATGCTGGGACAGCCTGAAAGCCAGGCTGCACCCCCTACACCTCTGAGTGTACCCCTCATTATTCACCGACTCTAAATTTGCATATTTGTCTACTTTCTAAAAGTTGTAATCCCCAAATCAGTACTTGTGGTCATCGGCCCACATGTGCAGAGCTGCGGAAAAAAAAAAAGCCTGAGCCACCAGACTTGTACGTTCCCAGCTGGAGTCTAACAAGATGATGCTCGGCCTTCTTTTTTAAAAACAATAATTTATTTATTTATTAAGTTACTTTCAGCTGTGCTCGGGGTTTCTCTGGATGTCGGGAGCGGCAGCTACTCTCTAGTTGCATGGTGCTCGGGCTTCTCATTGCAGGGGCTTCTCTTGCTGTGGAACGTGGGCTCTGAAGCACAGGTTCAGTAGCTATGGCAGAGTGCCTGGGCTTAGTTGCTCCGTGGCCTGTGGAACCTTCCTGAACCAGGGATCGAACCGGTGTCCCCTGCATTGGCAGGCAGATTCTTATCCACTGGACCACCAGGGAAGCCCAATGCTCTGCCTTCTTGATTCTGTTCTGAAACAGATGAGCTGGGTATGGAGACAGGATGGGGGCTCCATGCCAGCAAAGAAGTCCAGCTCTGGGGCCAGCTGGATAGGACTTGAATTCCAACTCAGGCTGCCATCAGGAGGGTGGCCTCAGACAAGCCACCTCACCCAACCTAACTTCTCTGGGTGGGTTTCTCACCCTGACAGTCACATGATTCCCAAGACCCTCACCAACTGGGCTTGGACTCTTACTCCTTCTCCAGGAGATCTTCCCGACCCAGGGACTGAACTTGGGTCTCCTGCATTGCAGGTGGATTCTTTACCATCTGAACCACCAGGGAAAACTCTAAATTACAAGAGAAGGACTAAAATAAAAAGACTTGATTTTGATGTGTGTGCCTAGGACATTGGGGAAACTTTTTATTCATAAGACATATCTAATTCTGCAATGAATAATAGAAGCGATGCATCTCACTGCCTTCATATGCTCTCCAGGTTCTTTAGCTGTCGCTGTCAGAACATTCCAAAGAATTCCCAAGAGTACCCTGGGCTCCAGACTGTGCTTGCTTTTCTTCCACCTGATCTGTCTCTTGTCCCATTTTTTTCAGAACCTCTGTTAGATGTCCTTGTTTCCAGTGACTTTTTTTTTTTGGCCCTGGACCCAGCACGTAGGATCTTAGTTCCCTGAGCGGGGATAGGACCTGAGCCCCAACAGTGGAAGCACTGAGTGCTAACCACTGGACCACCAGGGGAGCCCCCAGTGGCTTAATGAGGTGTGTGGGAGTCATTGCTGTGCTGCTTCTCTTTTTTTTTTTTTTTGGTAGAATTCAGCTGTGAAGCCATCTGGACCTGGGCTTTTATTTGCTGGAAGATTTCTGATTACAGTTTCAATTTCCATGCTTGTGATGGGTCTGTTAAGATTTTCTATATCTTCCTGGTTCAGACCAGCCAGGGGAGCCCCCAGTGGCTTAATGAGGTGTGTGGGTGTCATTGCTGTGCTGCTTCTCTTGAATAACTCAGTCAAACAATTTGCCTCCTCATGAGACATCCGTAAATGTCCTTGTGGAGACTGTGGCCAGCTGGTGGGGTTGGGATTTTGAGATCTGGCAGGTTTTTTCAGCAATGTTTAAACGCCACGTGGAGCACTTCTAATGTCTTCAAAGACAGGTTCTTCCTTCTGAGTTGCCCCCAGTCTGCTGCTGCTGCTAAGTCGCTTCAGTCGTGTCCGACTCTGTACGACCCCATAGACGGAAGCCCACCAGGCTCCCCCATCCCTGGGAGTCTCCAGGCAAGAACACTGGAGTGGGTTGCCATTTCCTTCTCCAGTGCATGAAAGGGAAAACTGAAAGTGAAGTCGCTCAGTTGTGTCTGACTCTTCGCGACCCCATGGACTGCGGCCTACCAGGCTCCTCCATCCATGGGATTTTCCAGGCAAGAGTACTGGAGTGGGGTTCCATTGCCTTCCCTGGCCCCCAGTCTAGTGGGGAATAAAACGTTGTAATGGCAAGAATTCTCCCTCCTGTCAAGCAACAAATAGTCCACCAGGCCGAGCTAGGCGCCACACGGCCACTGGGTGGCAGCACCACATTTTGCCAAAGTTTAGTCACACTGGAGCCAGGCAAAGCGTCCTTCTCTGAATTTCCTGTTCACTCGAGTCTCAGGTGAGACTCTCCAAGTGACCGTGTGCAGATAAGAACAAGAGAACAATCCATTTTAGTGGATTCCCTGTGTTACAATCTGTAAACAAATGGCTATGTTCCAATGGCCTTGTATTCATGGACACCGAAATTTGAATTTCACGTGCCATGAAATATTTTTTCTTTCTTCAAATTTTCTTTCAGCCATTCAAGACTGTACACAGTGGAGAAGGTCATGGCAACCCAGTCCAGTATTCTTGCCTGGAGAATCCCTTGGACAGAGGAGCCTGGTGGGCTACAGTCCACAAGATCCCAAAGAGTCGAACACGATTAAAGCAACTTAGCATGTGCGCATGGTGTGTAAGAACTAAGTTCTCATCTACCATGGAAGAAAGTCAATATAAAATGTCTAAAATTAGTATATCAAGATATAGCAGTAAAGGATATTTTGAGAATGCACACAAACTCTACAAAAACATATGGCAGGGACTTCTCTGGCAGTCCAGTGGTTAAGACTCTGCTTTCAAAAATAAAGATTCTGCCCTTCTACCCTTTCAATATGGGTGGCACGGGTTTGATTCCTGGTCAGGGAACTAAGATTCCACATACTATGCGGCCAAAATAAAAAATGACAGGTGGATTGCCCCCTCCCACCCCCTGCCATGATGCCCATTGTAGTTTTGCCCACCCCTGGTGTAGAGGGAAGAAGAGTGACCATCTTAATTTTATGATGCATGCCAACTATCAACTAGATGCCAAAAACACCGTGATCAGTAGACAGAAATCACCTTCCATGGGCTAGCGGTGGGGCAAACAGACAAACAGAGAGTGGGGCGCCAGGTCCTATTGGAACAGGAAAGCCTCCTAACTGGAACATAGGAGGCAGGGAAGGGTGCCACACAAGGGCCTGGTGGACAGGAGGATCTCATCAAGTAAACGTGTGGGAAGAGAATATTCCAGGTAGAATGTTCTCCACCCTGCTAGAGTCGAGACCTGATGCTACCATGTAGTCATTATTGACTCTCAGGCAAGTGGGCCTCAGTCTCCTGCTGTGGGTATAACGCCCATGCTCACCTCCCCGACCATCAGGGAAAAAGTGGAGCCAAAAGTGTGATAGAGGGACTTCCCTAGCAGTCCAGTGGTTAAGACTACATGCTTCCACCATAGAGGGCCTGGGTTCGATTCTTGGCCAGGGAACTAAGATTCCGCATGCCACTCAGTGCAGAAAAAAACAACAACAAAAAAGTGTGATCAAACATCAATGACAGTTCATTTTCAAGGCGCTGCATTTGTGACTTGAGTGAGCTGGTCTGAATGATCTGCATGACTCCATCCAATCCTGCATTTCAATGAATTCTTGATTTTCGTCTTTAGGTAGAAGGATGCACTGCTGTTGAGAAATTCTGGGTACCGTCAAGATTAGTATCAGTAAGTGCTGGCAGTGACCCACCTCATGACAAGTGAGATGGGCCCCAAAATGGAGAAATAAGCTGTCCCCTGAGCTTAAAGATGTCAGTGATGGTGACGAGGTCTCCCTCTGGGAGCAGGTAAAAGGGCTGTAAGAAGGACCCACGTTCAACCTCCTCCTCCCCGCCCTCCCGGGAGAGCACCCTGAGTTGGCAGCCATGACAGATTTGCAGGGTCTTAACTTGAGGCTGACCTGGACCAAGGTGCTCACCACCACGCAGCTCTTGCTCCACTGGCCCCAGAGCCTCATGCTCTTGGATCCGCTCGGTTCCTTCATTGTAAGAGAAGAACTTCAAGCTTGGGGTTGACCCCTTGACACTTAAGTGAGAGGCAGTATTTCTCTTCTTGCTCAAAATAAGAAGCAGAAGTTGATTCTCCAACAGTCAGGGGCTGAAGCTGCGGCTGACATTGTAATGATACAGAGACGAACGCGGGAGAGGTGGTAGGAAACATGACGCTGAAGATGTTCGAGTTTGTTGTGGGATTTATGGCCATTTCTATAACTCTTTTGTTCCTGTATATCAGCAATTTCGAACTGCCAAAACACCTCGCAAAATCTTCGGGGCTTGCAGAGGTCCGTGACATGGTTGTAGCGGGAAAGAAAATCTTGGGTGGAAATATATATACCAATGACACCACTGAAAGACCTAACTTGCCAACAGTACCTGACCCAGAATCACTACATAATGAAACCTCTGTCCAAAGAAGAAGCCGAGTTCCCTTTGGCATATGTCATGGTCATCCACAAAGACTTGGATACATTGCAGAGGCTCTTCAGGGCTGTCTACATGCCTCAGAACATCTACTGTGTTCACATGGATCAGAAAGCGACAGCTGAATTTAAAGATGCAGTGGAGCAATTACTGAGCTGCTTCCCAAATGACTTCCTGGCTTCCAAGATGGAGTCTGTGGTCTACGCAGGAATTTCCAGGCTCCAGGCTGACCTGAACTGCCTGCGAGACCTCATAGACTCAGAGGTCCCGTGGAAATACACCGTCAACACGTGCGGGCAAGATTTTCCCCTGAAAACCAACTGGGAGATCATCCAGCATCTCAAAGGATTTAAAGGGAAGAACATCACCCCCAGATGCTGCCTCCTCCTCACATTATCAGAAGGACTAAATACAGACACTTGGAGCAGAGATACAATTTGTTTTCCTTTTGCTGTGGACTTGGGTAAGAAAAATGCCTCCTCCCCATAATCTCACCATGTACTTTGGTTCCACCTACATAGCACTTACAAGAGAGTTTGTTAATTTTGTTCTTCGAGACCAGAGGGCTCTTGACTTACTTGAGTGGTCGAGGGACGCGTACTCTCCTGATGAGCATTTCTGGGTGACACTGAACAGAATTCCAGGTATGTGGGACTTGATTCCATTCTGCATAAAGTCTGGAAGCATTGTGCGTGTATGTGCGTGTGTATGTGTGCAAGTATTTTACACTTTGAAACCGTCCTTAATTGTATTACGTATATTCCCCTTTGGGCTTCCCTGGTGGCTCCACGGTAAAGAATTCTCGCCTGCAATGCAGGAGACGCAGGTTCGATCCCTGGGTCGGGAAGATTCCCTGGAGGAGGGTATGGGAATCCACTCCAGTATTCTTCCTGGAAAATCCCAGGGACAGAGGAGCTTGGTGGGCTACAGTCCATAGGGTCGCAAAGAGCTGGACACGACTGAAGTGACTACGCATGAATATTCACCTGTTTCCAGCTTTATGGACACGCTATAGATGTTCGTGTCTGTTGCAATGGAATTCATATAACATAAGTTAATCGTCTTACATGTCAATAAGTATACTGTTTGCTTAGAAGAAGGTGCCTATCAAATTTTGACATGGTCATAAGTCTTTGATATGACAAGTGAAACTGGCTTTTTTAATCAATTATAGTATGTTGTTTGTGAAAATCTCTCAATCATATCTGACTCTTTGCGACCCCGTGGACTGAATAGTCCATGGAGTTCTCCAGGCCAGAATACTGGAGTGGGTAGCCTTTCCCTTCTCCAGGGAATCTTCCCAACCCAGGGATCGAACTCAGGTCTCCCACATCGCAGGCAGATTCTCTACCAGCTGAGCCACAAGAGAAGCCCAAGAATACTGGAGTGGGTAGCCTATTCTTTCTCCAGCAGATCTTCCCTACCCAGGAATTGAACCAGGGTCTCCTGCATTGCAGGCGGATTTTTCCAGTTTTTGCGATGTGGGTTATTCATTATGGTTTCATTTTATGTGAATTTGAATCACTCAAGTTGGAAAAGTTTGAGATCTGAAAAATGTCAACAAAACTTCTATAAGAACAATGTGAAATAATTCAACCTTTCCAAATCAAATTTTTTTAACTGACCAGAACTTTCCAGAATTCCGGAATGTCAGACAAGTGAACCGTAGACTACACTTAGGCCTGGCCACGTGGCAACCTCACTTTGGTGAACGGAGCCCTGCCATCCTCTGTCATCTCTGTGCTCTAGGCTTGCAGGAGTCAAGAACTCACCCCCTGTGTAGAATTTGAAAACCCTGTACTACCTATTGATGAGCAGAATATTAAAATAATATTTTTCTTGGGACTTCCTTGGTGATCCAGTGGTTGGGAATCTTCTTTCCAAAGCAGGGGATGCAGGTTTGATTCCTGATTGGGTAACTCAGATCCCACGTGCCAAGGGGCGACTAAGGGCACGCCCCACAACTGCTGAGCCGGTACACTGCGACTGAGACCCAATGCAGCCGAATAAATAAAATAATCATTAAAAAAATTTTTTTTTCTTATTATAAAATACAATCCTATTGTAGAAAATCTGAGAAATAAAAGTCAGTATGTAAAAACTAAGAAAATTTTAAAAAGCAAAAGTTATACGTTGCACAAATTGAGAAATAATCGCCGTGCGTATATATTGGGTAATTGCGTTCTTTTTCATACTGTGGATGTACTAGAATTTGCTTAACAATTCCTCAGTTGCTGAGCGTGTGTTTCCAGTTTTTTCACTATGGAAAATGCTATTGCAATTAATGCTGGGGAGTGTCAAAACTAAGTCACACCTTTTCACGTATAGTTTTATCAGGAGTCAGTGTTTCTGCCTCTGGGATGAATTCAGATCCAACTCTGTTAAAGGTCACTCCAGATCTGGGGCTATAGGCTTTCCCACCTGGGACTAAATTTGAGGGCGAACTTTAAGCACAAAGAATCTGGAAAGAGGACTCCCTGGTGCTCTCGTGGCTAAGACCTCACACTTCCTGGAGTTTTAGGGGTCTGAGTGCCAACCCTGATCTGCGAAGTAGATCCCACATGCCGCAGCTAAGACCTAATGAAACCAAATAAATAAAATTTAAAATAAATATATATAAAAAAAAGAATCTGAAGAAAATTCAAAAGTTCTTTCTCTAGGAAAAGCAAACTTCTGCATGGGTAAATTGAACGGTAGTCTCAGGAAAGTTGTGGTTTAGTTGCTTAGTCATGTCTGACTCTGCAATCCCATGGACTGTAGCCTGCCAGGCTTCCCTGTCCAAGGGATTTCCCAGGCAAGAATACTGGAGCGGGTTGCCATTTCCTTCTTCAGGGGATCTTCCTGATCCAGGGATGGAACCCGAGTCTCCTGCATTGGCATGGGCCCTATTTTGAGTGACCTAGTGGGAGATGCAGTTATATCAAGGACAGTTATCTCCCCCACAGCGACATCTTACAACATTTCCGAAGTTGGAAGCGTTAGAGTCAAAGCTTCCAGGACTCTGTAGGGGAGGGTAAGCCGGTGTTGGATAACAGTAACTTCAGACTCCAAGACTCCAGCTTATTTTAAGCCTCAGCCTTTGCGACTCTGAAGGACAGGCCTTTGGGACTGGGACTGAGGCAAACAGAACGTTATGCTTCCACATTCCAGCTTTTGTTATTCTGTGTTTAAATACCAGCCTAAACTCCAATAATGGCCTCCATCATAAGAAGAGAGGATTCACACTAGGATGCTCCCAGGCAACTTTATCCTCCTGGGAATGGAGAGAAATAGAAAGGGGTCAATTTGCTAGAAAACTACTGAGGGAAGAGGTTTTCTGGAAACATCACCTCTTTTTAAAACTGGACTACAGTTGATTTACATGTTCTTTTAGTTTATTTTAGTTATGGCAAAGTGATTCACTTATATATATTCTTTTTCAGATTATTTTCCATTGTAGGTTATTACAAGATACTTCCCAGGTGGTGCTAGTGGTAAAGAACCCACCTGCCAATGCAGGAGATGTAAGAGATGTGGATTCCATCCCTGGTCAGGGAAGATCCTGCATGCTGCCTGGCGCGGCCAAAGAGAAAAAGAAAATAACCAACTTTTTCTTACATTTTCCTGCTATCCTATTTCCAGGGATTTTATCTCAAAAAACTGCAACCTTCCCCACCTCCTCCCCTCACTCTTTTCTTCCCAATGGCTTTCCCTGGAGGTCTGAAATTCACTCTGACATCTCTGGCCACTCTCCGGCTGGATACTTTCTGTACGTTACTTCTGGAATCTTCCAGCTGCACCCGGACGTTGATGTCGGAAAAAACCCAGACTCAGAGGCATGAGTGATCTGCCTGGGAGGAAGCCAGACTTGGAGGTCCCTGAGTGAGAGCAGGGGTTGTTTTCTCAAATTTACTCTGGAGGAAGCAGGGAGGTGTGAGATCAAATGACTTTCTCAGACACGCGGGGCTGTCAAGGGTGGCTTTGACTCAACTAGAGACCTTGCTTCATGCAATCCAGGCTGCTTCTTACCGCTCTTTCTCAACCACACATGGGGTTATTTTAAGTCCTGGTGCTTCAGACTATTTCCTGTGACTAATAAAAAAACCAGACCCCACAGAGATGAAGGTAAAGCAGAGTACAGAGTTTAGCATAGTAAAGGTATAGACACACAGAGAAAGAGGAGGCAGAGAAAAGAGAATGAAGACAGACAGAGAAGAGTCTGGCCAGAGACAGAGCTGGAAAAAGAGACAAAATGCGATGGGCACGTGAAACCAGTTTAACCCAAGCTGCTCTTTCTCTGTGGTCTCTGTGGACTCGGACAAAGTTTCCACTTGGTTTCCCTGGCTTCCCGCTTGGGCACAGAGGTGCTGTCAGAATGAAATGGATACATGAAAAGTGCTTTGGTTACTGGTGAGTGGAGTAACCGCAGTTGTACGAACGGAGTCCTTCTCTTCTGCTCCCTTTCTACAGTCAGCTGTGGAGATTAAACTCTCCGTGCAGTCTTCTTAGGAGGATGAAAATGCGTTTATGACCTGGAGTGGGAATTCGTAAGCGTGAACGTTATATAGAAATAAGCAAGTATGGGTTGAACTCTAGGACTTCATCATACACCCAACCATTTATTGAGTAGCCAAGCCACAAGTCTGCCCTGGCGGACGACTTCTCCAGAATTCTAACCTACTCAGTCGGTGCCTCCAACTTAGATTTGGGGGTATCAGTTTTGACCTGGAATTTGGCTGGTGGTCCAGTGGTTGAGAGTCTGCCTGTCCACGTGGGGGACATGGGTTCAATCCCTGGTCTGGGAAGATTCCACGTGCTGAGACAACTAAGCCCATGCACCACAACCATTGAGCCCACGCCATGCAACTACCAAAGCCCACCCACCTAAGCCTGTACTCTGCAATAAGAGAAGTCAGGGGATAAGAAGCCCGTGCCCCGCAACGAAATATAGCCCCTGCTCGTTGCAACTAGAGAAAGCCTGTGCATAGCAGCGAAGACCCAGTACAGCCAAAAATTAATTAATTAAAAAATAGTTTTTGACATAATGTTCAAACTGAGGCGAAGGATCGCTGTTCTTTTTCGTCACTTATTACCATCCCTTCTATGATCTTGCACAAATGGCAAGAGCATCCTGGCCAGAATTCGGAAGAATGGTGAGTGGTGTCGTGCAGAAGGGCCTCAGGAAAACCAGCGTCTCCCACATGACCACCAGGAGAGTAAACATCAGATAGCACTGGGGCAGTGCAAAAAAAAAAAGATCGACACTAAACATGTCTAGCATTGTCAAAATCCTTCTGATTTTAAGGATTTGGGGTTAGGATTCCACTGCAGCCAAGTGCCAACTTGCAAACGTTCTTCATCTTGTAACTTTAAGCTCGGGGAGTTGTAGGGACTTCAAGGACTGGTGGTACAGGGGTTAAGAATCCACCTTGCAATGCAGGGGATACAGGTTCAATCCCTGGCCAGGGATCTAAGATCCCACTTGCCACGGAGCAGTTAGGTAAGCCCAAGAGCTGCAACAGAAGATCCCGCATGATGCAACAGAGACCTGGCAGCCAAATAAATAAACAATATTAAAATAACAACAATAGCAAACTCAGGGAGTTGTAAATTCAGGGTAGAACAGGCAGATAATTAGAGATGCTTTTGTGCATGAATCTCCAGAGAAATGGAACTGTGCCAAGAATGAGGAGATAGCCAAAATAAACAAAGGGAGAGTTCATGTCGTCATCTGCACGTATGAGGAGGAAGTTATATAAACTATTCGACTCATTTCAGAAGCATAATTAGACATAGATGCCTCCATTTTTGACCCCTGAGGAGCCTTTCTGCACATGTGCAGTCAGGGAGATCTCCTTGACCTCCAGGATGAAGACTGTGGTCATCATCTCACTCAAGCAGATGTCGGCTCCTCTCTGCTCCTGCCTTTATCTCTGCCGTGAGGCACCAACTGGAGGCAAGCTCCCACTGCCCAACCTTGGGTCCAGCTGTCTCCAGTCTCAGCCCCACTCATGGATGGGGGGCTGTGAACCCTTGATATGTTTTTCTCATTGTATTCCCACGACTGACTTATGAAGGTGATAAAATTATTCTCATGTTTTACAGATAAGGGAGCTCCTTTGGAAAGGTTTACACATATATGGAATCTAAGAACGTCTCTCCTTCAGTTCTCTTGTTGCTGTTTAGTCACTAGGTCGTGTCTGACTCTTTTGTGACCCCATGAACTCTAACCCAACAGGCTCCTCTGTCCATGGGATTCTCCAGGCAAGAGTATGGAGCAGGTTGCCATTTCCTCCTTCAGGGGACCATCCCATCCAAGAGATAAAATCCAAGTCTCCTGTGTCTCCTGCATTAGCAGGTGAATTCTTTACCACTGAGCCACCCAGGAACCTGGGCTTAGATGAAATAAACTTGATATTTACTAACTTCAGCTTTAGTCCCTATGCAATTTGGGCGTTATAATGGGCTTCTAGGCTTTTAAGGAATTTTTTTTTAATGTAAATGTATTTTTTAAAAAAATATTTATTCATTTGCCTGCATTGGGTCTTAGGTGTAACACTTGAGACCAGGCATAGAACCCTTGTCTCCTGTGTTGCGTGACAGATTCTTAACCACTGGACCACTGGGAAGTCCCTGTTTTTGGGGGTTTTTTAAAAATTAGCTTTTATTCATCTTAGTGTAGTAAGTCAGGTGGTGAGGTTTGCTTGCTAATGTGCCTTTTTAAAGACCTTACCTCATAGCAGAGAAAATTAAGTGCTGGAAAGAATGGTTCAACAGCCAGTCATATGCCACACTTTATGACATAGCCAGCCAATATGGAGAGGGGGGCGTGTGTGGAAAAAGACAAGGTGAGGTGATTAATTTTTAAGTACTAAATATTTATTGACAGAATATCTCTCCAGGCAGTGTTCACATGCTCAGAACCGATGCTTGTAACTTGGCAGTGCTGTTTAAGCAAACAAAGTCAGTCAGTTGAATGCAATGATTAACAGGAAGCTGGGGAGCTGACACAGTTGCCAACCTTCTGGCCGAGAGAAGAGGCCGGGGTTAAAGTCTGAGAGTGGTGACTTGCAGAACGGTCCCTTCACCCCTCACTGATTTTCCTGTAGGGAAGGGTGGACACGCTGGAGTCAGAACCTCCCTGGGGCAACTTGGTTTTTTTGTGTGTATAAACAGGTCGCAAGATGAGACGGGGGAGGAGACAGAGCAAAGCAAATCCCTGAGAGTTCCTTCCGAAAGTGTTGGAGAAAGGTGGAAAAGCAGCACGGTGGGGGATGAAGAGGAAAGGAAGACAGAAAAAGGACGAGCAGGATCAGCGGGAAGGCCACGGAGCGGCCGGCCAGAGCTGCATCCACCTGGAGGATGGGTATGGATTTCGGAGAAAATGTGAGTTAAGTCTGTCTACCCTCTGACCAGATGTCCCAAGAGACATTCTACTCCTTTCCTGGGTTTGAATGATGGCGTTTTGGAAGCCTTGTCTCTTCTGCGCGTCTCTGGTCATGGCCCTGATTTTTGTGTTTGTTTGCAACAACGAGTTAGGGGAGAATACAAATTTCCTTCAAGCTTCCATATCCAATGCTTCGCTATTATCAGAAGTCTGTCACCAGATTTTTAAGGGGAAGAGTTTTTACCCTAAAAAGAACGCATTGAAGAGTACCTTCAGTGAAAAGACCTGTCATGAGTACGTGGCTCAGAGTCACTACATAACAGAAACGCTCTCTGAAGAAGAGGCTGGCTTCCCCTTGGCTTATGTGATGACCATCCACAAAGACTTCGGCACTTTTGAGAGACTCTTCAGGGCTATTTACATGCCCCAAAATGTCTACTGTGTTCACGTGGATGAAAAGGCGACAGATACATTTAAAGACTCGGTGGAGCAGTTACTGAGCTGCTTCCCAAATGCTTTTCTGGCTTCCAAGATGGAGCCTGTGGTCTACGGTGGGATTTCTAGGCTCCAGGCTGACCTGAACTGCATGAAAGATCTTGTGGCCTCAGAGGTTCCGTGGAAATACATCCTCAACACCTGTGGGCAAGATTTCCCCCTGAAAACCAACAGGGAGATCATTCGGTATCTGAAGGGATTTAAAGGGAAAAACATCACCCCCGGGGTGTTGCCCCCAGCTCACGCAGTTGGGCGGACTAAGTATGTCCACCAGGAGCTATTAAACCGAAAAGATTCCTACATGATTAAAACCACAAAATTGAAAACACCGCCTCCTCACAACATGACCGTTTACTTTGGCACTGCCTATGTGGCCCTCACAAGGGAATTTGCAAACTTCGTCCTTCAAGACCCACTGGCGCTTGACTTACTGTCCTGGTCCAAAGATACGTACAGTCCTGACGAACATTTCTGGGTCACACTCAATAGGATTCCTGGTATGTATATCTCTTAACTTTTGTTGTTATGAATAAACATCGCATGGCCAATACTGAATAAACCACTAAAAAATAAGTTTTTAAAAATTAACACCTTCATAAAGATCTTTCTTCGTGTGAGTTCGATCCCTGGGTCAGGAAGATCCCCTGGAGAAGGGCTTGGCAAGCCACTCCAGTATTCCTGCCTGGAGACTCCTGTGGATCCTGGTAGGCTCCAGTCCATAGGGATGCTAAGACTCAGCTGAAGCGACTTAGCACACATCCACAGTTTCAAATGTTCATTAAAATATCTCTGTAGCAGCTCTGCTCACAGAGTGGGTGGCACAACTAATCTTCATTTTGTGATATTGTTGTTCAGTCACTAAATCGTATCTGACTCTTCTGCAACCAACCCCATGGACTGTAGTCCGCCAGGCTCCTCTGTCCATGGGATTTCCCAGGCAGTGGGTTGCTGTTTCCTTCTCCAAGGGATCTTCCCTACCCAAGGATCAAACCCATGTCCCCTGCATCTGCTGCTTTGGCAGGCGTATTCCTTACCACCATGCCACCTAGGAAGCCCAAAGATACCTAGACCGATGCCTTTATTTTATAGACAAAGAAGCTTCAGTGTGGTTGCACGATGTGTTCAAATTACCCAGCTGGCAGGCAAACGTGCCAATTGTACCAGGTGGCCTAAGCCTGATGTTCTTTAAGGTGATTTCCTAAATTAGTTGTTTGGTTGTTCCTAAATCAACTTCACCTTTCCTTGGTCCAAATTCCAAATGCCTTAAATCTCCAATTGTTTACAGTGAACTAACTCCAGTTCTGCTAGTTCAATTGGAAATAAAAATTCAGATTCCTAGTTCAAAGGAAAACTAACTTGAATCAACATAAGGATTAGGGTCATGGCTTCTTGAGATTAGTGGTTCAGCCCTAGATACATATTAAAGTCTCCTGGAGCTTGTAAAAATACATCTCCTGATTTCCTGGGTGGATGTGAACTTCAGTATTTGTTCAGCCTCCAGGAAATTCTCAGGAACAGTCAGGGCTGTGAACCACTGTGGGTGCTTATTTTTGATGTTAGTACACAAAGCTTGCTAGACTTCGAATGCTTTTTAAATTGATGGTTTTCCCAGAGCAGGAATGAGTAAAGTTGTAGTGATAAAAGAAATCAAGACCAGGCCCTAGTGTATAGCACAGGGCAACGTCTTGTAATAACTTATATTGGAAAATGATCTGAAAAAGCTTTCCCGTTGGCTTAGCAGTAAAGAATCCACCTATAGTACAGGAGACACAAGTTCAGTTCCTGGGTTGAGAAGATCCCCTGGAGGAGGGCTGGGCAATCCACTCCAGTGTTCTTACCTGGAGAATCCCATGGACTGAGGAGCCTGGCGGGCTACAGTCCATGGGGTTGCATATATATATATATGCATGCGTGGTCAGTTGCTTCAGTTGTGTCCAGTTCTTTGCAGCCCTATATATACATATATATATATATATATATATATCACTTTGCTGTATACTTGAAACTAGCACAACACTGTAAATCAACTATATTTGAATTAAACTTTTTGTTAATTAAGAAAAAAAATAAAATGATCTCTTTTGGCAGAGATCATGGTCAAAAAAGAAATCAGGGCTCAAGAAAGTGAAGTGAAGGAACTTCCCTGGTGGTCCAGTGGTTAAGAATCCGCCTTCAATGCAGATCTGGTTCAGTTCCTGGTTGGGGAACTAAGATCCCACGTGCCTTGGGGCAACTAAGACCCAACTAAGTCATGATGTGGCCAAAAATAATAAAATTTTAAAAAGAAACTGAACTGGAGGCGTCATGACCATTTAGCTCTTCATGTGGGGTTGTAATACCCAGAATAAGGGAAGTAAAAGCCCCACTTCTCTCTTATCTGTTGCTTGGACCAAATACGATGTAGACCGTTTCCATGGATCTGGGATTAGAATAGTGAACAAACCCAAGGGATGTTTGGAAGCCGAGGCTGGAGAAATGGTGTCAAGGAAACTCATTTATCAAGTGTTGGGCAGATGGCCTGCGAGTCTCTTTCACTCTGGAGCCCATGAGTCTAACTAATGATTCTAATCAATTTATTGAACAGAAATGTTGTGTCCTCAACATGATTTATGTATTGGAACTAGATTGTTACATCTGTGGTAAAGATCAGCAGTTACAGGTCAGCAAGACAATGGAAAACAGACAGCTCCATGCATTTCAAAACATTTCAAGGAAGGAGCCTTTAGAATTGCTTCTGTGTTACCTATACGGAGGATCCTTGTTAGAGGCCTTGACTGGGCCAGCCAACTCTTATAAGGCCTGAGGCAGGCCTGAGTGTAGGGCTTGGTCGTGAAGAGGTGAGGGAACTAGAAACTTAAGTTGCTGTCTTGTTTCACAGTTCCTTCTGCTATGTGAACATCTGGGTCATTTCTGTTTCAAGGGTCCTTCTTTGCTGATTACGAGTTTGTTGGCTATTTGTTTTGGACATTTTAAGATTGTTCTAATTGACTGCAGTGATGGTGGGCATGTTAGGATTCTCAAGTAATAGGACAGGGACGTCCCTGGTGGTCCAGTGGTTAAGAATTTGAGCTTCCATGGCCGGTGGTGGGGCGGGGGCACAGGTTCAATCCCTGCTTGGGGAACTAAGATCCCACATGCCAAGTGGCGTGACCAAAAAGTTAAAAAAAGAAGAAGAAGAATCATCAGGACAGGAAAAAAGATCTCCTGGATGAAATGGCCTCGTGAGGAGATAGAACACCATCTGAAAGAAATGCAGTATGAGCCACTTAGGTAACTTTCCATCTTTTGCGGCTACATTACAGAAACACAAATGAGTAGGTCCAGTGACTTTGAATCATGTGTTTTATTGAACCCAATATAGCTCAAATACCAAAGGTGCCCGTGGCTGGTGGTTCCTGGGATGCACAGAGCAGGCAGCCAGGCATCCTCCCCGCTCGGGGAAGAACAGTCAGAAAGCAGCAGGGCCGTCCTAGCGACACGGAGAAGCATCAGCATCTTCATCGCTGCCTCTCTCTGCTTCAGAGCTTCCTCTTGCTCGTGGGCCCAGTGGGTTCTATTTTCAGCGTCTTCCCCTTGTGTCTGCAGCCAGATTCCGGGCCACTCTGTCCATGACAATTCCTCTCTGTCTCCTTCAGATGTTTCTTCTCAGAGAGTCTTGCTGTGTGGGTCCTGAAGTCACCGTACAATGAGCAGCCCTGTTCGCATCCCGGCCACTTCCTGGACAGCAGGCAACCCCTCTGTAGAGGCGTTGCCTTTCATTGAGGCCCCCAACCATTCAGGCGAGGTGGGGCCAGGGGGGCAGGGTCACGTGCTTTCAATCACAAGGCAAGCCATGGTCCTAATACACAGTAGGACCATTCAGCAGCGGCCGGTCCTCCGGAAACCTCTCAGAAGTGAGGGTTCCCGCACGGCCCGCTTGGGCAAAGGGGCCCACGAGGACAGACGTGCTCCAGAAAGAACGTTCACAGGTGCCTTAAAAGATGCTGTCCAACGGCCACCACCAGCTGTTGTGAAATGAAGGCTCCTGTCCTTTCTCTGTCTTTGCCCCGCTCCTCTCCCAAATCTGTCCTGCCCCTTCCATTCCTTAACCCAGCTCACACCAAGGTGGCAGCCTTTCAGTTTCCCGTCGGCCTCGGCCGTGGCTGACCTCCGATTAGGACAGAGATCCTTTTATAGGCCAGAGATGCCAGTTCACCACCTCCCGTTTGCTTCCAAGTTATAGATCACGTGCTCTTCCCATCGGCATGGTTCTGCCCTGAGTAGGAACTTTCGGTGGCTTTGTTTCATTTGTCACATGCTCTTGGGATTTAAAGATTTTGAAACTGACCACCCGTTCTGGCCTCACTTGCAAGAAAGGAATATTTCTCATTTGATTCAGTGGGAGCTTATCAAATTCATATTAATGAATGAATGAAGAAAGAGTCTTTCCTCTTTTCTCATTCTGAAAAAAATCTCAGAGGAAAAGAAAAAGCTGAGAGCAGGTTTCATTGGAGATGGGAGGAAAAAAAGAACAACAAGAAATCAAAAGGGGAGGGTATAGAGAAAAGAAGAAAATTGGAGATTGTGGGCTTGGAAGACGGATTCTATTTGCTTTTCACTTTTCCCTCGGAGAACCAGCCAATGGACCCACCCTGCTGGTATTTTCTGCCATGTATGTGCCCCTGTGCCCTTGAAAGGGGAGGCTTGTTGAGTTTCTGGTGTGAAGTCCACGCTGGCCGGACTCCATCTTTATTGGAGGCTGGCTAGTTGCTTTAGTCTCTTCATATGTATAGACGCTGTGCTGAGGTGCCAAGTGCTGAAACCTTGAGAGAAGCAGGAAGAATCAATCTAAATAAAGCTGGTTCTGGGAACTCAGTTTCGTGGCCCCCCCAGGGATTTGGCTGGGATCTTGCTATATCCAGAGGGAATTTATGCTTCTCAAACACATTATGCTCACAGAGCTTCCAGGATCACTGGAGGTATGGGCAGACTTGCTGGGGAAGGGCAGTTGGGGGATAAGTTTTATTAGTAGCTCAAACAATCTCTTTTTTCGTATCTGTTGAAATACAGACTTTTGTCATAGGAAAAGAAATCAGCAAGTTGGGATACATGCAAGTTGTTTTCAAGGAAATAACATCTTTCCTCAAAAAAAAAAATAGAACTACCATACAATCCAACAATCCCACCACTGGGGATTTATCCAAAGAAAACAAAAATACTAACTCAAAAACATGTATTAATATATACCCCATCTTCATTCCTGCATTATTTATTATAGCCAAGATATGGAACCAACCTAAGTGCCCATCAACAGATGAATGGATAAAGAAGATGTGGTTTACACACACACACACACACGAGAAATGTTACTCAGCAATAAAGAAGAATGAAATCTTGTCATTTGTAATAACATGAGTAGACCTAGAGAGTATTACGCTGAATGAAAAGGGTCAGGTAGAGAAAGAAAATTACTGTAGAATTTCACTTATATGTGGAATCTAAAAATCAAAACAAAAAAACAGAAATGGAGTCGTCAATACAGAGAACAAACATATGGTTGGCAGAGGGAAGGGGGTTGGAGGTAGAAATAGGTGAAGGATACTAAAAATTACAAACTGGGACTTCCCAGGTAGTCCAGTGGCTAATATTCCACGCTCTCAATGCTAGAGGCCCAGGTTAGATCCCTGGCCAGGGGACTAGATCCCATGTGTCACAAGTAAGATTTTGCACGGCAATACTAAGACCCTGCATAGCCTAAAAATATAAATACATATTTTAAAAGAGAAAAAAGAGGTACAAACTTCCAGTTGCAAGATAAATGAGTCACAGGCAGGAAAGGTACAAGGGTACAGGGTGGGGAACAGAGCCAATAATACTGTAATGTCTTTGGGTGGTGACAGATGGTGACTGTCTATCATGGAGATTATTCAGAAATGTATGGATGTATTAATAGCAAATCACTGTGCTGTGTGACAGGAACTAGCACAGGTCGAGAATACATCAAAAACAAACTCAAATGAAAAGAGATCAAATTTATGGTTACCAGAGGGACGGGATATTGGATGAAGGCAGTAAAAAGGTACAAACTTCCCGTTACAAGATAAATAAGAAGTAGGATTGCAGCGAATGTCATACTTAGTATCATTAACTCTGCTATACTCGAGTGGGTAGCCTTTCCCTTCTCCAAGGGATCTTCACAACCCAGGGACTGAACCCAGGTCCCCCACATTGCAGGTGGATTTCTTTGAACCCAGGTCTCCCACATTGCAGGCAGATTCTTTACCAGCTGAACCACAAAAGAAGCCCAAGAATGCTAGAGTGGGTAGCCTATCCCTTCTCCAGGGGATCTTCCCAACCCAGGAACCAAACCGGGGTCTCCTGCATTGCAGGCAGATTCTTTACCAGCTGAGCTACCCAGGAAGAGTAGTCAGTGGTGGCTCCCAGTTTGTTGGCGGGATTTAAAAGCAGACAGTCCTGGCTTTGCCACCTACGATCTGTGTCATTTGGGGCAAAATGTCTAATTTCTCTGGTTTGTCATCAAAACATCTCCTTGTTAGACTGTGGGAAGGATTAGATAGCACACAAATTGTACCCGGGATGTTGTAGGAGCTTATTAACTCTTCCAAGAGAGGGAGAACAAAAAAGAACTTCTTAGATGCTGCTTTTTGAAGTTTTAGTGTTACAATTCTAAAACTTTTGTGTGTGACCAAAAAAAAAAGTGTTTTTGAAGGTGCAGGGATTTTTTTTCACTAGAAATCGGACATGCAGGCCACAGAGGTGACTGCTCAGCTGTTGCTTTTATTAGCAGGGTCACGTGCATGGGGTCTGAAGTGGCTGCTTTCTCTTTCCTCTTATTAGGAAGTGGCATTCTGAGCCAAGTCCTGGGCCTCTGACTCTGCCAAGTTTCTGTCACCCTAGCTTGGTCGGAAGACAGACAGTCTCCAGGCCCTTGCACACGCTGCCCCTGCGTTCTGAAATGTTCTTTTGTCGCTCATTCTGGAATGTTCCCCTGATCTAGTTGAAATAGCCTCAGATCGCGTTGAAAGGTCACTTACTTCCTCAGGAAAGTTTCTCTGCTCCCCTCCCCTCCCACAGAAGCAGCCACCCCAGCCCACCCACTTGACTGCTGTCCTAGGGTGACCTCCACAGCATCTCACTGGTCCCCCCTCAACCCCGCCTCCCTGCCCCACCCCCATCTCCTGCACCCCAAAAGGGAGAACATGAACTGGGTGACTGACACCAGCCCCTGGACTTCTGGCCTAACTTCCTCCTCCTGTTGGGCTCCAGCAGAATGTTGAGTGAGGAGCCATTGAATAGGAGATGATAGTGTAGGCTTCTCCTTCTCTTAAATGTCATCTTTCCTCCAAGTGATGGAAATTCTCCTTCCATTTTGCAGAAAGTTCAGTCTGTTATTTTCAGTCTAATTCAGCTTTTACATCCTGCCCCCTGCTCCACCTCCTTTTCCAAAGGGCAGACATGCTTGCCACCAAGGCCAGATCCACCAGAAAACTTGAGAGCAGTGGGTCTGTAGGACTCAGCAGTTACCTGAGACCGAGCTCGCCTTGCATCAGCCAGCGTATCATTGCAGTGATGGAAGCGGTTTTAGTTCAGATCTTAGAAAATCAAAATCAACCATTAGGGGACTTTGCCAGTTGTACCGACCCTGAGAGGCTCTGATTAAAACTATCCAGAAAATGTAGGTAAGTGCTTTACTTTGCTCCCACTTGAATTCCCTGTAGAGTTGCTAAGCCCCAAGCCGACCTCTTTCCTCTTGGTCAGTTTTTCCCCTGAGGCCTCTCTTTGCCCGAAGAAATTCTGATTATCTTTGAGAGCTGTACTGAGCTCTGTGTACTGAGCACCCACCACCCTCGGGTAGAGTTTGTCCTCTGGACTCTTTTTCTCCTGCTGGTATCCTTATCTTCTGAAGGGTTTATTGTTGTTCCAGTATCTGTGGAGACAAAGTGCAGAGTCCTGGAGGATTAGAGTGAGATTTCTGGCTTTATGAGCCTCAGCCACACACTGCTGAGTGTCAAACTGAGTATGAGCCACCTATGCTGCTACTACAAAATAAATGTGGCATTAAAACAGGCAGGACAGGGGCAGGGCACAACCTTTAAAAGAATGACAGAGCTGTTGAGAACACAACTGAAACTGGCTGGAACCCTAACTTAGTTAAGCCCAGGAAGGTGGAAGACTTGATCTCCAGTGGACCTTGAGCCTCCTTGTAATGCATTAGCTAAATGACACCTGCAGGCACCATGATAGTTCCAGGGTCAACCATAAAAGTGCTCAGTTCAGTCGCTCAGTTGTGTCCGACTCTTTGCGACCCCGTGAACCGCAGCACGCCAGGCCTCCCTGTCCATCACCAATTCCCGGAGTCCACCCACACCCATGTCCATCGAGTCGGTGATGCCATCTAGCCATCTCATCCTCTGTCGTCCCCTTCTCCTCCTGCCCTCAATCTTTCCCAGCATCAGGGTCTTTACAATGAGTCAGCTCTTCGCATCAGGTGGCCAAAGGATTGGAGTTTCAGCTTCAACATCAGTCCTTCCAATGAACACCCAGGATTGATCTCCTTTAGAATGGACTGGTTGGATCTCCTTGCAGTCCAAGGGACTCCCAAGAGTCTTCTCCATTACCACAGTTCAAAAGCATCAATTCTTTGGCGATCAGCTTTCTTCACAGTCCAACTCTCACATCCATACGTGACCACTGGAAAAACCATAGCCTTGACAAGATGGACCTTTGTTTGCAAAGTATTGTCTCTGCTTTTTAATATGTTATCTAGGTTGGTCATAACTTTCTTTCCAAGGAGTGTCTTTTAATTTCATGACTGCAGTCACCATCTGCAGTGATTTTTGAGCCCAGAAAAATAAAGTCAGCTACTGTTTCCACTGTTTCCCCATCTATTGCCCATGAAGTGATGGGACCAGAAGCCATGATCTTAGTTTTTTGAATGTTGAGCTTTAAGCCAACTTTTTCACTCTCCTCTTTCACTTTCATCAAGAGGCTTTTGAGTTCCTCTTCACTTTCTGCCATAAGGGTGGTGTCATCTGCATATCTGAGGTTATTGATATTTCTCCCGGCAATCTTGATTCCAGCTTGTCCTTCCTCCAGCCCAGCATTCTCATGATGTACTCTGCATATAAGTTAAATAAGCAGGGTGACAATACACAGCCTTAACGTACTCCTTTTCCTATTTGGAACCAGTCTGTTGTTCCATGTCCAGTTCTAACTGTTGCTTCCTGACCTGCATACAGGTTTCTCAAGAGGCAGGTCAGGTGGTCTGGTATTCCCATCTCTTTTAGAATTTTCCACAGTTTATTGTGACCAATTCCTGGAAATCTGCCCCTTCCCCAAATTTGTTGGTGTTTTCAGTTGCTAAGTCCTGTCCAACTCTGAGACCCCATGGACGGCCGCACACCAGACTTTCCCGTCCATCACCAACTCCCAGAGCTTACTCAAACCCATGTCCACTGAGTCAGTGATGCCATCCAACCATCTCATCCTCTGTTGTCCCTTTCTCCTCCTGCCTTCAATCTTTCCCAGCATCAGGGTCTTTTCCAGTGAGTCAGCTCTTCTCACCAGGCCACCGTATTGGAGCTTCAACTTCAGAATTAATCCTTCCAATGAACATTCAGAGTTGATTTCCTTTAGGATTGACTGATTTGATATCCTTGCTGTGCAAGAAACTCTCAAGACTCTTCTCCAGCACCACAGTTCGAAGGCATCATTTCTTCAGCACTCAGCCTTCTTTATGGTCCAACTCTCACATCTGTACATGACTACTGGAAAAACCATAGTTTTGACTATATGGACATTTGTTGGCAAAGTGGTATCTGGTTTTTAATTCGCTGTCTAGGTTTGTCATAGCTTTCATCCAGGGAGCAAGTGCCTTTTAATTTCAGGCTGCAGCCACTGTCTGCAGTGATTTTGGAGCCCAAGAAAATAAAGTCTGTCACTGTTTCCATTTTTTTCTCCATCTATCTGCCATGACGTGATGGGACTGGATACCATGATTTTTGTTTTTTAAATGTTAAGTTTTAAGCCAGTTTTTTCACTCTCCTCTTTTACTTTCATCAAGAGGTTCTTTAGTTCCTCTTCGCTTTCTGCTATTAGGGTGGTGTCATCTGCATACCTGAGTTTATTGATATTTCTCCCTGCAATCTCGATTCCAGCTTATGATTCATCCAGCCTGGCATTTCACCTATGAAATTACCCAGCCCATAAAAACTAACAACCCTGTACCCTGGGGCCTCTTGCCTTCTGAGATGGCCCACACTTTATCTATGGAATGTGTGTCTCCCTCAGTAAATTTGTTCTTTCACTCTGGCTGGCTCTTGGATCCTTCCTGTGAGGAACCAGGGACCCTTACTTGGCAACCCTCTCCAGGGACTCGCCTGAGACCTGGGATGTGACCATCCTCTTGCACCCCATTTTTTTCCTTGCAAAAGTATTGCTTTCATGCCAACCAGGCAGTTTTCTACTGTCCAAATCACGAACAGTTTACAATCAACCCAGGTTTAGTCACTACAAAAGAAGGCAAGTAAATTCATCATATGAATATTTTCAATGTCAGGCGCTGGACAAACTGTCTTTCTTCCTCTAAGTTTACAGTTTTATTGAGGTACAATTTACACACCACAGAATTGAAGTGTGTTATTCAGAAATATAGTAATTTATATACTGTAAAACTCACCTGCTTCAAGTATACAATTAAATGGTTTTTAGTATACGTACAAGTCCACCACCATGACCCCAGTGGAATTTAGAATAGTTTTTATCACCTGCAGAAGAAACTTCATGCCCATTTATAATCCTTTGTTTTCTGTCTGAATAGATTTGCCTTTACTGGACATTTTTAAGTCAAGCCACAGATATGCTTTTTCATGTCTGTCTCCTTCTATTAATGGAATGATTTTGAGGATTATCCAGGTTGTAGCATGAATCAGTACTTCTCTCCTTTATATAGATGACTTCTATTCTGTTATGGGGGTAGATCACGTTTTGTTCACTCATTCATCTGCCAATAAGCTTTTGAGTTGTTTCTACTTTGGGGCCATTATGAATAATGCTGCTATGAACATTCCTAGGCGAGTCTTTGTACAGGCATATGTTTTCATTTCTCCTGGGTAGATTCTATAAGTAAAATTACAGGTCCAGGGACTTCCCTGGAGGTCCAATGGTTAAGACTCTGTGCTTCCACCAAAGTGGGCACAGGTTCTGTCCGCGGTTGGGGAACTAAATCTTGCACACCACACAGTGGGCCCCTAAAATTTTTAAAATTGCTAGTCCATGTGGTAACTCTATGTTTAAATTTTGAGGAATTGCCAAGCTGGTTTCCAAAGGAGGTATGCCATTTTGCATTTCCACCAGCAAGGTAAAAGTGTTCCAATATCTTCCCATACTCACCAACACTCATTATTGCCTTTTTATTTTGCCCATTCTAGTAGATGTAAAGTGGTATCTCCTTTGGTTTGATTTGCATTTCCCTAATGAGCATCTTGGGGAGAAGGCAATGGCAAGCCACTCCAGTACTATTGCCTAGAAAATCCCATGGATGGAGGAGCCTGGTAGGCTGCAGTCCGTGGGGTCGCTGAGTCAGACACGACTGAGCGACTTCACTTTCACTTTTCACTTTCACACATTAGAGAAGGAAATGGCAACCCACTCCAGTGTTCTTGCCTGGAGAATCCCAGGGACGGGGGGAGCCTGGTGGGCTTCCGTCTGTGGGGTCACACAGAGTCGGACACGACTGAAGTGACTTAGCAGCAGCAGCAGCAATGAGCATCTTGAACATCTTTTCACTTGCTTGTTGGCTTTGTGAATATTGATTGGAAGGACTGCTGCTGAAACTTCAATACTCTGGCCACTTGATGCAAAGAGCCAGCTCATTGGAAATGACCTTGATGTTGGGAAAGATTACAGGTAAAAGAAGTGGGTGGCAGAGGATGAGATGGTTAGATAACTTCACCAGCTCAATGGACATGAGTCTGAACAAACTCCGGGAGACTGTGAAAACAGTGCTGCCGTGCTGCAGTCCATGGGGCTGCAAAGAAGCAAACGCAACTTGCCGACTGAACGATGAGCAATGTTGGAAATCTTCTCAGGCACTTGCTGGCCTTCAGCCTGTCTTCTTGGAAGAGGACTAACTGCCTCTTAAACATTACTTCTTTGAATCTTGGCATTGTTTCAACCTCTGTTTCATAGATGAGGAAACAGATCTGGAGAGTTTTTGCTACTTTCTCAAGGACATCCAACTCATAAGTGCCAAAGACACTCAAATTTATTTTGAAGACTGAGTGGATTAAAAGATGAAACTGTCCAACGTTGAATTAAGGACACCTTGCTAAAATGCCTGGCCAAAATGTCAATTCCAGTTTCTTCTTCCTGAACCCTTTGACTAAGCAATTGGTTAAGCTTCACTTAAAAAATAAAGTAACTCTTTTAATTGAGATACTGTATTAAGATTTGAGCCCTTTTCTGCGGTTTTATGCAACCGCAATTCTTCCTCCTCTGAAGAATGAAATGGCTACAATCCCTTCCTGCCTAGCCGATCCATATTGGTTCTCTCTAGTCTATGACCTTTCCCTTCCAGCTCTTGAACTGTGAGATACAGGACTGCTGCTGAAGCCCAAGTTCATGTTTGTGTGACTTTTACTTTTCGTTTCTTCCATTTAACAAGATTTGCCCCGTGGCTCGGTCTCCGTTAGTCTGTGCGTGCATTGGTCTGTGCTGGCTGTTTTTGACCACCTGGAAACACAGGAGGGGGTTGTTTAAATCCACACCGCTTTGCTGCTCCCAATACCATTTCTTGCGTTACTGAGCTTGGCAGAGTCTGACAGAGTTTCGCAAGCATTTGTTTTTACCTCCAAGGATTCATAAATGTGTCTCTCTAGTTTTATCCTTATTAGGAATGAAGTGAACTTCAAATTCCTATAATCTTTGCAATCCTAACTAAGCTCCTTCTAGCCGTGGTGAAAAATCATAACAATTTTTATGGAAGGTAAAACAGCCACCCGGGTAGACTTTTCCATGCAAATACTGAGCTGTGTGCAGCTGTTTGTGACTTTACTGGGCTTCCCTGGTGGCTCAGCTGGCAAAGAATCTGCCTGCAATGCAGGAGACCGGGGTTCGATTCCTGGGTTGGAAAGATCCCCTGGAGAAGGGAATGGCAACCCACTCCAGTATTCTTGCCTGGAAAATTTCATGGACAGAGGAGCCTTTACAGTCTTGAGCCCTAAAAAGCCACAAGGCTTCAATCTTGTGAATCAGGCAAAAGCCAGGTGTGGGATGGCTTTCTAACTTCAAAGCCATAAAAGAGAAGGTTAAGATAGGAGGAGAAATGAAATTAAGGACAAGGCAGGATTGAGAATAAAATTAATCATAATGATAGGTCTCTATTGACAAGACATGGAGCCTCAGAATAGAAACCCAGAGTTGTTCCGGAGGTTCCCCTGGTGCCAGTGTAGCCAGAACTGGTTCCATCTTTTCCCAAAGTGTATGGAGGGTTTTTAGGCTTCCCTGGTGGCTTAGCAGTGAAGAATCCGTCTGCCATGCAGGAGATATGGGCTCGATCCCTGGTCTGAAAACATCCCCTGGAGAAGGAAATGCAACCCACTCCAGTATTCTTGCCTGGGAAGTCCCATGGACAGAGGAGCCTGGCAGGCTACAGTCCATGGGGTCGCAGAGCATCAGACGTGACTTAGTGACTAGACAACAATGGAGGGCTTTTGGTTTGTCCCCAGACTGCTTCCTGTCACGGCAGCCTCTTTCCTCGTCATACCTTGTAGACACGGCTAAGCTTCCCGCCGTGTCCATGCAGGCTGGCCTGCTGGGCGCAGCTGCTGAGAGGCTCCATGCCGATCCAGGCAGTGTATTCTGCACACAAGGCCCATGGCAGCTGGGGAGACTTGTCCATTCACCTGTGGAAGAGAGAACTTTGTTCGGTTGTTATTATTTTTTAACAGGTGCCAGACAAATGACTGCTTTCAGGAAATGCCCTGGCGTGGAAATGGTTGAAAATTACTTCTTTGATCGAACACCCCACATTAAAAATCAGATATCAAAATCTCACAGGAGCAAGGTTTCTGTTTGGTCAGAAAGGGTGGGGAAGAGCTGACTTTGGTCACAGTAGTCTCTAGGTAGAATTGTCGTCCTGTGTTAATTTTATAGACGGGGGCTATTTCCACAGCCTTGGTGGCTCCAACATTGGCACTGTTTTGGAGGGTTTTGTTTGTTTGTTTTCTTGAATTTTGTTTGTTTTTTGTGTTGTTTTTGGCAACACCAAGGAGCTTGTGAGACATTAGTTGCCTGACCAGGGATGGAACCCCCGCCCTTGGCCGCGAGAGAGCAGAATCCTAACTACTGGACTGCCAGGGAAATTCCTGGCACTGCTTTGTTGGTGAAGGTAATACAAATGTGGCTAAAGAAGGAATTCTGTAGAACAAGTGTTATCTCCAGGAGAGAGTACAAAGAGTTCATGTTAATGCTTTGTTTGACTAAGTCATTTAAATCTCTCAGAAATCCTCTGAGGAGGGTCAATATTATTCTTTGCAATTTTCAGGGTTCTTACCTGGTGGTTCGGTGATTGGGGCTCTGCAGTAGCACTGCAGAGGGCAAGGGTTTGATCCCTGGTCCAGGAACTGAGATTCTGCACGCTGCAACTAAAAACTGAAGACACTGCCAGTTGCAACTAAGATCCAGTGCAACTAAATAAGTAAAGAAAGATTAAATAAGTAAAGAGTGATTAAAGAAAACCCCTGTTTCCCTTAAAAGGAAAGAAAAGAAAATACTACTCCTTGAATGTCTAGAAAATGTTTGAAGATCTTAATGAGTTTTCAACCTCTTAAACGGATTCTAAAATTACTATACTTAAAATACTTATAGGCTTATAAGAATAGTATAAAGAACTGCCCTATACCCTTCACTTACACTCCACAACCCATGACATTCTACCATGTCTGCTTATTCTTTGCTTCCGCTCTCTCTCCTTTATACTTTTCTTAAGCCATTTGCAAATTATCTCTTACCATTTCAAAGTGTAATAATCACTAACAACAAAGGTGCTCTCCTGCATAGTTTCCTATCACAGTATAACCAGCAAGTGATGCAGTGCTACTCTTTAATCCACAGACCCTACTCCAGTATCACAGCTGTATTAATAATGCCCTTCCTAAACTTAAAATCTGAGTACGGATCTGGAGCTACACTTAGCGGTCACATCTCTTGTTGTTGCTGTTCAGTCGCTCAGTTGTGTCCAACTCTTTTCGACCCCATGGACTGCAGCACGCCAGGCTTTTCTGTCCCTCAGCATCTCCTGGAGCTTGCTCAGACTCATGTCCGTTGAGTCGGTGATGCCATCTAACCGTCTCACCCTCTGTCATCCCCTTCTCCTCCCGCCTTCAATCTTTCCCAGCATCAGGGTCTTTTCTAATGAGTCAGCTCTTTGCATCAGGTGGCCAAAGGATTGGAGCTTCAGCTTCAGCATCAGTCCATCCAATGAACACCCAGGACTGATCTCCTTTAGGATGGACTGGTTGGATCTCCTTGCAGTCCAAGGGACTCTCAAGAGTCTTCTCCAACACCACAGTTCAAAAGCATCAGTTCTTTGGTGCTCAGCTTTCTTTATAGTCCAACTCTCACATCCATACATGACCACTAGAAAAACCATAGCTTCGACTAGATGGACCTTTGTTGGCAAAGTAATGTCTCTGTTTTTCATTATGCTGTCTAGGTTGGTCATAACTTTTCTTCCAAGAAGCAAGCATCTTTTAATTTCATGGCTGCAGTCACCATCTGCAGTGATTTTGGACCAAAAAAAAAAGTCTGTCACTGTTTCCACTGTTTCCCCATCTATTTCCCATGAAGTGATGGGACCGGATGCCATGATCTTAGTTTTCTGAATGTTGAGCTTTAAGCCAACTTTTTCACTCTCCTCTTTCACTTTCATCAAAAGGTTCTTTAGTTCTTCACTTTCTGCCATAAGGGTGGTGTCATCTGCATATTTGAGGTTACTGATGTTTCTACTGGCAATCTTGATTCCAGCTTGTGCTTCTTCCAGTCCAGAATTTCTCATGATGTACTCTGCATATAAGTTAAATAAGCAGGGTGACAATATACAGCTTTGACGTACTCCTTTTCCTATTTGGAACCAGTCTGTTGTTCCATGTCCAGTTCTAACTGTTGCTTCCTGACCTGCATACAGGTTTCTCAGGAAGCAGGTCAGGTGGTCTGGTATTCCCATCCCTTGAAGAATTTTCCACATAGGTACCTATGTACCTGTCTATTTATATCTGTCTATCTATGTACCTATCTATCTCTGTCCACTTATTAAAAACCATAGGGAATTCCCTAGTGGTTCAGTGGTTAGGACTCACTGCTTTCACTGCCGTGACCCGGGTTTGATCTCTGGTCGGGGAAGATCCCACAAGCCTCACAGCAAGGCCAGAGAAGCAAATACAAATTCACATGACCTCCAATTCCAATCCAACAACAAAGGCTTCTTTAGTCTCCATTTCCTTCCCCAGGAGTGAGGAACCAGGCCCCCATTAACCTCAGCACATTCACTCATCTTCCCCCTCCCACTCTATCTAAGTGGTCTTTCCCATGATGCTTAGCTGAAGTCCTGGCTCCAAGACATGCTGGTCCCACCTCCACCAGTGGTGGCCTTGGCCTCTGGGAAGAGCGAAGGAGCTTGGAATGAATTTTGATGCCCTTATAGTCATATATGTATTGGAAGGCAGCTCAATATTTAAATATATAAATTCAGAGATCAGCTCTAATGCCACCCAACTTCGTGACCTTGGATATGTGTTGGACGTTTCTAAGTCTCACTTGCTCATCTGTGAAATGGGGATAATAATTGTGCCTACTTCACAGAGTTACTGTGAGTATTAAATGATAAACTACATGAAAATTGGTGACTTGTTCTCTGCAAAAAGAGAAGAGTTGGAGATGGTTCACAAGGGCTTGGTCCCTGAAGAGTATCTTTAGGTGCCTGGTTAATTATTAGTTCAAGGGTGAGGCCTTGGAAACCCAGTTTGGCCCAGGACCAATTCCTCCTCTGGAGCAGGTTAATACTTGCAGAAATGTGTCCACCTGAAGGGGGAGCTAGAGAGGCGGAATTTGGAAGTCAATTCTACAGTAGCATCAACCAAAAGGAAAAGACTTGTCCAGATGTTTTCTGAGCAATAAACAACCTTGAAGGAAAAGATTTACAGTGCTTCAGACCCAGTGCTTCCCAGCGCATACTGATGGACTGAATGCCGGAGAAAGAAAAGGAATGCTGGAGAAAGTCACACGTCTTAGTAAAAGTGAACACAGCTCTCCCTATCTCTCCTGGTTTTCTGATGCACACCTGGGCGCTGACTCCTAGCCGTCCCTGGGCCTGCCTGAACAGCATGGGATGGGACAGCGACCAACAGCACGAACTCAGGAGCCAAGCTGCTCACATTCAAGTCGTGGGTCAGCCACTTCTAGCACAGTGAGCCTGGGCTGGGTGGTCACCGGGAGACCAGTGACCTTCTGAGTTGAGACTCGGAGTTTCCTCTCTGGGCAAGAGGGAGTGAGAACCCCCCAATGCCCAGCTACCAGCTGTGTCACTCACCCTCCCTGGTTCCGTGTTGTAACAGACATTCTGTTTGTCAGCCCAGGTGTCCCCGACCCTTGTCTAATCTAGACTGTTGTTGTTGCTTTGTCCCCCAGTAGCGTCCAACTGTTTTACAACCCCGTGGACTGTAGCCCACCAGGCTCCTCTGTCCATGGGATTCTGCAGGCAAGAGTACTGGAGCGGGTTGCCGTTTTCTTCTCCAGGGGATCTTCCTGACCCAGGGATCAAACATGGGTCTCCTGCATTGGCAGGCAGATTCTTTACCACTGAGCCACCCTGGAAGCCCCTAATCAAGATGACAAGTGCCTTAAATGCTGGCACTCGGTTTTGTGTTGATGAGCAACAGGGGGGTTTTGAATTCAGTTGTGACCTCCTGTTCTATTTCCTCTTGGCTCCTTTCCTGCTGGACATTGCTCACTGGTAGGAAGGCGAGACCTTTGGGTCATGACTGAGGGTGGCTGGTGTCATGAGCCAGAGTGGAAACAGCCTCGGTCTGCTTAGGGAAGAAGGGATGGAATGTGGTCTTGAAGAGAGTTTGGCCAGAAGTGATCACCATAAATACGAGCTGTTTCAGAAAGACACCTGATTCCCTGCTCACCCGGGAGACTTCCCTGAAAGACTGGTTCTGGGAGGAGGACTTTGACTCGTGTCATTCATTCATTCTTTCATTTCTGGTGAGACACTATATAACAAAGAAAAGCGCACATATCATCAGGGTTCAGCTTGATACCGTTTCACAAAGTGAACGCAGCCATGCAGTCGGTGGAAGGACACGAACATAAGCAGCCTTCCGGTCACTGCCATGATGTCTGACAGCATAGGCGTTTTTACCTGTTTTTGACTTTTATAGAAATGGAAATGTACAGCATGTACTTTTCCTGTCTGCCTTTTTTTTTTTTCTCCCTTGTTCAATAGTCTGTTTGTGAGATTACGTTTTTGGTGGTTGCAGACAGTTTTATGATTCGTTCTTGTTGCTGTGTAGAGAGGAGGCGGGTGAAGTTGGGGTGGGAGGGGGGAGGGTGATTTTGCCCCCCGGGAACATTTAGCCGTATCTGGAGACATTACTGGTTGTCACGACCTGGAGGGGGCACAAGGGGTCATATGGGCATCTGGTGGGTAGAGACCAAGGATGTTGCTAAATATCCACTGGACAGTGCCCCCCCAGCAAGGCCTATTCAGCCCCAAATGCCAGTAGTACCATGGTGGAGAAACCCTGCCGTGTAACAACTGTTGGTGGGCACTTGGGTCTATTATGAATGTGGCTGCAGTGAATGTGGAGCTGTGTGACCTTTTAACTGTTGTTTAGTCGCCAAGCCTTGTCCAACTCTTTTGTGACCCCATGGACTGTAGTCCATCAGGCTCCTCTGTCCATGGGTTTTCCCAGGCAAGAATACTGAAGTGGGTTGTCATTTCCCTCTCCAGGATATCCTCCCAACCCGCGGATCGAACCCATGTCTCTTGTCTCCTGCATTGGCAGGCAGATTCTTTATCACTGAGTCACGTATCCTTTAAACACACACACAAATTCCTGGGGATGGAACTGCTGGGTGAGAGAGGTCTGCGCTCAGCCTGAGTAGATATCGCCAATGTTCTGGAGTGATCCCAGTTCATGCTTCCTCCTGGAACACAGATTTTCTGGTTGCTCTCCATCTGCACCAATATATGATATTTTCTGACTTCTTTTCATTTTTTAAAAAATGTTTGTCTCCTTCTCCTACACTCTCCTCCATTTCAGTTGATGGCAAACTGGATACTCAAAACATCATTGTTTGTCGGTAAATAACCCTAGTCTATACTTTGTGAAAGACTGGGATTAGGACAGGTGTCCGCACTGTGTACAGTAAATTAACAAATGAATTTGGTGCAGGATGACCTGCAACTAGGGTTTCTCTTATTTAAATAACACCAACTAGCCCCATTCTGTCTATCCATTTTCTTCCGTTCTTCCTAACACTACCAATTACCAAAGTGAATTTACCATAATAAATTTTATTCAAGGAATCAGGCTATCGACCATTAGAATTCACGGTTTTGAAGGTTTTTTTGCTCTTTTGTGGGTTTTATTTTTAGCTGCACCTTAAGGCTTGTGGAATCTGAGTTCCTAGATCAAGGAACGAACTCAGATCCTCAGCAGTGACAGCTCAGAGTCCTAACCACTGGACTGCCAAGGAATCCTTAGCATTCATTTTTATTCAATATTTCCAAAATATACAGTATTGATTATCCTGAAATAGTGCTTTTTTTTTTTGTTTTGTTTACGATATATTGCTTAGTGTTTAAAGAAATAGATCAAGTGGGGTCACTGAGGAAAAAATAATCATAGAATTTTGGCATCTGATCCTTTGGGTCTCAAACTTTAGTCTCAATACCTATTAGAAATGCAAATGATTAAATTCCACCTGGAACTAACTGACTTCTTGGGGTAGGGGACCTGCAACCTACATTTTCACAACCTCTCCATGTAGTAAGAGGTTGAACAGAAGGTTGCAAACTTTTGACCTAAACTACCCTTAACCTCAAGTCACAGGCACACTTAGTTTGGCTTTTGGAAACAAATGTTTTAGTAAAACAATGAGTCAGTTCTTTTTCCAAGGTTAAGCGGTTAGTTTCCACAGGTAAATTCAGTAGTAAGTTTTATCCTAAAATGTTATCTTGTTGCTGTTGTTCAGTAACTCAGTCATGTCCAACCCTTTGTGACCCCATGGACTATAGCTCACCAGGCTTCCCTGTCCTTCACTGTCTCCAGGAGTTTGCTCAAACTCATGTCCACTGAGTCAGTGATGCCATCCAACCATCTCATTCTCTGTCGTCCCCTTCTCTTCCTGCCCTCAATCTTTCCCAGCATCAGGGTCTTTTCTAATGAGCCGGCTCTTTGCATCAGGTGGCCAAAGTATTGAAATTTCAGCGTCAACATCAGTCCTTCCAATGAACATTTAGGGTTGATTTCCTTTAGGATTGACTGGTTTGATCTCCTTGCAACCCAAAGGACTCTCAAGAATCTTCTGCAACACCACAATTTGAAAGCATCAATTCTTCAGTGCTTAGCCTTCTTTATGGTCCAGCTCTGACATCCATACATGACTACTGGAAAAACCACAGCTTTGACTATACAGATATTTGTTGGCAAAGTAATGTCTCTGCTTTTTAATACACTGTCTAGGTTTGTCATAGCTTTCCTTGCAAGCAAGGAAAGTGTCTTTTAATTTCATTAACTGGCTATGACTTATTTGGAATAATGGATTTTTTTCATTTTCTAAGCCCCACAATTTCAGGCTCTTCATGGTACCAGTGGCTGTATTTCTGCTACCAGAAGATTGCCTCCCTCCTGTGCAGGTTTTGACATTTGCCTATGGGGATTTGTGTGGACTGTATTTTGCAAATATTTGCTTAGCTCCTTTAGCATCCAGGAGGTGTTTCCTTGATCCCTTTGTGCCATCAAAATGAGATGCAGATCAGTTCAGCTCACACTACCATGCCAGGGTTTGGTAGGACCGCCTTCTGTACCTACCACCTAAGGCTTGAAAGTTCTGTGTGTTCATCTTCCTCCCCGCTTTGAGGCAAGAGTTTGAAATCATGCTTTGGGTTATGTGATCTAGACAACAACCTCTGCTACTGCTAATTAGATGAACAGTATAGAAAGTAAAATGATTGGGTCCCCAGAGAAGGTGGATTTTCCCCAGTGAGCTCCCTCGGAGGGCTCTCGGTTCTGGGAATAACTGTTGTTTTAAAGATGTGCTTGGAAAATGTCTTCATCCTTCTCTTTAGCATCATGATCATCACAGATACGGACTTCCCTGGCGGTCCAGGAGCTAAGACTTTGTGACTCCACTGCGTTTGGCACGGGTTTAATCCCTGGTCGGGGAACTAAGATCCCACATGCCTTGTGGCACGGTTTAAAAAAACAAAACTGCATAGATACATAGACAAACAAAAGCTTCGTTTACAAAACATCTGGAACAGAATTGCTTAACTGACTGTCCAAAGTGAAATGGACTGTCACTGTTCTCTGCTCTTTCATGAGATACTCTTAGTTCCAAGGGAAGAAAATTAATCCGTATATTTTGTAATTAAGGAAGGAATCCCTGAGTCACTTGACCTGCTTTAAGAGCAATGCAAACCCTACACAAATGACCTGCTGAAGAAAGCCACCAGTGAGTCCAAGGAACGATAGCAGCTCACCTCGCTCACTAACCTTTTCTGCTGATATGACTTTGCACCCCCATGCCACGCCAACAAACTTCACCAGACCCCATAATTTCAGTGCCCTTGTGCTGATTAACTGGTATGAATCGAGTGTTTTTGCTCAAGCCTCTGTCCGCTCCATTTCTTTCCCAACTCCAGGATAACTGTTAATTGTGAATGGAAAAACAGGTCCCAGAACAATTATGAAAGTATAATGAAGTTTGCATTAGTCCGTGCAATTAAAGCAAGGAAAGATGCATGAGGAGTGTGACTAGAATTCAGTGCTGATGTGGTACATTTATAGCGAGGTCTTCGAACAGGCATGTGCTGTGGGGGAAAAGAGAAAAAAAGCACTATTTGTACAGTAAAATGACACCTCTGAACAGCTAGAAATCAGCCTGAAAGAAAAAAAAATTAGAAATGACTCTTCTAGCCTCTGCTGTTCTGACATATAGATTAAAACAGTGGGCAAATGTGAGCTTCAACATGCCTTCTTCCTGAGCTGAAAATTGCTCTTTCAAATGCCCAGATGGTTTTGGACCCGTTTGACAAGCATCGAACACACTGCAGGCCAGGCCTTGGTGGAGCTGCTGGGCTGTGAGAGAAATGGGAGGTGAAAGCCCTTGGTCTCCTGCACTTACCCTTTAAACACGACCGGTTCTTTGAGGTCTCAGTTCACTGACTTGAAGGTTTTTATCTGCTGCCCTGCCAAAGAAATTCTAGATTTACAACTCTCCCTGGGAAATCTCTGCACATGAGGCGTTCATGCTAACGCTTGTAATTTCCCCAGCTGGAATGCCTTCTCCCTGTTCTGTCTGAATCTCACCACTGGCAGCTCTTGAAAACCATCCCAGCTCCAAGGGAATTGTTTGTTTCTCTTCTGAGTTCCTGTCACATTTATCGGACATCTTCTTGTTTGGAAGTAATCCATAGTCTTTCCTGTTTTGTTGGCTGTCTTTCCAGCTGTATGTGTTTTAAATCCTAGTAAAGATACACTTTTCCCCAGGTCAGGGGCCATACCTCATACTTCCTGGATTCCATCACTGTTGCTTAGAGATTCACCTTACATCATACTAAATTGTACTTGATTTTAAAAGCTGGAAAGGGAGACTTCCCTGGAGGTCTGGTGGTTGAGACCCCCCACTTCCAATGCAAGGATTGGTGTTCGAGCCCTGGTCAGGGAACCAAGATCCCACATGCCATGTGCCACAACCGAAAATTGAAAGAATAAAAATGAAAAATAAATAAAACTATTGTAAAAAATCTGGAAGGGACCGTGGAGAACATCCTTTTTATTTATTTTTAAGTTATTATTACTTTTTAGAATATTTATTTGGCTACGCCAGGTCTTAGTTTCAGCATGAGGGATCCAGTCACCTGATAGGGGATTGACCCTGCATTGGGAGAACAGAGATTTAGGCTCTAGGTCATCAGGAAAGTTCCAAGAACATCATTTTTAAAGAAGAAGCCAGTGGGAGCCTAAGATCACATTATCAGTTAAAGGTAGAAAATTCACCAGTACCCGGCTTTCCTTATTTTTGCACCATTCCCTGTTAGTAATTGTAGGGGTTAAAGGGTAAATGTTCCTTGAAATGCAAGAGAAAGTACATCTTACATGGTTCCCCCCCGCAAAAGTGATTAAAAGTTGTGTTTTTTTTTTTAACGTTATTTGATCTATCTGGTCAGACAACATGGTCAGAGCTTTTGCTTGTCAGAGAAAAAGATACCCGTTGTTCTGTTCCCAATTCTAGTTAAAAGAACATTTACCCATGAGCACCTGGAATTGTGGGGAATGTGGACTCCATTCATTCCTTCATTTAACATATTAAACACGTATAAATACATCACCTAGGTAAGGTGACGTGCACATTTCTCATCACAAGGTGGAACAACAGGAAAATAATAATAGAGAGTAGACTCTACTCATTCACTGTCTATTAATTCCTTACTGACCTGGGGACTTTAAATCTCTCCCTTATTTTTATCTCTTTATTTAAGAAAAACTCAAACAATACAGTATCTTATGTCCTGTGAATATCTGCAGGACTAAAGCCTCAACTGTAAGAGCCTCCTACGTTTCCTTCCACTTCTAGGAAATGTAGTTAACTCAGGCATCACTATCACTCTTGCCCCCTAGCTTAAGAGACTTTACTTTAGTTATGTGTAAATGGACTTAAGGGGCTTCCCTGGTGGCTCAGATGGTAAAGTGTCTGCCTGCAATGCAGGAGTCCTGGGTTCTATCCCTGGGTCGGGAAGATCCCCTGGAGAAAGAAATGGCAACCCATTCCAGTACTCTTGCCTGGAAAATTCCATGGATGGAGGAGCCTGGTAGGCTATAGTCCATGGGGGTGCAAAGAGTCAGACACGACTGAGCATCTTCACTAGTTCAAATGGACTCAATGGACGTGAATTTGAACAAACTCCAGGAGATGATGAAGGACAGGGAAGCCTGATGTGCTGTTGTCCATGGGGTCACAAAGAGTCGAACATGACTTAGGGGCTGAATAACAGTAACACTATAATGCTACTATTATTACCAACACGTGCCTTATGCATTTGTGGGCTGACTTGCCACCATGATTTGTTTAGCTCTTGTTCCTCCTCCAGTTGGCACTTGTTGCCTGGGAGCTTCTCAGCCCAACATCTTAGGTGGTGCTCCTTGGGCAAATAGGTGATGTGCAAGTTTTTCGGAACAATAATATGCAAGGTCTTTCATGACCTTTTATGACCAGCAGCCACCCACCTAGGGGTGTGACTCAGCCTGGCAGGCAGCAAACTCCAGGCACTGCTCCCTCAACGCACCTTCTGTGGGTCTCCCAGCATCAGGCAAGTGCTACCTTGTCTCCTCGCACAGAAAGCCTAGGGGTGCTGAGGTTCTCCTCCCCCACTTCGATTATTTCTTTATTTCACTGAGACTGGGGGTCTTCTATCATTTCACAAAAAGGATGCCCTCTTCATTTGGGAGCTATGCTCTAGCTAGCTTCGAAATTGGAAAAATTCTTCTTTTTTTTTTAAATTGGAATATAGTTGACTGAGGGTTTCTCTGGTGGCTCAGATGGTTAAGAATCTGCCTGTAATGTGGGAGACACAGGAGATGTGGGTTCAATCTCTGGTTCGGGAAGATCCTCTGGAGAAGCAAATGGCAACCCACTGCAGTATTCTTGCCTGGAGAATCCCATGGACAGAGGAGCCTGGTGGGCTACAGTCCATGAAGTTACAAACAGTTGGGCATGACTGAGCGACTAACACACACACGTGGTCGATACAATGTTTCATGCATACAGCAAAGTGATTCAGTTATTCCTAAACATGTATTTATCTATTCTTTTTCAGATTCTTTTCCAATATACGTTATTACAAGATATTGAATATAGTCCCCTGTGCTGTTGTGTTGTACAGTAGGTCCTTGATGGTTATCTACATTTTCGTGTGTATATGTTCATCCCAAACTCCTAATTTATCCCTCCACCCCTCTTTTCTCCTTTGATAACCGTAAGTTTGTTTTCTTTGTTTGTGAGTATATTTCTGTATTGTAAATAAGTTCATTTGTATTTTTTTTTTAATTTCACCTGTAAGTGACATCACTTATAGAAAGATGATTTTCATCTTTCTCTGTCCAACATACTTCATTTAGTATGATCACCTGTGTGTGTGTGTGTGCACGCGCGCGCCCAGTTGCTCGGTCGTGTCCAACTCTTTGCAACCGCATGGACTGTAGACTGCTGGGCTTCTCTGTCCATGGAAATTTTCCAAGCAAGAATACTGAATCGGGTTGCCATTTCCCTCTCCAGGGGATCTTCCCAGCCCAGGGATTAAACCCCCATTCCTTGTGTCTCCTGCAAGGACGATTCTTTACCACTATGCCACATGGAAAACCCCCACGACAGTCTCCAGGTCCATCTGTATTGCTGCAAGTGGCATTATTTCACTCTTTAATATGGCTCAGAAATATTCTCTTGTGTATACACCACGTCTTCTTTACCCATTCCTCTGACATTTATGTTGCTTCTATTGTAAATAGTGCTGCAGTGAACATTAGGGTGCGTGTACCTTTTCAAATCAGAGGTGTTGTCTTTTCTGGATATCTGCCCAAGATTGGAACTGCAAGACCATATGGTAACTCTGCTTTTAGTTCCTTAAGGAACCTGAATACTATTCTCCGTAGAGGCGGCACCAAGTTACATTCCCATCAGCAGTGTAGGAGGGTTCCTGGAAAAACTCTTAAATGATGCAGAAAACAATACAAGCTTCTGAATGGAAGAAAGAACAAGCTTTTAAGGTGGCCCTGGGGAGGGTAAACATGTCTACCCTGATTAATTGTGTAGTTCGGGAATAATTGATTCCAGAGTGAGCCAAAGGTGGGGTTGCTGGGCCTGCACCGTCAATCCTGCCCTTGCCTGCAGTCACGGGCAGGGAGGCAAGGCTAAGCTGTTCAGTCTCAGCAGCAAAGAAACAAAAAAAACCCAAACTGCCTGGTGTCTGTGCTGGAAAAGCAGGTCTTATGGCCTCACAGGAAGGAAAGGGAACAGTGGTCTTTCGCTGTTACAAGTGTTTTGTTTTTTTTTGTAAAGTTCTCTTGTAGGGATATTTCAATTCCCAAGGACAGACAGGAAAGACAGCTATATTTTCAAAAGTCAGACAATGCTGCTTTAAGTTCGGATTGAATACCAAAGAAGTATGCTGGAAGTTCCTAATTGGCTAATGACTGTGTCTCTCAATAGAGTAATATTATTAACGTCTACCCTCTAAGCCTGTAGAAATCTGAATCCGTTTCTTGCTGGCCAGTTGGAAATAATAATGTAAACAGACTCTTGTGGCCTCATTAAGTCATGTGTCTGAACACTTTGTCAAACTGCAAATATTTAAAATATTTTAATATTCATTCTAAGCCAAAAAGGCTTTGCCAAACTAGATACTGAAATTACTCTCTGTTGTTTTGAAACAGAATAGATTATAGCCTGATATTTAAAGGTATTATTTGGAGGGAGAAGGGAAGCAGCTTGGGATTGAATTTTCCATTATCTGGAACTATGGGGACACTAAGAATTAGATTAATCTGCTCTCTTCGGCTAAAGGCTCCATCTACTTTTTCCACTTTGCATAAAAATCCAAAGGTGGGTTCCATGCAGAGTTTATTTGTGATAGATCTTAGAGGATGAGGAGAATTTAGTAAGGGAGGGAGAAAAATAACGTATGAGCTGGAAGAATGAAAAATGTGAGCAATGAAAGGTAGAAGGAAAACCTGCCATGGTTCAGGAAGTGATGAGTCATTCAGTTGGAGTACAGAGTGCCTTGAGTCATGGGGATTAACCTTGCTTTTCCTGCCTCTGCTGAAAGCAAAAAATCAGCATATTGCTCTATTAATTTTATTAATAGCAGAGAAGAGACTTTTCAAAAGGGAGCAGGGAAAGGGCATTAAAAGACATTTTTTTCTTCATCGGGTGGGGTGGGGGCTGTCTACATGGTGCCTTACTGCTACAGAATGAAGGCTCAGAGAATTACTTTCAGATCAAAGGTGAGGGGAAATGGGAAGACAGGCAGTACTTGCATGGGAAGTCATCATAAAGAACATACGTTGATCTGCATGAAAAAAGAAATGGCCACCCAGTCCAGCATTCTTGTCGGGAAAATTCTATGGATGGAGGAGCCTGGTCGAAAAGCATCAGACACGACTGAGCACCTTTCACTTTCACTTTTCATTGTAAAGGTACAAGGCAAAGAGGATGAGTGGTGTTCTCTAAAACCCTGAACTTCCCAACAGTTTGGGGAATAGTTTTTAAGAAAAATTTTGGGATGAGAGCTGCAGGGCGTGTGACTTTGTTCTTACTGACTGGAAAGCTGTGCGGAGAAGAATTGATGCTTTTGAACTGTGGTGTTGGAGAAGACTCTTGAGAGTCCCTAGGACTGCAAGGAGATCCAACCAGTCCATTCTAAAGGAGATCAGTCCTGGGTGTTCATTGGAAGGACTGATGCTGAAGCTGAAGCTCCAATCCTTTGGCCACCTGATGCGAAGAACTGACTCATTCCCTGATGGTGGGAAAGATTGAAGGCGGGAGGAGAAGGGGATGACAGAGGATGAGATGGTTGGATGGCATCACCAACTCTATGGAAATGAGTTTGAGCAAGCTCTGGGAGGTGGCGATGGACAGGGAGGCCTGGCGTGCTGCAGTCCATGGGGTCACAAAGAGGGACTGAACTGAATTGAGGTAGCAGGGTTCTTTGCTCTGCCTGGGAGGGGCCCTAGATTCTGTAGATAAAATAGACACTGTTCCCTGTATGCCCTGAGGGGGAACCAGGACCCTGCCCCAAGGCTGTGCTTCTGTTTCTCGGCTCTTCTCCACTTGTGTCTGCACGCCCTTACCCTCTCTGCCCTGATTAGCAGCTGTTTGAATCTGCCCTTTGGAGCGCAGGGAAGGTCAAGGAAGCTGAAGAAAGCCTATTTCCTACAAACAAGAAATAGGTGACAGAGAAAGGCTTTGTACCAGGAAGGACCCCACGGGGTCCCGCCCTGTCTCAGCCTTAGGACAAGCAGCCCAGGCGGAGGAGAGGGGGTGCGCCCTGATCTGAGTCACAGGACACGGAACCCTGCACTTTCAGATCCCCTAGGACAGGAACTCCTTTCAGCGCCCGATTTGGAAGAGAGAAGGGCGGGGCCCCGGCGGTACCGTCGAGCCGGTTGGATGAGGGTTTCTTTGGGACCTTGTCGCTGCCTTCCCACCCACCCCACCCTGACGCGGCGAATTTGAGAATGGAGGCTACCGGGTACACCCAGGGCTGTGCCGGGAGGGTCCAGGGACCCTCCGGGTCACGGGGGACGAGCGGGGGTGAGTGTCGCATCCTGTGGGGTGACCAGCAGGAAATGGCACGCGAAGCGCATCATTTCGACTTTTGACTCTTACTGTACTCATTCCCCGAATGACCACAGCAAGGGGGAGGGGCTCGGGGAGGGAAAAACCTCGCGAAATGGAAGAAAAAGAGATCTGAGAAACTGAAGCTGCAGGCGGCGGGGGGAAAGGGGTGAGCGGAGTTGCAGTGAACCCGGCAGCGGCGGCGAGCGGGGAAGCCGCTGGGAGGGGAAGAGGCTGGGCTTAGAGCAACCTGCTGCGGGGTGTAGACAAAGGCGGCTCGGGAGGCAGAGGCCGGGGCGGGATCAGTCGCTCCGATCAGCCCGGGGAGAGCGCCGGCGGCTGGACTCCCGCGTGGAAACCCGGGAAATTCACCAGCCTCCCCTTCAGGGCAGGAATGCCCGGAGGATGCACCAAGCTAAGAACCCGGAGGGAGCAGTGAGTTTGCGAGAAGACTTAACCGGTTTTGACGGCCTTTAACTCTGAACGCCTCCTGGAGGCATGCCTTCACCGATGCGTTCCCTCTTCGTCGTTTTTGTCTCTTCTGTCATCGTTTTCATCGTGTTTTGCGTGTTCAACTTTGGGGGGGAGCAAGGCTTCCAGAGGCTGAATAACTCAGACACTTTGATGCTGACTCAAGTTTGCACATCGCTTATCAAAGACAGAGCACCGTTACTCTGGAGAAACAAACTGATGATGTATGAGAAGTCTTCCTGCGAGGCGTACCTGACCCACAGCCACTACATCACGGCGCCCTTATCCAAGGAAGAAGCCGAGTTTCCTTTGGCATACATCATGGTCATCCATCACAACTTCGACACCTTTGCCAGGCTCTTCAGAGCTATTTACATGCCTCAGAATGTCTACTGTGTTCACGTGGATGAAAAGGCGACAGTTGAATTTAAAGACTCAGTGGAGCAGTTGCTGAGCTGCTTCCCCAATGCTTTTCTGGCTTCCAAGATGGAGCCGGTGGTCTATGGTGGGATTTCCAGGCTCCAGGCTGACCTGAACTGCATCAAAGATCTCGCAGCCTCGGAGGTTCCGTGGAAATACGCCCTCAACACCTGTGGGCAAGATTTCCCCCTGAAAACCAACAGGGAGATCGTTCAGTATCTGAAGGGATTTAAAGGGAAAAACATCACCCCTGGGGTGCTGCCCCCAGCTCACGCAGTTGGGCGGACTAAGTATATCCATCGGGAGCACCTGGGCAAGGAGCTTTCCTATGTGATAAGAACCACAGCCTTGAAGCCACCTCCTCCCCACAATCTCACCATCTACTTCGGCTCTGCCTATGTGGCCCTGTCCAGAGAGTTTACCAACTTTGTTCTCCACGACCCACGGGCCCTTGACTTGCTCCAGTGGTCCAAAGACACCTTCAGTCCGGATGAACATTTCTGGGTGACGCTCAATAGGATTCCAGGTATGTGGGGTTCCCTATTTCACGTGAAGGCGATATTCTGTGCTTAAAAGGGCTTTTCGAGAGCCTGCACCTTTTTGATTAGGAGATAAAAGCTGAAGTATGTAGTTTTCACCTGAATTCTTTCTAAACCCTGAAAGAATTGATGTTCTTTAGGTGACAGTTCAGTAGTCTAACCAAGCTTGGTGCTATTGATCTGCAGTTCGTAGTGTTCTCTTGCACTTAGCATCTTATTAAATCTTTACTGCAGTCAGGATGAATTGTGCCCCATTCCCTCTGGTGTTCTTTCTTTTCTCCAAATTTGTCAGACTTGCTGTAACCCCAGGGCCAATGGCTTGGCCACTCCCCTGCCCATTCCTAGATTCCCCCTTATCAGCCAGATGTCATCAACTCTGAGAAGCTGAACTGACCATCCCACTCTTTTCCTTCAGAGATTTTTTTTATCATCTTCTGGAATTATTAAATCTACTTATTTGCATGGATTTGTTTTTGGCCTTCTTCACATTAGCTCCATGAAGCGGGTCATTTCTCTTTTGTTACCTGCTGTATCCTCTGTGCAAAGAACACACAGTAAATGCTCAATTAAAAAATGAATGAATGGCAAAGCATGAGGCTTTACCGTGGCACCACAGCTGTCTCCCTAAGACCCAGTGGGCAGAGAAATATTTGGACTCACGCATGTACCACATCATAGGCATCACGTTTTAAAAATATATTTATTTCTAACTTCAGATAAATAATGAGGTTCCAGGAGAAGCACTTTCCTTTCTCATCAGAGCAAGGAAATGTGCTAATGGACCAGATCATTGATTTTTTAAAACTATATAAAACGTGATAGGATTTCCTCTGAAGGAAACAGTATGCTTTGGACTCAGTGGAAAATACAAAATGGATCTCTGATGAACTCGACAGCATTATTATAGCTAGAGAAAAGCAATCATTGTTCTGGTGTTTGGGGGGCTGCCAAGTTGGAAACACTGGTAGGTGCTCTTCGACTGCAGGGCAGGGCCTGCTGGGCGATAAACATGCCAGCATTCTCTGGAAAATGCCGTGTTTGGTCTCTGAGTCCCAGGGTGACTGGCTGGGGAACAGGGCTTGCTCCCATCAGCGCGCACTCTGGGTCCTGACCTCCCTCGTCCGAGGGCCTCTGCTTTTCACCATTTACGTGTTGTTTCCATCTTGAGTGTCTAAGTGGGGAACATTAGGTACTCAGAGGCTGGTTTTCATATTTGAGTATTTATTCCCTTTGTGTTTTCACTATCCCCTAGAGATTTATAATGGTCTGATACTAGCCACATGGTTCCAGAGATATCATATTGAGATGAAGGCAGCTGTAACTTCACAAAAGCCTAAATTGTCGTTTCTTAAAAAAAGGAAAAACATGGGTTTGGATTAGTGTTAAATGTCAGTGTTTGCTTAGCAGAAGGATGGTTAGTCTTACCAATGTCAAATCAACTTAAGAAAATCAAGGAAAAAATAATCTTTCACTGCCCTCCTCCCGCCCCTTTTTTCCCCTTAGTCCCGTACTCCTTTCCAGCCCTGGTGAAATAAAGGCAGGAGGCTGGGCATGATATACCTTGATAGGCTCAGGAGACAAGACCGTTTTTGCTCTAGGTTTGTGGGGTAGCTCCCTGCCTTCTGCCCTCTCTTGGTGACTGTATGGTAGTGGTGGTGGTTTAGTCACTAAGCCGTGTCTAACTCCTGTGGCTCCGTGGACTGTAGCCTGCCAGGCTCTTCTGTCCAAGGGATTTTCCACATAAGTCGTCTCTTGGAACTTCCTATCTCCCCAGCTACAAAATAAAAGACTCAATAGGCAAGACCCTTTTTTCTTGTTCCTACATATGCCTTTTTTTTGTTTTTGCAGAGGACACAATACTCAGAACCACATAAACACATAGCACGCAGCTGTTGAGAACTTGTAGAAAGGCTAAGATACTGGTGAGTCTAGACTCCCTCAGTCTTGCTGCCCCTTAGCCTTGGCAAGTGCATGTCATCACCCCTGTGGGAAACTGGAGGCGAGAGGCTTCACTAAAGGGGCCCTCGGTGATCTGATTCTTCAAGGGATGCCTTTCAGAATAATGTGCCACTTCCCAGGGGCTTGCCGCCTTCCTGTCTTACATTCCGGGTGGTATCCTGGTTCAGGGAGCTGGCAGGAGGATATCCTGCCCATAGGTGGGCCCTTCCTGAATCACAGGTGACAAAGAGAATAAGCCGTCACGTGCTCTTGCCCCAGTGCTGGACCTCCCCTTCAAAGGCGATGCCAGTACTCCATTCTCTCCGGTGGTTTTCCCCTTGAGCGTTCTCCGTGATTTAGGATAGGGTTCGTGAACCTGGTTCTTAATTACCAGGCACCCTTTGACCATATCAGCTCTTCCCTTCTCCGTGTCATGTTTTAAGGGGAAAAGTCCTTCGATAAACACAGCATAAACATCTTTCTCCAAGTTCAGATAGTGCTTTTCCTTGGCTCCCTCAAAGTTTCCTTCTCTCTCTGTCCTAAACATCCTAAAAGATCTTTTTTTAGGTAGTTGTTTATTTACCTCCTTGGCTGTGCCAGGTCTTAGTAGCGGCCCTTGGGATCTTCAGCTGTGGCTTGCCAACTCTTAGTTGAGGCAGATTGGATCTAGTTCCCTGACCAGGGATCGAACCTGAGCCCCCTGCATTGAAAGTGCAGAGGAGTCTTAGCCACCAAACCACCAGGGAAGTCCCGCTAAATATCCTAAATTAAAGTCTTTCTGTTAGGAAGACCCTGCACAGGCATATCGAGCTTCCTGAAACACCCACAAAAGGACTCAGACCATGAACATCACTAGAATCCTGTTCCTGAATGACATCAGAAAACTAAAGAAGAACAGTTTAAGATGAGTGACTCCGTGAAAGTATATTCATTGAGATAGGACCGAGTCACATATCCTCACACTTTTTTTTTTCACGATGTCTTTCTGTTGAGACAATGAATTCCCTCTTGGTTTCCCAAACTTAGGTTGTCTCCAACTGTGTTAGAAGGAGAAATGGTGCTGGCCAGGCCAGAGAGGGTCTCAGGGGGCCCTGGTCTCACATCCTTCTTTGGGGGAGGCCAGGAAGAGTGGCTCTCATTCCATCCTGTGTGGCTGTGTACAGGTGGATTATCTAGATTTCTACCTTCTGGCCACATTCTCAAAGGAAACCCTTCAGGAGCACGTATTTCTGTGACTCATGCTGTACAGTATGGGGTTCAGGGTGAGCCTGAGGCTCTATCCTGTGCCCCTGGTATGAATTCTGGTTCGTGCTGATGTTTCTGAACTTCTCCAGTCTGTTATCACTGCTGTCCGTCACCTGAAGAAAAGCCCATTTTCCCTAGTTTTTCTGGTTATTCCCTTAGCGTTTTCTTTGGTTTGCCTGCCCCAGGGCAGAGTGCCAGAGACGATTGAGATGTTTTAAGTCTTGTGTGGTTGTTGAGTAGCTGCAGAAGCCACTGCTGCTCGAGTTTTTTCACAGTCCCTTCCACAAGAAGCGCACTTGTCTTCTTGTCCCACCTTACAGCAGATCTAACGAAAACCTAAAGCTAGACTTCCCTAGCGGTCCAGTGGTTAAGACCCTGCCTTATAGTGCAGGGGCCATGGGTTCGATCCCTGATCTGGAAACGAAGATCCTGCACAGCACAGCTAAGGAAGCTGCATGCCGCAGCCAAAAAAAAAAAGACTTAGAATAGTTTGAGAAAAAAAGAAGAAAAGGCAAAACTGCTCCATGCTCTGGCTTCAGCTCCTCCTCCCCTCCCCTGTTCTTTTGGATTTTTGCTCATCATTCCTCTGACCTTTCTCATGCCATGAGGCTTTTCTTCCATAAGAATGTTTTCATTTGCCTTTTCCTCTTTCCATTTTGTATACTTTTTTTTTTTGAGCCCCTTTGTCAAATAGATTACCTCAACCTCAGAAATGACCACATTTCCTCATTTTTTAGTCCTAAAAATAGCATGTTTCTTACTTTGATTTATTTTGCTTTTTTGACTTTGAGTTTTATTTACATGTGGACTTTCTTTGGGTGTGTGTTATGACTCTTTGAGGTACATGTGACAGAAATGCAACTCAGAGTTGCTTAAACAAACACACCAGGACTTACCGGATCATGTCAATAGAACTGAGGTGTCCAAGGAGGGCCTCCAAGTAAAGCTAGACCAGGGCTCGGAACAGTGTATTTGGGACTCTAATACACCAGAGACCTCTCTCTGTAAGGTGACCAGTTGTCCCTGTGTGCCCAAGTCTGAGGGAGCACTTGGGCATGGGACCTCCCATGCTAAAGCCAGGAAAGTCCCAGTTTGGTCTGAGATGGTTACTCTGAGTTGACATTTTTCAGTTTCTCCCTCCCCACATGGTGTCCGAGAGACTCAGAAGTAGCCCCAAGTGTTTGCTTCTCACAGCTGGCCCCCCGGTTTTTATTCCTGACAGTCCCAGCAGCAGCTCAGGGAGTTGTCAGAGTAACCATGTAAGATAGATGTTGAAAGCTGGACCTGGGAGCAAGACCACCTGCTCTGCCATTTACAAGGCTTGTAACTGGACAAGTTACCTAAATGTGGGAGCCTCAGTTCCCCCATGTGTCAAATGGAGGAAATAATGACATTTCCATCAGATCTGTGAGGCTTCAATGAGTTTGGCCAGTGCCCAGCACATATTTTGAGTGTTCATTTTTTTATTGTTGTTACTGTTATTATTATCACATTCTTCACCTGTAATATAGATATTCATTCAATAAATTTATTTAAATATAGTTGGTTTACAATGTTGTATTCATTTCAGGTATATAGCAAAGGGATTCACTTATACATACATACAAATATATCCCTTTTCAGATTATTTGCCCTTATAAGTTATTACAAAATATTGAGGATAGTTTCCTGTGCTATACAGCAGATGCTTGTTGATTACCTATCTTTTTAGATGTTTGTCTGTTTATTTGGCTGCCCCAAGCCTTAGTTGTGGCACATGAGATCTTTAGTTGTGGCACGCAGAATCTAGTTTCCTGACCAGAGATCAAACCCGGGCCCCCTGCATGGGGGCACAGAATCTTAGCCACTGGACCAGCAGGGGAGTCCCAGTTATCTATTTTATATACATTAGTGTGTCTGTGGGCTTCCCTGGTGGCTCAGATGGTAAAGAATTTGCCTGCAATGCAGGAGACCCAGGTTCAGTTCCTGGCTTGGTAAGATCCCCTGGAGAAGGGAATGGCAACAACCCACTCCAGTATTCTTGCCCGGAGAATCCCATGGACAGAGGAGCCTGGCAGGCTACAGTTCCATGAGGTAGCAAAGAGTCAAACAAGACTGAGCGAAGACTGGGGGGGAGTGTGTCTATGTTAATTACAAACTCATAATTTATGCTTCCCCCCACCCTACTGAGCACCTGGACACTGTGTGGAGTCTGAGATATAATCGTGAATAAGTATATTCTGGGCTTCCCTTGTGGCTCAGATGGTAAAGAATCTCTCTGCAATGCAGAAAACCTGGGTTCTATCCCTGGGTCAGGAAGATTCCCAGGAGAAGGGAATGACTACCTACTCCAGTTTTCTTGCCTGGAGAATCCCATGGGCAGAGGAGCCTGGCGGGCTACAGGCCAAGGTGTCACAAAAGAGTCAGACACGACTGAGCAACTATTGCCTTCCCTTTCAAGTATATAATAGTGAGTGACAGATAAGGCCCCTCCTTTCATGGATTATTCTAGAAGCAGGAGACAGACAATAAAAAGTAGACTGATGAGATAATTAGAGACTCGAAGTGCGATGAAGGAAACCGACCCAGGAAGAGACCAACCTCTTGGTGAAAGCAGACAGAACTGCAGCTCCAAAGTAAGGAGAGCTGTGGGAACGAGTAGGGGGTTCCTGGCAGGGGGATGAGGGGTTGCAGAGACCCCAAGGTGAGCAAGGGTTCCACATGTCCAGGAGCCAGAACAGCAGCCAGCGTGGCTGGGCCCAAGGGACCAAGGGTGAGAGCTGGACCCGGCGTGATGTGGGCGAGGTCCTAGTGTGAAGGTCACGGGGGAAACTTGACCTGGCAGTGCCCATTCATAGGGTTATTGGCAGCGGAGGCAGCGGAGGTCCTGCCAGGGACCCGGTGAATGGTCCATGAGTGGGGGTCTGGCTGTCGGCCTCCTTTCCAAGTCCAGTGCCATCACCCCCTCTCCGCTCATCTCTCTCCAACGATAGTCTAACCTCCTTTCCTAACAGCTTCCTCTGATGCCGTCCTCAGCCTGCTTTAATGCGTCCTGCAGAGACGGAATGACCTTGACAAAAGCATCGGTCCTGTGACCGTGTCTCTCTCATTAGAAGCCGGTCATGGGTCCCCATTACCTAAGCATGACACCGCGGCCCTTCTGCTGCTCACTGCCGTGTGGCCCCCTTGACCTTCGAAGGGCTCAGCCTCCCTGCCTTGACTCTTGCCGGTCCCCTCCACCAGGAGGCTCTAGAAGGCTCTGCCTCCCTCTCTCTCCTCTGACTGGCATGTGCTTTTCTTCAAAGATTCAGCTTAGAGTCACATTCTCTAGAGAGCTTTTCCTGATGCTGGCTCTGGTGGACTCCATTCCCCTGGATCCCATGTGCTGTCAGTCTTGCGGTGCTGCGTCTGTGTTCTGAGAGGCCCTGAGACACACACACACACACTGTACACACACACACACTGTACACACACACTGTACACACACACGCACACACGGTGTACACACACACACACACGGTGTATATAAGTTTAAATGGTCATCCCTCCCCTGCCCACCATTCCACACAATGAGTCTGGGGTCCACAGGTGGATTCTGCTTATTCCCATGAAGGGGTCTTGGTTTTCGGGGCTCACCAATATTAAAGAGACAGTGTGATCTCATGACTCGACTCCTCAGCTAAAGCCAAGCTCTCCATCTGGTGCTCTTAAGAAGTCACTCTCTGGACCCAGATTCAAGGGAGAATATGCCATGTTGGAATTATGGAGAGACTGTGTTATCTTAACGGGGCTCCTTCCCAGGGCCTTCCTCCAGAGGAATTCTGACTGCACGCTGTCTTCCCCATACCTGTCGACTCTGAAACCCAGCCTATCTGTGGTATGAGTACCTTCTCTAAATGTTTGTTGAGTTTATGTATTGGCTAGGAATTGGCAAGGTCAGGGCCCAAATTCAGATCATCCTACTTGTAATTTAGGGTTCTGCCTCCGATCCTCAGTGCATCATATAGAATCGCTCTGTTCGAAAAGTTGTTCTTACTCCGAACAGGCAGACAGAGAGATAAAAGTGCCATGAAGAAATGATTGTCTGAAGCCAGCAGTCTTTGGACAATACTTTGTCATCCAGAACTTTGAGCGATGGCTTCCACCTTAGGAAAAACTTGCCATGTGTGTTAAAAGGCATTGCTTTCATAATCCGTCTTTGGAAATGTATCTAAGTGGATTCTGTTCTTTTTGTATTCTTGCTCACTGACTACTGAACTGAGACTTGGATAATAGTTGATTTAGAGCCACTGGTCTCAGTGAAATGTAGAACTGGGGAGAGTTTAGGTCTCAGTAAACATCCCCCGCGAGTCTTTACCAGGTTTGCTTTTTGGCTCTTGCTGTTCCGTCTCCCTTGGTGACCTCCTTGGCCTCCCAACTCAACCCCATTCTGTCCTGATGAATCATAAGTCTCTGTTGTGTTCCCCAGGCCCTCTCTTCATTCCTCCCAGGCCTTTAGGTGTCTATTCCCGAGGCTTCCACTGGCCCTTGCTCACACCCCCCCATTTTATTGCCTACTTCCCAGAGCCCTCTTCTCCAGAACCCCAGGCACCGCCATCCTCCAAGTCAGCTGACATCTCCTCTTCCAGCCCCTCGGACCTAATCAGCACATTCCATATGCTCTGCATGTGTCCAGTAAGCATCACCATTGCGGTTCTGTCACTACTGCTCTAACTCCAGCCCGTCCATGTGGTGTCTCTGGCCCACGAGTCTCTCTCTTCAAGTCATTCTAACACTCTTGACATATTTTTCTTCAAAGAATAACTTCTCAATTCCAAAAGCCTCAGTGACTTTCAACAAAAGCTTACTGAATTATTCAACCCAGTCATCTCAATGTAGGGCATTGGATGTTGGACGTTTGCAAAGCCCTGTGGAATGCCACATCAATGTCACTGATTAATTAATTCCCAAGACTGCCTTCCCTGAAAGGGACACCCCAGAAAAACCATGCCTTGTGTTTCTGCCTTTGCTATTTTTCTTCCTCTTTCCTTGAGTCGTTCTCTTCACTTTCTCCTGTGTAAATCATGGCCTGAATATGTCTACATGCGTGGCCTTGTCACGTGGGAAGTGTTCCCTGATTTTTAGTCTCAATTTTGTAAACCTTTGTTGTAACTCCTTTATGTCATTCTATGATCTTTGCGGTATAATTGTGAATGTGGATATCATATTGCCCTGACAACTATTATCTCTTTGGGGTCTTTTATATTTTTGGCAACTCAACATAGGGAGCATCCAGTGGAATAAGAATACATATTTTCCGAACTGAATCAAATGGAAATAACGTTTTATATGCCCATCAACACTGCTGCCAACTCAGCTTCAAATCAACCACCCTCTCTATCACCACACACACACAAACGCGCACACAACACACACAGACTCTAGATTCCTTTGCCAAATCTTACTGGTTCACTTCAGACTGCATCTTCGAGCACATTCAGGTTTTCTGGGAATTTTCCTGAAGTCTTTCCTCCCCTGGTCAATAGCAACAGGACTGTTGTCCCGCCTTCTGTTTTTCCAAAGCATCTGGTTCATCTTGGGAAGGCTGCTCAATGCCAAGTTCATCCTGGGGGCAGCCCCAGTTCAAGCCAGACCAATCCACGGTCTGCTATCTGAACTTAACCAGTGGGCACCTAACTCTGTACCAAAGAAATACAAAGAGCCGCCTAATAGCAGAAGACCCTACTTTAAAGACCAGATCTGGGTTTGTACAGGACTGTTGCTTTGGGCAACAGTGATGGCAGTAACCCATCATCTGATGAAGAAAATGACCCTGCTAAGATTTTTAGGGATTTTTTCTGCCCCCTGGATCTTAGAGTGAACAAATGTGCAGTCTTAGAAAGCAATATCCAAAGCAGCAGTTACAGGGAATTTCATGTGTGCCATGGAGTGGTTAGAAACAAAAACCAAACCAACACACCAGCATTATATTATTTTTCTAACCAACCATTTCTCCTTTTCTTTCATACGCATTACGTTTATTTTCATCACTGCATCGTTATTGATGGTTTGACCTTAATCTGTTTAGATCAAGAATGATATGAAAGAATGCTGATTGAACTTAAGGTAAAGAAAGCAAACATTTTTTTGTTTTTTGAGATGAACATGGATCATACCATTTAATGCAGACCCAAGGCCTTGCATTTTTTTGGAGGTAGGGATTACTTCCATTACAGATTCTTTTCATGTAGATCATAAAAATACAATGCACTGTGATGACCCCAATTCAAAAATTACATGCTGCAGCCCATATTAACATTGACAGCTCCTCATAGGGAAAAAGAAAATTAAATTTTCTTGGCCTAGCTAACCCGTTCTTAATGCGGTTTCTCAATGCCTGTCTATCATCTTGACCTGAACAGTATGTGACATTCTTTCTTGACCTGCTTTAGACAAAGCCATGAGTAGAGGTTTTTTCCCAAATGTTGTGCTAAGTCACTTCGGTTGTGTCCGAGTCTTTGTGACCCTATGGACTGTAGCCCGCCAGACTCCTCTGTCCATGGAATCTCCTAAGCAAGAATACTGGAGTAGGTCACCATTTCTTCCTCCAGAGGATCTTCCCAACCCAGGAATCGAACCTGAGTCTCCTGTGTCTCTTACATTGGCAGGCAGATTCTTTACCACTAGCGCCACCTGGGGACAGGCTCAAATATTTGTGGCGCGTGGGCTTAGTTGCTCCTAGGCATGTGGAATCTTCTGGGACCCTGCATTGGCAGGCAGATTCTTAGCCACTGTACCTCCAGGCAAGTCTTATGTATTCTTTCAGGTTCACTCTTCTCATGCATCACTCTGCTCAAGCCACAGTGGCCTGAGGATATGTGTGGGAGGTCACATAGTTTTTCTGCACTATAGTTTGCAAACTTTTGATGGTTTGCGTGCGCCTCTCACCCAGACCAATGATTTCAACATTTCCTCTTCCTCCATCAGTTCAGTCGCTCAGTCCTGTCCAACTCTGCGACCCCTAGAGACTGCAGCACGCCTGGCTTCCCTGCCCATCACCACCTCCCGGAGCTTGCTCAAACTCATATCCATCGAGTCGGAGATGCCATCCAACCGTCTTATCCTCTGTCATCCCCTTCTCCTCCTGCCTTCAATCTTTCCCAGCATCAGGGTCTTTTCCAGTAAGTTGGCTCTTTGCATCAGATGGCCAAAGTATTGGAGCTTCAGCTTCAGCATCAGTCCTTCCGATGAATATTCAGGACTGACCTCCCTTAGGATGGACTGGTTGGATCTCCCTCCATACTGATGAGCTGTTGAACGTTCTCTGTTTGATATATCATTCAGCAGTGAGGGCTTAGGACCGATGATATCTAGGATAGCAAAAACATTTTTGTTTGCCCAGGACTTTCTCACTTTTAGCACTAAAAAAAAAAAAAAGAAAATCCTTGTCCTGGGAAATTCCTTAGTCCTGGGCAGACTGGACAGTTGGTTATCTTAAGTACTGCCCTTACACATTCCCTCTCATCTTTCCGATGCCCACGGCATCTTGGGACTGAGAATTAGTGCCCTAGATATTTATGTTCCACTGATCATTTACTGGGTGGGGGGCAGGGGGAAGAAAGATAACCAAAACTACTCCGTTACATAGGTTACAACACATTTAAGACACACTGAAGGGTAGTAATCCAAACTACACCATCAGCCCTGAGAGCCCTAACCGAAGGAGACCAGGGCTGAGCTTACCCTAATTATAACAATTTTCCCTTTGTTTTTGAGGAGAAAAAATCGAGTTCAAGGATATCCTTTAAAAAGATGGATTGGTAAATAGAAAATTTGAATGGAAAACCGTTTTAGGGCTCCCCTGGTGTCTCAGTAGTAAAGAAGCCACCTGCCGATGCAGGAGACACGGGTTTGATCCCTGATCAGGGAAGATCCCACATGCTGCGGATCAACTAAGCCTTGTGCGCCACAGCTACTGAGCCTTTGCTCTAGAGCCTGGAGCCCCAGCTACTGAAGCCTGCACATCCTAGAGGCTGTGCTCTGCAGCCAGAAAAGCCACCGCAATGAGAAGCCGGCACACCGCAACTAGAGATTAGACCCTGCGCGCCGCAACTAGAGAAAGCCTGAGCAGCAATGAAGACCCGGCACAGCCAAAAATAAATAAATTAATAAAATTATATTTTTAAAAAAGAAAACCACTTTAACCAATGGGAGAACCAAGGGTGAGGATTTTCTTCTATTGAATTCAGACACAGGACATATCCTGGAGGCAAATTTTATCCAGCTTTCATTTCTAGGAAAGCAGAAGAAACATCTGCTTGTGGGGATTCAGCCAAGCCACTCTGCCCAGACAAGCAGTCTAAGCTCAAGTAAGCGACAGGTTCTGTGGGAAAGGCTAGTTCAGTAGTGGGTTCAATAAACTGAAAGCGAGGCAAGAATTTAATAGGGCTATTAAAGCTAGAAGTTGGAGGAAGCCACTGGCTACCCCTATTTTAAGACGTTTTTGTTTTCATTTATTTGAAAATGTTTAGAAGAAAAAGAGTGTCTTCAAGATACAGATTGTTGGTAGCAGCTGAATGATAAGATATTATCTCTTAGTAGAAATATATCCTTGTGACTGAAACATTCAAAAATATGGGGTGGAGGAGTTTGGTGGATGAGAAGGGTACCAGCAGTATGTCCAGATTTGAACAGAGGCAAAGTCTTCTCATGAATTTGCCATCTTTTTTTCCTCAGAGCAGACACTTGGAAACAGAGAAAAGTTGCATAGAAAGACAAATAGTCACCAATTCTGTCCCTTGAGATTTAGCGGAATCGAGCCAAAGATCAAGTATGTGTGAGTTTGGTTTTTGCTTTTGTTTTTGTTTTGGCTTGGAAAACTGGAATTAAATCTAGGCAACTAACCGCAAGAGGGAAAGAAATTGGCTGCCCCAAAGAGGCTGCCAGGGAAGTAGAAAAAAAGTAATGTGATCTTAGAAGAATAAGGGTAAGCTGGAGTGATGTTATGTGGACTGGTATAGAAAAATACAGGAGCCTTCCAAGCCAGACTGACTTTCATAGGCTTCCTATGACTCCTTTTTGAATATTCGGCAACTAAGTTACAGTGATCCCAAGAAACTTTTGGGGGGTCATATAGTATAGTCATATCGTCAAATCAGTCGAACCAGATTTAAACCCTGCTCCAAAGCCTTGGTCTTCGCCAGCATGCTCTGTCACAACCTATTACAGGGTGCACCAGCCCGCTGGGTCTCTATGTATAGGCTGCAACTACACTTCGGGAGGCTGCAACTGGGGGACTTTCCTGGTAGTCCAGGGGCTAAGACTGTGAGCTTCCAATGCAAGGGGCCTGGGTTCAATCCCTGGTCAGGGAACTAGATCCTTCATGCCATAATACCCAGTGCAGCCAAATAAATAAAAAAGAGGGGGGGTGTTGCAGTTGGGACTAAAGAGCAGTTCCCTCACTGTGGGACGCAGGAGAGGGCTGCAGAGGCTGGCTCTGCCTGTGATAACCACGGCTTTGATGGCGCCCACCTGTTGTTTGGGGTCTTTCAGGGCTTCCCAGGTGGTGCTACTGGTAAAGGATCCGCCTGCCAATGCTAGAGACGTGGGTTCGGTGCCTGGGTGGGGAAGAAACCCTGGAAGAGGAAATGGCAACCCACTCCAGTATTCCTGCCTGGAGAATCCCCATGGCCCGAGGAGCCTGGTGGGCTATAGTTCATGGGGTCGTGAAGAGTTGGACATGACTGAGCGACTAAGCAAAGATGAAGAATGGCTCGTCAAGCCCTGCAGCCCTGCCTCACGAGAGGTACCTGGAAGGGGGATGGGTGCTTCGGGCTCTGTGTGAACCACGTTTGGCAGCAGAGAGATGCTGTAAGATTTGTTGAGTACACCTTCTGTGCAAGGTATCACTCTTTTTGTGTGCTAAGCTATTAAGATCTCTTTGGAGCGCTGTGAGGTCAATGTTGCTAGCATCTCCGTTTTATAGAAGAAAGGAGACAGGCACACAGGCCTGTGTACTTTAACCCTGATGGGCTGTGTTAGGCATTCAAGCAAGTACAAGGATGACCAACATTACCCTTTTTCCTCATTTCGCATTTCTTCATCTGGAAAGTAATTATGCAGACTCTGATATTACAAAATACAGGCCTGGAGGAACTTGATTATGATCTAGAAAAGAAATCAGCCAAGAACATACAACCTGTGGGCTAAATTTGACCTATTTTTATACTGACCACAAGCTAAGAATGATTTTACATTTTTAAAGGGTTGTAAAGTAAAATTTAAAAAACCTATTTTATGACTTGAAAATAATGTGAAATGGAGATATCAGTGTCCATGGAAAAAGTTTTGGTTGCAGGACACAGACAGATACTGTTGTGGCTGCTTTCAGGACACAGTCTAGGGTTGACTGGTTGCCTCAGAAGCCAGACAGCCCACAAACCTAAAATGCTTACTCCCTGGCCCTTCACAGAAAAAGCACTGACTTCTGCTATAGAAGCCTGTGATAGACAAGTTTTGGCAGAATTGTGAGTTTCCTGGGTAATTTAGAACCTGCCCTTTTGTATGCAAAATGGTTAAACTAAAAAAAACTGATTTGAATAAGCGTATTTCAGAAATGCCTTTTTAAATAGACTATGCAAAATATATGTACAAGAATATATTAATGTATTTATATTTCACTAAATGTTAGTACTCTGCTTGTTTTCAACCCCAAACTGCTAGGTTGGTTGGCCTGCACAGTTTTCAAGCCTTTTCATTAACTGATTTGATCATTTTATGTATTTTTAAACATTTTTTTATTTATTTGGCTGCATCGGGTCTTCGTTGTGGCCCGAGAGATCTTGGTTGCGTCAAGCAGGTCTTTATGGCACATGGTCTCTCTCGGTGCTTCGCGCCAAGTAGCCATGTAGCTGTGGTGCTCGGGCTTAGTTGCTCTGCAGCATGTGGGATCTTAGTTTCCCAACAGGGAATCACACTCATATCCCCTGCATTGCAAGGCAGAGTCTTAACCACTGAACCACTAGGGAATTCCCTTATTTGATCATTTTAAATACTATACAAATGCCAGTCATTCTTTAATCGAATGATCTTGAAATGTCTGTGGAGTTTTTCTTTCTTTTTAAATAAAAATTTATTTGATTTACAATATTGTGTTAATATCAAGTGTACAGCAAAGTGACTCAGTTATATAGTGTCATATATATTTATTCATACTTTTATTTTTCAGGTTATTTTCCATTATAGGTTATTACAAGGCATTGAAGATAGTTCCCTGTGCTACACAGTACATCCTTGCTGTTTATCTATTTTATATATAGTAGTGTGTACCTATTAATCCTAATTTATCTCTCTTCTCCTTTTCCCTTTGGTAACCGTAAGTTTGTTGGCTATGTCCATGAGTCTGTTTCTGTTCTGTATATAGATTCACTGTATTAATTTTTAGATCCACATGTAAATGATATGTTTGTCTGCCTTACTTCACATAGTATGAGATTCTCTAAATCTATTCATGGTGCTGCAAATGGTAATATTTCACCCTTTTTTATGGCTGAGTAATATTCCATTGTATTCCACATCTTCCTAAACCAATCATCTGTTGGTGGATATTTAGGTTGTTTTCATTCCTTCACTATCTTAAGTAATGCTGCTGTGAACTTTGGGATGCATGTATCTTTTCGTATTTGCCTTCATTTTTTCTGGATACATGCTCAGGAGTGGGGTTACTGGGTCATTTGGTACCTCTATTTGTAGTTATTTATGGAAACTTTTGGAGTTTTTCTTGAACCTACTTCACTCTGAATCTATCACCTATTGCTGACCAAAGGATGTCCAGTCTAACTGTTCTACATCCCTCTTCTAATTTGTGACTTCTTACCTGTTTAGTTCTAAGAAAGTGTGTTAGGATTGTCTCTAAACTAAGAGTGAATAAACTAAGCCTCAAGAGAGATTCAAATACATGAGCTCTGATGCTTAAACCAAAGGTGAAAGATTGTATTGTGGGGGCTGATGCAATCTTCGGGGTGCTTGTGTGTACATTCACTTGGGTCTTAAAAATTTGTCAATTACTTAATAACATTTAAAGAGTTTGGAAATTTTTTTAATATACAATTCAGATTTCTCCCTCCTCTTAAAAGATTTGCAGAGCTGGCAGCATTGGTCCCATGACCCTACATGTTACTCACTGCTGGCTGTGAAGGTGGCTCTTATTCAGTCTTGAAGTCGTTTCCAACCCTTTGCAACACCATGGACTGCAGCACGCCAGGCTTCCCTGTCCTTCAATATACCCTGGAGTTTGCTCAAATTCACATCCATTGAGTCAGTGACTATGCCATCCAATCATCTCATCCTCTGCTGCCCCCTTCTCCTCCTGCCCTCAATCTTTCCCAGCATCAGGATCTTTTCCAATAAGTTGGCTCATCACATCAGATGGCCAAAGTACTGGAGCTTCAGCTTCAGCATCAGTCCTTCCCATCAATATTGAGGACTGATTTCCTTTAGGATTGATCTCCTTGCTGTCCAGGGGACTGTCAAGAGTCTTCTCCAGAACAGTTCAAAAGCTGTAGGTGGGGCAAGAACTAATGACTCTTCACCACCATCCCCACCTTCTCTCAGCCTCCCCGATACCACGGCCAAGTGTTGGCTGCCACTTAGGAATTCACTAGCCCTGTTTTTCCTGCCCTTCACCAGCTTTACCTACTTTTTTTACTTACCTGTCTGTACACATTTTGATGTATGAATCCAGCCTATGATGTGTGATCTTTATATTGGTTGCCAGGAGACCTTTTCTGGTTTACTTTCTGGGTTTCGATATGGTCGAAGTGTTTGAGGTTGTCAGAATGACATAGCTCAAGCCTTGGGTGGGAAGCAGGATGGTATGACCTTGGTTGACCTGAGAGGGCCCAACAAAAAACCAAAAAAACATTGCCTTGATGCAGTAAGCCAGTACTTGCACTGAAAAAAAGCAGGAGAGCTATAAGGACTTGAGAACAGATCAGGCCGAGGCTATAACCCTGCCCGGGCAAGAAGGCATTCATGTTTTACCTCTGAGAGCCCAGCTGGGGTGGACACACAGCTCAAATTAGGTTCACGAGAATTGAAGCTATTGGGGGAAGCACACTGACCCAGGCACCGTAGCAATTATTTGCATGAGTTATTTTATGATAGGAGATCTTGGTAAGGAGCACAGAACTAACAAGCCACCGCCCTCCGGAAGAGTTCAGGAAGGGTCAAAAGGAGACGCCATGTGTCCTACCACCTCCCAGAATCCTTCTCGCTGGAGTCCATCTTGTCTGAGCAATGTGTGCGCCATCGGGAAGGACCCTGAGTCAGAATGATAGGCCAGAAACAACTTGGAAACTAAACCCATCACCATCAAACCTGAGACTGTGAGCCACACGGCAAAACAGTTGTCCTGGGTCCCCTTACCCTGCTGCTCTCCTTCCAGGCACCCCTTCCCAACAAAGTCTCTTCCTTTGTTAGCACGTGTGTCTCCTAACACAATACATCTCCGAGTGTTAGACAAAAGCCCACTCTTGGGCCCTGGAAGGGCTCCCCCTTCCTGCAACAGAGCCCTGCCGAGCCTTTTTTGTTTTGATGTTTGAACAGATCTCACTGGAGCTTCCGCTTCAACATCAGTCTTTCCAATGAATATTCAGGCCGACTTCCTTTAGGATTGACTGGTTTGATCTACTTGCAGTCCAAGAGACTCAAGAGTCTTCTCCAACACCACAGTCAAAAGCATCAATTCTTTGGTGCTCAGCTTTCTTTGTGGTCCAACTCTCACACCCGTGCATGACTACTGGGAAGACAATAGTTTTGACCATATGGACCTTTGTTGGCAAAGTAATGTCTCCGCTTTTTAACGTGCTGTCTAGGTTGGTCATAGCTTAGCGTCTTTTGACTTCATGGCTGCAGTCACCATCTGCAGTGATTTTGGAGCCCAAGAAAATAAAGTCACTGTTTCCATTGTTTCCCCATCTATTTGCCATGAAGTGATGGGACTGGATGCCATGATCTTAGTTTTTTGAATGCTGAGTTTTAAATCAGTTTTTTCACTTTCCTCTTTCACTTTCATCAAGAGGCTCTTCAGTTCTTCTTCGCTTTCTGCCATAAGAGTGGTGTCATCTGCATATCTGAGGTTATTGATATTTCTCCTGGAAATCTTGATTCTAGCTTGTGCTTCAGCCAGCCTGGCATTTCACATGATATACTCTGCATATAAGTTAAATAAGCAGGGCAACAGTATACAGCCTTGACGTACTCCTTTCCCTACTTGGAACCAGTCTGTTATTCCATGTCCAGTCCCAACTGTTGCTTCTTGACCTGCATACAGATTTCTCAGGAGGCAGGTAAAGTGGTCTGGTATTCCCATCTCTTTAAGAATTTTCCACAATTTATTGTGATCCACAATCAAAGATTTTAGCGTAGTCAATGAAGCAGAAGTAGATGTTTTACTGGAACTCTCTTGCTTTTTCTATCATCCAATGGATGTTGGCAATTTGATCTCTGGTTCCTCTGCGTTTTCTAAATCCAGCTTGAACATCTGGAAGTTCACTGTTTACATACTGTTGAAGCCTAAGTCGGAGAATTTTGAGCACTACTTTGTTAGCGTGTGAGATGAGCGCAATTATGAGGTAGTGTGAACATTCTTTGGCATTGCCTTTCTTTGGGATTGAAATGAAAACTGACCTTTTCCAGTCCTGTGGCCACTGCTGTTTTCCAAATTTGGTGGCATGTTGAGTGCAGCACTTTCACAGCATCAGCTTTCAGGATTTGAAATAGCTCAGCCTCCCCTAAGTCCTGCCATTATTCTTTGAAGACAAGGGTGTGTCTCTAACGAGAAGTAAGAATGAAGGAATATCAAGATGTGAAAGCAGACCATCGGTCCTTTCCCTCACACACCCACGTTTCTACTGTCCCGTCTCACAGTAAAGGGAGATTTCAGTGGGGAAAGAAAATAGTGGAAAACATTTAACCTTCACTCTTTTGGAGTGGCAATAAGTCAAACCATTTGAAAGCTCTAAGAAGGTAAATGTTTTTCGTTTCCATTACTGAGAACAGAAGGCAAAATATCAGTTCCTTAACAGGGTCAGAAATGTTGAATATTTTTCAAAAAGCAAACAACACCAACAAAAATTGCTAATGTTTATTGAACATAAACAAACAGATACATAAACCCTAGATGAGCGCTATCTCACTCACTGTTCTTAAGAACCATGTGAAATAGGAAGTACTGCTATTTCCATCTTGAAAACAAAGAACCTGATGCTTAGAAAGGTTAAGTTTAACTCTCCCTGCTCAAACAACTGGTCCAGCTGGGATTTGACAACAATTAGTCTGGCTCTGGCTTTTGGACCAGGGAGCTGCAGAAGCAAGACTTTGGGTTCTACCCAGCTACACAACTTTGGGAAAAATGTTTTTATTAGCCTTAATCTCCTGGTCTGTAAAATATAGAATTGTGTTGGGTGATCTTTAAGATTCCTGCCAGCTTTTTGGGTCTCTCTCCAAGTCAATATCCATCAGGTCGACTGAAAAAAAAAGGGTACAACCTAAAAGTTGAGAATTATGTGTTGTTGTTTTTTTAAAAACCACTAATTTATTTATGTATTTATTTATTGGCTGTGTTGGGTCTCAGTTGTAGCACTCAGGTTCCAGAGGATGGGGGTTTCAATAGTTATGGCCAGTGGGCTTAGTTGCTTCAACCAGGAGGGATCTTAGTTCCCTGACCAGGGATAGAAGCTGAGCGAGTCCATTGCACTGCAAGGCGGATTCTTATCCTCTGGACCAGCTGGAAAGTCCTGAGGCTTCTTTTATTGGGCAGACATTCTGAGGACTTCAAGCCTGGCATTGCTCTGAAGAGATAAAGGAGGAGCCAGGATATATAGAAGTTTTTTTTTATCACAAAGACCAGGTAGTAGGAACCTCAAAAGATGACTGTTAATGAAAGAAAACCAGACATCTCAGGTTAATGAATTTAGCACTTGTCTATTTCTGGAAAGATGCAAGAGTCAGGGCTCAATGAAATCATCCTTTGATATGCCCTTCAGCTCTCCATGGCCAGTATCCGGTGCTTTGTCATCCCGAGGCTCCTGAAGGTACACCGCTGGGGGTAGTTGCAGCGACTGATGGTGGCTTGATGGCAGGCACCCTGCTTTTCCGTCCTGAGTCCCCTTAGGACTCACCCCCGAGGGTGGGGGAAGGCATGGACGGGGGGCTGTCATTTGATGGCGGAAACATCCTTTGTTGACTGACACGGCAGGTGACATTTTTCATTCTCAGTCACATCCAGGCCACTGTTGCCCTTCATCAGTCCAGCGAGCCATAGGCAGCTGAGGGGTGCGGTGGGAGGGGAGGGGTTGGGTCAAGTGCGGCATTACAGACCCGTGTCTTCCTAACAGAAGCAGCTGCTCAGCTGCCATGTCACACCGAGACAGGTCAGATAGTTGAGTGACTGCAGGAGGGAGGTGGGAGCAGGGCCGCTCTCAGCTCCCGTGGCTGCCAGAGTTAATCTCTGAGTTGGCTCAGTAACTTTCCCCCAGAAGCATCCTTACCACCTGCCTTGAATGCACTCCACGTTTGCTGAGTGCTGGAGGTGCCTGGCTCAGGTGAGCTACGAGAAGGCATCTGTAATGTGACCAGACCTGCTGAGCTTCTCTCCCTGGCTTCCCTGAACTACACTGATGGAGGCTTCCAGGAATTTTGCCTCAGTCCCAAAGCCTTTGTTCTCCCTTCAGAGAAGGGAAGTAGGAGAGGGGCTGGGTGGAGAGGCGACTCTTTGGAGCTCTCTGAAATGACCTTCAGTCTGAGGATGTCAGGCTATTAAAGAGACCCAGTGGCTAGTTACACCACACGTGCTAGATAATACTGTGTCAACAGCTCCAGTTATCTGAAACTCTGTGTGAAATAGGAACCAACCTTTGCTGTCTTGGAACAAGCTATCACCTTTCTCCCAGGCAGGCGGAACTGAAGTGAGTTTCATTTATGTCTCCACACCAATTCTTGAATATCAAGTCACTCCTAGCTTCCTTCTGCCCTCATCCTGTGCCCTTGAAAGTGTAATTCATTTTTTCCTCTACCCATGGACATATATATGCTAAGTAACATCATCAGAAACTGATTTAATTCAGGAAATACCTACCTTGCCATCAGATTTTTTTTCCCCTTCAAAAATCTTCTACTTAAGCATGTTGCAAGGGGGTTTTTTCTTATCTGAGTCTGTATACGCCCAGAGGTAGAGATAACACTGAAATGAAATAAAGTGGCAGAGACCCAGAAAGAGAAATAAACCCAAAGTGGAGAAGTCCACAGGCAGCGGTTTTCAAGGACTGTTAGCAGCTTGGCCGGGCGCGCCAGAAAAAGGAGAACCACTTAATTTGAAAAGGAAGGGGAAAGCGTGAGAAGGGAGATCAGGCCACATAGATTGGATGAAGGGGGGCGGAGTGAAGCCGGGGAAACAGCCCCGGTGAAAGGAGCCGGCACTCCAGACTGAACGCCCTCCACTGGCGTCTTGTATGCAAATAAGAAGGGCGTCCCGGACCTGCCCGGAGCCCTCTGCCAGCAGCCGGGTGGCACCAAGGAGGCCAGAAGCCCAGGGCGCTTTAAGAAGCATCTCTGGCCATTGCCAGGAGAGGATAGACAGCAACCAGAAGCAGAGAGAAAATGCGGATTAAAGGACCCGGCAGAAGGAAGCCTGCTTGAGAAGCTGTTGAAATCCCAAGATTGGTAAAAGAAGTCAGTTCCACCTCTTCACTCTTGTTTCAGAAACCAATTGTTTCTCAGTCTTTGGAGAGAGATTCCTTCCCCAGGGAAGTGAAAATAATGAACTTCTGGAAGTATTGGTTGTTTGCTTTCATGGGAGTCAGTGTGGTTATTTTTGTAATCCTTTACAATGGCCAGTTAAGCCAACCGAAAAGTCACAGGAATAGCTCCGTTGAAAGGGACTTGGGGATACACGCCTGTAAGGATGCTTTAGATGAGAAGTCAACCTTTTTGTGGGAAAAGACGTTGACATCCCCTGTGGGAAGTGTCCCTTGCAAGGACTACCTGATCCAGAATCGCTACATCACAAGGTCTTTGTCGAAAGAAGAAGCCGAGTTCCCTTTGGCATATGTCATGGTCATCCATAAGGACTTTAACACTTTCGAAAGACTCTTCAGGGCCGTCTACATGCCCCAGAACGTCTACTGCATTCACGTGGATGAGAAAGCCACAATTCACTTTAAGAAGTCTGTGTGGCAGCTGCTGAGTTGCTTCAAGAATGCTTTTCTTGCTTCAAAGATGGAGCCTGTGGTCTACGCAGGAATTTCCAGGCTCCAGGCTGACCTGAACTGCCTGGAAGACCTTTTAGCTTCTGAAGTTCCATGGAAATACTCCATCAACACCTGTGGGCAAGATTTCCCCCTGAAAAGCAACAGGGAGATTGTTCAGTATCTCAAAGGATTTAAAGGGAAAAACATCACCCCCGGGGTGCTGCCTCCCGACCATGCAGTAAAGCGGACTCGATACGTCTACCGGGAGCATTTGGGCAGAGGTGGCTCCTATATGAAAAATACTGGAATTTTGAAAACCTCCCCTCCCCACCAGTTGACCATCTACTTTGGCACTGCCTACGTGGCCCTCACCAGAGAGTTTGTCAAGTTTGTCTTCCAAGACCAAAGGGCCATTGATCTGCTCCAGTGGTCCAAAGATACCTATTCTCCTGATGAACATTTCTGGGTGACTCTTAATAGGATCCCAGGTGGGTATGAACTTCCATTCCTGTTTGTTTTCCCTTATCCGTAGGTTGAGTTAGCTAACATTCAGCTCTTCTTTGAAATTATTTGGGGGGGAAAAAATGCCTGAAAAGTGATTAGTCAGCTTGCTTTTTAGTGGCAGCTCTACTGTCTTATGGGCCTCCCTGGTGGCTAAGATGGTGAAGAATCTGCCTGCAGTGCAGGAGACCCGGCTTTGATCACTGCATCGGAAGATCCCCTGAAGGGAAGGAATCAACCCACTCGAGTATTCTTACCTGGAGAATCCCATGGACAGAGGAGCCTGGTGGGCTACAGTCCCTGGGGTCCCAAAGAGTCAGACATGACTGAGTGACTAACACACATACACTACCATCTTATAACTGTGCTATATAGTGATCTAAAAAATATGCCAATTTCCCGGAGCGCTGGCAAAACTACCTTTAAGGGTGTATTACATAGTTCAGAGCTCAGTCTTATTTTTTTTTAATTGAGGTATAATTGACATACAATAGCTCAGTCTTTTGAATGAATGTCTTTCATAGTCCTTGATAAGAACAATTGTGACATAATGAGACTGATTTTGAATAAGCATCCTATGAATTGAAATCGATGGTGTTTCTCTTAGAGGCTGTTACACAGTATTATACTGATGCTCGAAGTTCACAGGGCTGTTTCATCTTTGGATGTTTACAAATTATCACTCTGGGTTGAACGTCTCTAGTCTCAGACCTGACCAGGTGTCCAGGTCTCAACTGACTTGCTTCAGTAACTCTAGTCTGATATTTTATTGCTGGGACAGTGAGTCACCGTGAAACGTGCGGAGAGACATTCTAGCTGGAGCTGATCCCAACTCACTTCTCAATGGTTAAGTCCCATTTTCTTATTAGAAATTGCCCTTTGCAGTCTCTTGTTTTGATATACTGTGAAGTCTTTTCCATCGTTCATGATAATTTGGGGCTAAGGTATTTGAGGCGTGGAGGCAGGATACAGCAGCAGATTGCCTCTTCAGATTCAGGACTGGGTTTCTTTTCATAGTTCTGTTTCCTGTGTTTTGTCTGGGAAAGTCCTTGTGACCTGTAGGGCCTCTTCCTGGTGACGTCCCAATGCGCTAGTTCCTGCTGTTGTGCCAGCTTGCCTGTGGGTGTCAGCCCTGCAGGGAGGTGACCCCAAGCCTGCCACGCTTGAAATACCTCCCTTCCCTTGGCTGCAGTATCGCTATTGTTGGCACATACGAGGGCTACCTTCATACCTGAACGTGGACTCACAGCAATTGTTAGGTGCCCAATAGCTCAGCATCCCTGAGGGCTAATCTCGAGTGGCAGTTACAGAAACCTACTTAAAGAGGGGCGGAAAAGGACTGGCAAGGTGGTTGAGGGCAGAGGCCTGCAGTGAATTTCAGACAATAGTAGGTTAACAGTTCACACAGACTTGCAGGAGGGGGAGTGAATCGATGCTTTTCAGTTTAAGTTGCAGTTGAAAGTGAGGGGCAGTTGCTTGCTGCTCAGAAGAAGCAAGGTTGGTGCAAAGGAAGGTTTGCTTTATTTTGGATGCTGACCACGGAGTTGGGGAGGGCAGACTTATGTCCAAAGGAGGGCTTTCCCCTACTCACAACCAGTGGGCAAGAGCGTTTTATAAGCTGAGGGGAGGGGCTACGGGCAGAAACAGCAGAGTCAGCGCTGACAGTCATCTTGAAATTGGTCATCAGTGGTCGGTTTGTTCCAATTTCCGTGACACCAGTTCTCGGAATTGTGGCAGCTTATGTCATGGCTATGGTCTTCCCATCGAGTAGTTAACTTACCTGAGGTTTCAGGATCTATAAGACAGCTCACAGGGTATGGCTCAGATATTTATTTAACTGTAGCCCTTGAGAAGGAACTAAAGGTCCTTGACTGTGCTTAACGACAGCATTGTTATTGTTTGGTCACCTTCGACTATTTTCTTTTGCATTTTCTCACTTCTCTGATTCAGCTTATTCTTTGGCTAAAGTTTTTCCACAGACAAAAGGCAGCCAGAGGACATGGCGGGGGGGGGGTGAGGGGGTGGGTGGGCAAGGACCATAGGCAGAGTCCTGCTCCATTTCACAGTGAGTGTTCATCCTAATTGTTCACAAGTAAGTGTAAACATTCTGTACATGGCACGTGATACGGTTTTTGTTAATACAGCTTGTGCTGGGTATGTTATGCTCCATAGCACTCTTTGAGTTATGAGAAATAATCATTGTTATCCTCCTGTACAGATGAGGAAAATGAGGCTTAGCAGCAGTGGTGGTCGTTCAGTCCTGTCCAAGTCTTTGCAACCCCATGGACTGTAGCCCGCCAGGCTGCTCTGTCCATGAAATTTCTCCAGGCAAGAATACTGGAGCAGGTTGCCATTTCCTTCTCCAGGAGAGCTTCCTCACTCAGGGATCGGACCCGGGTCTCCTGGATCGCAGGCGGATTCTTTACCATCTGAGCCATCAGGGATGTGCTCGGTTCACACAGCTTGTCCATGGCAAAGCCGGGGTCTGATCCTGGATTTGCGAGCCCTGAAGTTCGAAGTGTTTCTCTTGTACCAGGAAAAGGAAGAGTCTTGTTTTTTTCTTCGCTGTATATCTGTAACAAATTCCCTGCAGAATCCCAGAAAGGTGAAAGGATGAGTTTGGACGAAAAGTGCAGAGAACAGTGAAAGTAAGCCCCACCTGACCACTCTAAGCTAGAAATCAGGTTAGCAGGGACATGGAAGAGAGTGTGTGTGTGTGTGTGTGTGTGTGTGTCTGTGTGTGTGTGTTTCTCTGTCTGTGTGTGTGTTTGTGTGTGTCTCTGTGTGTGTGTGTCTGTGTCTGTGTGTTTCTCTGTGTGTATCTGTGTGTGTGTGTCTGTCTGTGTGTGTGTCTGTCTGTCTGTCTGTCTCTGTGTGTGTGTGTGTCTGTGTCTGTGTGTGTTTCTCTGTGTGTGTCTCTGTGTGTCTGTGTGTGTGTCTGTCTGTGTGTCTGTGTGTGTGTGTGTGTTTTGTTGGAAGGTGCCCTTGCTGGAACCAGCTGCCACTACGCACCCAGGCTTCTGTCCCTGCTCCCCAAGCCCGCTCTAGACCAGGCTGTGGTCCGGCTCTCCCTTCGCGCAGCCAGTGGACCTGGGACGTACTCTTCAGCACTCCTCTGCTGCCCACAGAGGCTGGTGGGAGAGACCCATCCAGGCTGACTTTGAACCTAGTCACTGCTGCTGCTGCTAAGTCGCTTCAGTCGTGTCCGACTCTGTGCGACCCCAGAGACGGCAGCCCACCAGGCTCCCCCGTCCCTGGGATTCTCCAGGCAAGAACACTGGAGTGGGTTACCATTGCCTTCTCCATAGTTACTGCTAAATGATAACAAAAAGAACATGAAGAATCTTGAGGACACTGTCTCCCTACAGAATAGAAAAGAAGTCTCCAAAAGAAACAGAACAGGAACATTGGTGCCGTGTCTGTTTTCAGCAATTAACAAATACTTATTAAACCCCGCGTGGTACCTGGCACTGTTCTGTGAACTGAGGGTGGCTCTGGAAGGAGACAGGTATGATTTTATGGAATTTAAGTTTTGAGATTGGAATGGTTGCGTTATCAGATTTAATGACTCTTTAGTTCATCAGGTTTTGGTATGTTAAGCTAATCCCCCCTCACTCCAACCCCTCAAAATGTTGTGGGTTTTTTTTTTTCCCCTGATTATCCATCCTTATTTTAAAAAATAAGAAATATATTCAAGAGCTTTAAAATTTTTAAGTTAATTTTTTTTTACACTATGAGCTGCTGATATTAACACTTCCTTGTATTCTTCCAGAGATATTTTATTAAGTTTATACGTAATAAAATTAATTAAACATCGTGTGTGGCAAATAGTGCACTTTTTTTTTTTTAAGTTCACAAAATACACAGCAAAAAGAAGAATGGCCGTTCTTTTAGGCACCGTATTGCTGACTCATTAGAAAAGACCCTGATGTTGGGAAAGATTGAGGGTAGGAGGAGAACGGGGCAACAGAGGATGAGATGGTTGGATGGCATCTCTGACTCAATGGACATGAGTTTGACAAGCTTCAGGAGATGGTGAGGACGGGGAAGCCTGGCATGCTGCAGTCCATGAGGTTGCAAAGAGTCAGGACTTAGTGACTGAATGGCAACAAATTGTGAGTGAGAAGCAGAAGCTGACAAGATGTAACCTCTATTTAAACAGATCATATGCAGACACTTAGGAAACTAATTTTCATTTAAAGTTTTTTGAAGCATTTTTGATTGTTCATTTGTTTGCTTAATTTTTTGGCCGTATCGTGGGGCATCTTAGCTTTCCCACCCATGACCGAACCGGTGCCCCTCGAAGTGGAAGCAGAGAGTCTTAAACTCTGGACCGTGTGGAAAGTCCCATTGTGTAATTTTTTAGTATATACATATTTTATTGTTTTTAATTTTGGCCATGCATGCAGCTTGCAAGATCTCAGTCCCCTGACCAGGAATTGAACCTGAGCATGAACCCCTAGACCGCCAGGGAGCTCTCCAACAACACAGCAGAACTCTCTGACCTTACCACCTTCCTCCCTTACTCCATCTCTCTATCCTCACTGCTTTGTCCCTAAGGCCTCACGCTTCATATTCCAGCAACTACTTGGTCCTACATGCTTCTGCGATTTTCCCTTATTATTATTATTTGTCTTTTTTGGTGGCTTTCAATACTGTCTTCTCTGAGCTACCCTTCCTATCATCTCTGACTATTCCTATGCATTCTTTGTAACCCTCCTTGGGTGTCACCTCCTCCAGAAGCCGTCCTTGATAACCCACCTCCCAAATGGCTGGTACTGCTATGCTCTCTGCCACTGCTCCCAGCACTGGATTATAACTACCTGCTAAATGAAAAGCCCCTCTGCCCTTCCTCCTCCGTGTTTGCGTTCCTTTAGGGTGAGAAATGTGACATCCATTTTTATCTTTTCTATCACTACCCCTACACTGCAACCTATTGCTGTGCCTGAAGAGGGCTCGATGCTTGTGGGTTGGGTCTGGGGAGGTGCTGGACAGTTAGGAGACACTGAATACACGCATATGTATGGCTGAGTCATTGCTGTGCGCCTGAAACCATCACGACATTGTTAATCAGCTATAAAAGCCTGGAAAAAAAAGTTCAGAGAGTTATGTCCCCTATCTGAGGTGGGGAGGAGTAATTTTTGATAGTAAGAATCAGAAACAGTGGGTAGGCTTGAAGGTATAATTTCATAAGAGCTAGGCCAAGAAGTGATACCAGTAAAGAGAAACATAACCAGTCCTTATGGAATTCTAAGAGTTTTAGCTGGAATGTTAATAGGGCAGAATCATCGCTGAGAAAACTGATTCCCAGGGGCTTCCCTGGTGGTCCAGTGGTGAAGCCTCCATGCCTCCACTAGAAAGGGTGCAGGTTCGATCCCTGGTCAGGGAACTGAGACCTGACTGGTCCAATAAACAAATGAAACCTGGCTCCCAGGTAGCCGGCTGGGCCTGCGCAGTCTCCTCTGATGACCGGAGCGAGCGCCAGCTCCCTAGGTGGACACCGCCCGCCAGTTTCCGCCTGACCTGCTCTCAGTCTGAGTTTCCCCCACAACTTGGCACTTAACCAGCCCTGCGGTTTGTCTCCACTCGGCTACTCCCGGTTCACAGAGTGGACTTCTGTCTGAATTTGACCCAGAGTACCCCTTTGGGGCTTTACTGGTGGCTCAGATGGCAAAGAATGTGCCTGCAATGCAGGAGACCCAGGTTTAGTCCTTGGGTTGGAAAGAGCCCCTGGAGAAGCAAATGGCTCCCCACTCCAGTATTCTTGCCTGGAGAATCCCATGGACAGAAGCCTGATAGGCTTCTGTCCATGGGGTCGAAAAAAGTTGGACATGACTGAGCAACAAACACCTTCACCTTCAACCCTTAGCTACTGGCTTGGAAAAAAACAGGAGCGTAAGGAAATGAGAGGTTAAGAAAGACAACAATAGAAGCTTGAGAAACATTTCTCCAGGTGCAGCTCTCAACCAATGTAAACACTGCGCTCTTGGGAAGGTGTGTGTTCTCTCAGGAAAGGTTACCCCGACCTTAAATCTGGGCGTGGCTGGATCAGCTCCGAGGCTTTTTCAAAGTATGCATTGTGTTCTCTGTACATCAGCCTAAATTTAGAGTTCAGTTTCTAGTGCCACAAAGGATACATTCAGTCATGTTGATCGTACCGTTGATCGAGAATGATGAACATAATTGGACTGGAAGAATCCTGTTTTAATGAACATTATTAGAACGTTCAGGCTTATACTTGAGTTATTTTTTTGTGCCTGAATGACAGTCCACAGTGACACTTATTTTGTTGATATGGAGGTAAATTCAGATTGAAGGAGGAATTACACTAAACAGATCCTTTTCTTGGGTTCCTATCCGCTGAGCAGAGTTTGCAAATGACATCATTACTGTATGGCCAGATAATGTTAAATACACATAATACAATTGGACGTGATTTTCACAATATTGTATTAGGGAGGCAGGCCTGTTTTTCTTGTTTTGTCTCTGGTAAATGTAGGCAATTCTTGGGGAAATAATCTGAGGTCAGAGAAGGTTACGATGTAGCCTGGCTCTTGAGAATCTAGAAGTCAGCCCAGTCCCTGGTAGAGAAACCTTAGACAGGTTACAGAGTATTTACATAATTAAACTATACTAACCCGGTGGCTCAGTGGTAGAGAACCCGCCTGCCAATCCAGGAGACGAGGGTTCAATCCTTGGGTCGGTAAGATCTCCTGGAGAAGGAAGTGGCCACCCGCTCCAGTATTCTTGCCTGGGAAATCCCATGAACAGAAGAGTCTGGTGGGCTACAGTCCATGGAGTCGACCTAGCGACTAAACGAAAAAGACAGAACTATACTGAAGCCGTAGCCATTTGAAGGCATTTATTTATGATGCCTCTGGCCGTCGGTTGTGCTGTATAACACTTGGATCATCTTCTTTTTTTAAAAATATTTATTTATTTTTGGCTGCGTTGGGTCTGTGTTGCTGGGGGCTTTCTCTAGTTGTGGCGGACACGAGCTCCTCCCCCTTGTGGTGCAAGGGCCTCTGACTGCAGTGGCTTCTCCTGTTGCAGAGCACGGGCTTTAGGGCCCGGGGACTTCAGTAGTTGCAGAGCACAGACTCAGTTGCCCCATCTCATGTGGAATCTTCCCAAACCAGGGATCAAACCTGTGTTCCCTGCATTGGCAGGCGGATTCTTGACCACCGGACCACCGGGGAAGTTCCTGGGTCATCATCTTCACTGGGGAGTCTATGCCCAATTATTTCCCCCCCAATCCTGTGAAGGAAATAATCTGGAAATACTGCTCTTAATTAGCTTTTAATTCCTACAACAACATTACACAAAACAAGAAAAACTGGATTATTGCATATGTACACATTTAATTATGTACAGATACCATTCCTATTGGTAAATATCCAGTAAGCTGAACTTAACACAACTTTCAGTCATGCAGAAAGGATTAATGTAGGTACTGCTTTAGACCCAGCAAGGCCATTTGTTTGCAACTTTCATTCCACTTCCAATCAGTTTTCTACCAACTGTCTGAAATTAATCTTTTCTAGAAGAGCCAAGGTTTTAGGTTTTATGTATTTTTGGCCACACTGTGTGTCTTTTGGGATCTTCGTTTCCTGAGCAGGGATCAAACCTTTTCTCGTGTAATGGACGCGCAGAGTCCCAACCATTGGACCACCGGGGAAGTCCCTCAGTGACTCTTTCAAACAGTAAAATGTTCGTTGCATGTCCCAGTCATAACAGATATATAATCGGTGTCTACAGATCTCGTTATCACCTAGATCTCTACTCTCTCTGAACCACGGCAATGGCATCTCCCAGCATCTCCCCTTGAGTGCATGTGATACTGCGAAAAGGCTTTGGAACAGATAGTTCAGTTCAGTTCAGTCGCTCAGTCGTGACCGACTCTGCGACCCCATGAATCACAGCACGCCCGGCCTACCTGTCCATCACCAACTCCCGGAGTTCACTCAAACTCATGTCCATCGAGTCGGTGATGCCATCCAGCCATCTCGTTCTCTGTCGACCCCTTCTCCTCCCGCCCCCAATCCTTCCCAGCATCAGAGTCTTTTCCAATGAGTCAACTCGTCGCATGAGGTGGCCAAAGTATTGGAGTTTCAGCTTTAGCATCAGTCCTTCCAATGAACACCCAGGATTGATCTCCTTTAGAATGGACTGGTTGGATCTCCTTGCAGTCCAAGGGACTCTCAAGAGTCCAGCACCACAGTTCAAAAGCATCAATTCTTCGGCGATCAGCTTTCTTCACAGTCCAACTCACATCCATACATGCCCACGGGAAAAACCATAGCCTTGACTAGACGGACCTTGGTTGGCAAAGTAATGTCTCTGCTTTTTAATATGCTATCTAGGCTGGTCATAGTTTTCCTTCCAAGGAGCAAGCATCTGTAAGTGGAGGTTAAATCCTGGCTCCCATTACCTGCTAACTGTGTGATACTGGCCTTAGTCTATGCTGTCTCAATTAACCCATCTGTGATGTGGGAGTAATAAATAGGCTTTAGTCTCAGGAGAAGTTATGAATTTTAAATAAGATAATGTATATAGTGCAGTGGTTCCCAGACAGAGCATGCTTCAGGAGCCCCGGTGAAGCCTGTTAAAACAGATTGCTGGCCCCTAGCGCCAGGATTTCTGGTCAAATAGGACTGGGGTAAGGCCCAGAATTTTTAGTTCTAACAAGTTGCAGGGGATGCTAGAAGCCCCCCTTGAGAACTGTTGGCATGGCCCTTTTTCAGAGTAGCACATAGATTTGCAGCAAATGTTGGTTCTGTTTATTTCCATCTCCTTAACTGAGAAAAAAAGGTGAAGTGAAAGACACTCAGTCGTGTCCGACTCTTTGCGACCCCATGGACTATACAGTCCATGGAATTCTCCAGGCCAGAATACTAGAGTGGGTAGCCTTTTCCTTCTCCAGGGGATCTTCCCAACCTAGGGATTGAACCCAGGTCTCCCACATTGCAGGTGGATTCTTTACCAGCTGAGCCAAAAAGGTAATCACCAGTAAAAATGAAAGTGAGTTTATATAAGGCAAAGCTTTACAGTTTTGGTTGCTTAGGATGGCTATTGTAAAAGTGGTGTGGAAATGACTGATGCTTGGGTAAGACTCGTGTTGAAGAAATATCCTGGGCTTTGGGGTGAGACAAACTGAGGATGAATTTTGGCTCTGCCCGTAGTAGCTTTGTGACCATGGGTGGTGGTGTTTAGTCGATAAGTCATATCTGACTCTTTGCAACCCTAGGGACTGAAGCATGCCAGGCTCCTCTGTCCGTGGGATTTCCCAGGCAAGATTACTGAAGTGGGTTGCTAACTTCTTCAGAGTATCCTCCTGACCCAGGGATCAAAGCCTGGGTCTCCTGTGTCTCCTGCATTGACAAGTGAATTCTTTACCACTGAGCCCCCTGGGAAGCCTGACCATGGATATCCAAACCTTAAACTCCTCATCTGTTTACACTCACGGTAATGATGGCTGCTTAGTAAAGCTGATCTGAGAACTGAGTGAAAAAATTGGGTGTAAACTGAGAAGTGAAGTGTTTTTCTGTTTGTTAATACGAACACGTATTACAAAACCTAAATATAGTATAGAATTCCTAAACTAATTAGAGCCTCAAGGAAGGTGTTAAATTAAACCCGTTTACATTTCTTTTCACTATGAAAAGATGTCTACACCATGGCCCCCAAACCATGTAAAACTAGATGTAAGTGCATCCAAAGAGAAATAGGAGGAACTGTAAGAAAACGTAAGCAGTTTAACATGTTGGGATGCGCATTTTTTATAATTTCGATTTCCCTAAATGTTATTGGTATAATTTCTGAAACGACAGAAAAGTCTCACTTAGCTCTTACAGTAATACTGTCAAGTATGTTCTCACATCCATGAGAAGAGTGTTTCTGTAAAGATGCAAAGGATGTTAGTATCTTCAGGACTCTTTCTGAGATCACATCATGTGAAAGGAACAGGAGTTGGGATTAATAGGATTGTTTTATTTTCTTTAACCTTATCGTGTACAGATGTCAGTTTAGAATACATATAGTTTCTTGGAAAGGGAAATTGACATAGTCAAGACTTGAATGCAATTGGAGTTGTTGTGTTTTTTTCACAACATTCTGTATAGGTTTCTGCACATCCAGCCGCATCCTTCTCATTTCGGTGTTCAGCTTCCTGGATGTTAAAACAAATATTGCCCCTCCTAGCTACTTACACAGGGGCCACTGTAAAATTCTATTGTGTGTGTGTATGTGCTAAGTCGCTCAGTTGTGTCTGACCCTCAGCAACCCTATGGACTGACTCTGGCTGTGTCAGACTGCCTCTGGGTGACCCACCAGGCTCCTCTGTCCGTGGGGTTCTCAAGGCAACAATACTGGAGTAGGTTGCTGTGCCCTCCTCTGAAACGCTGTTAGAAATTTACAGACACACATGATCTGATGCCGAATGGTACAGTCATCCTCATGTGCCCATCAGCCAGTTTCAAACTGAATGTCTTATAAGCACATGTTCTTTCATCTTTACCAGCAATATGTTTGTTACGATGCTCATTTTGGCCTTCCTCTTCCTGTAGGGAACATGGGAGAAGTTTGTTACTAAGAGTAGGAATTGCTTAGTGGGGTATACTATTCCATGTGCAGTGTTTAGAGGTAATTTTTTCCATCTCTTCTAGCTACTGAATATTCTGCTTCCTCTATATAGGAGGAAAAAAAGACATTGACAGTCTAACTATTTTATGAATCACCTTTGGAATTGACTTGGGGAGTTCCCTGTTGGTCCAGTGGTTAGGATGCCAAGCTCTCACTGCCAAGGGCTCCAGGTTTGACCCCTGGTCAGGGAACTAAGATCCTGCAAGCCATGTGATGTGGCCCAAAACAAAAGCAAGCAAAAAACAATGTCTGGGTTCAATCCCTGACTGGGGAACTGAGATCCCACAAGTTGTATTTTGCAGCCAAAGGAAAAAAAAACAACAAACAAGCAAATACAGCATGTAGTTATGTCATTATTAAACTTGAATTTAATGTGCTTTTGTTACTTTTGGTTTGAAAGTATCTGTGGTTCAGAATAAATATTAGGAACATTATGAACTTAAGTGGAAGAATAAGAATAACCCAAAATGTATCCACTTCTTTTTCAGAAACACAAAAAGGAAGAGAAACTTCTTTTTCAGAAACACATGTGACAGACTCACAAAGCTTCCTATCATGAGTCCTTGCAATCCATCAGATCATCTGAGGACTTTATACTGTTTATGTCACAATATCCCAATAGGATCTCTTATCAGAAGTTATACAGAAGAGGATTTGCCTAGATTTGTAGATGGCTTAAGGGTTTATCTTTTCCTGTAAAAGGAACATATTAGTCACTGGTCCCTATCCACAATTCAGAGTTGCTAAAATATTGAAATAACTGTTGCACAAGTGGAAACAGCCATATTCAGATGCTTAAAAGTAAAGCTGTCCACACCTGAAAACTGAATGCTCAAAATTGGCACTTTGATCCCTAAAATGACTCTGAGCAGAGGAGAAGGGGGCAAGGGACTGAGGGGGCCAACATTTCTGTCAAGTCTCAGGTTTTGTTTTATAAATTTATGTACACATCACATTCCCACCTCTTCTAGAACTTTCTTAAACTTCTAATTGAAATATATTACACAAAGTATGGGGCTTCGCTGATAGCTTAGACGGTAAAGAATCACCTGCAATGCGGGAGACCTGGGTTCCATCCCTGGGTCAGGAAGATTCCCCTGGAGGAGGGCATGGCAACCCACTCCAGTGTTCTTGCCTGGAGAATCCCCATGGACAGAGGAGCCTGGTAGGCTACAATCCATGGCGTTGCAAAGAGTAGGACATGACTGAGCAACTAAGTACAGCAAATACAGTGTATTCCCGATGCATGTTGATGTATAGCAGAAACCAACACGATATTGTAATTAGCCTTCAATTAAAAATAAATTTTGAAAAAAGAAATATCCATACAGGAAACCGCACATATCAGAATTGAAATCACTGAATTTTCAAACTGATCCCCACCTGAGTAACCAGTACCAGAGCCCACACTCCTATAAATACTCCAGGAATCCCCCAGTACTCTCTTCAAGAGTAACAATCATCTTGACACCACCACCTCCCCCTCCCCCCGCTGTTTTGCTGCTTTTGTGTCATCATAGAGCTTCTAATTGTAGCCTAGTGCTTTTCATCCAAATGTTTAGGTTAAATAGACTCTTTCAAGAAGAAATGCTCCGGCTACACTGTGATTTGTGTGTTTCTAAAATCTGCTGGAAACTCCATGGGTTGGGGGTGAGGGGCGGGGCTGGGCTGGGATACCCACATGTGCCAGGTACATACTAGGACCCTCTCTCCCATGTTTCTTCTCTTTTTTTTTTTTTAAAGAAATTTCTCATACTTGCAGAACAGTCTAAACAGAATTGCTTTTGTGGTTCTATATAAAAGGTCAGGCTTGTTGTAGATAGGCAGTTAGTTCCCAGAATTAGCAACCTATATATACCCCAGTGCGTGCAGCACCAAGTGGAATTTACCACTGACCTTCAACTCCTTTGGACTTGTCTTGGGTTGTAGATAGGGTTTAAAATTAGACAACAGCCCTAAGCAAGCATGGTTTTTATTTGGCTGCTTTTACATGGACTTAGAGGGAATGCTTTACAACTTGGGAATGCATTCTTGATTTACATCCAACTGGGTGTAACCTGGTGCCTTGTTTTGAAGGTGAGGTAGGCATTGCAGGCAGGGCAAGATGAAAATGTGTCTAATGGATCCATTAAGGGCCTTTCCCCAGACAGGAGACAAAGCAGTACAGGGCGTGCTATGTTCTATTGACTCCAATAAGGAAAGGCCTGGCCATGAAATAGCTTTCACTGTAATGGAGTGAGAAGGACAGTCAGTACTATAAATACTTTTATTTGAAGTGAAGTGAAGTCGCTCAGTCGTGTCTGACTTTTTGCGACCCTGTGGACTGTAGTCTACCAGGCTCCTCCATCCATGGGATTTTCCAGGCAAGAGTACTGGAGTGGGTTGCCATTTCCTTCTCCAGGGGATCTTCCCGACCCAGGGATCGAACCCAGGTCTCCTGCATTGTAGGCAGATGCTTTACCACCTGCGCCATCAGGGAAGTCTGTATATTTGAAACAGTCACATAAAACTAGGAGATGCCACCTGAAATGCAAATGCGTGATTTAACCTGTGAACAAACACATCTAAACGAATAGATTACAGGGAAAACATTACTTGATGTTCACATGCTGCAAATAACAATGCTTCATCCTAAGGAAACAGGTTTTTGGACTGATGAACCTATGAAAGTGGTGAACATTTGTACATAAGGGATGCCCAAACTCATTTTAGGAATCCCAGTCCATATTTCTCAATGGTAATTATTTGCAATCTGTATTTGGTAGAGTTTTGCCAGCTAGTTGGGGGCATCCCAGGTGGGGGATTCGGTGACAAATAATCTGCCTGCCTATGTTGGAGATGCAGGAGACTCAGGTTCACTCCTTGGGTCAGGAATCCCCTGGAGAAAGACATGGCAACCTACTCCAGTATTCTTGCTTGGAAAATTCCATGGACAGAGGAGCCTGGCAGGCTACATAGACCATGGGGGCGAAAGAGTCAGACACGACTTGGTGACCGAGCACACACACAGCCAGCTAGTTCATAGCTATGCTGTAGTCTTAAGGTGATGTGAAAGTATTTATTGGTGCAAAAAATGCTTCATGAAACATTTTCTTAGTGATTGTTACTTGTAAGATTTTGTAGTGTTTGGGATCTTTTTTAACTTTCATTTTTGTTTTTTGTACTTTTATAAGTCATTTGAATCCATTCAAATCAAGTGTTTGATTTTTCACAAATTATAGAATAATATTTTTAAGAGAAAAAAAGTCCAGATTCATGAGGTAAATGTGCCAGGATGCTTAACACTAGCTAAATTGGGGAAGTTGGAGGGAAAAAGAAAAAAAAAACAAAAAACAGTTGGTCTCTTCTTTGAACTTCTCTGTATTTTTAAAATCTTCAAAACTTAAGGTTGCTTTATTTGTTGAAAAATAAAATCTCTCCTTACTGAGGGATACTATTTGGTGTTTTAAAAGCTGAAAAATATTATCCCTATAAAAGGATGCTCAGGATTAAAGATCTAAATGTAAGACCAGAAACTATAAAACTCCTAGAGGAGAACGTAGGCAAAACACTCTCCGACATAAATCACAGCAGGATCCTCCAAGACCCACCTCCCAGAATATTGGAAATAAAAGCAAAAATAAACAAATGGGACCTAATTAAAATCAAAAGCTTCTGCACAGCAAAGGAAACTCTAAGCAAGGTGAGAAGACAGCCTTCAGAATGGGAGAAAATAATAGCAAATGAAGCAACTGATAAAGGATTAATCTCCAAATTATACAAGCAGCTCCTGCAGCTTAATTCCAGAAAACTAAGTGACCCAATCAAAAAATGGGCCAAAGAACTAAACAGACATTTCTCCAAAGAAGACATAAAGATGGCTAACAAACACATGAAAAAATGCTCAACATCCCTCATCATCAGAGAAATGCAAATCAAAACCACAATGAGATACCATTTCACACCAGTCAGAATGGCTGCTATCCAAAAGTCTACATGCAATAAGTGCTGGAGAGGGTGTGGAGAGAAGGGAACCCTCTTACACTGTTGGTGGGAATGCAAACTAGTACAGCCACTATGGAGAACAGTGTGGAGATTCCTCAGAAAACTGGAAATAGAACTGCCATATGATCCAGCGATCGCACTCCTGGGCATACACACCGAGGAAACCAGAATTGAAAGAGACACATGTACTCCAATGTTCATTGCAGCACTGTTTATAATAGCCAGGACATGGAAGCAACCTAGATGTCCATCTGCAGATGAATGGATAAGAAAGCTTTGGTACATATACACAATGGAGTATTTCTCAGCCATCAAAAAGAATGCATTTGAATCAGTTTTAATGAGGTGGATGAAATTGGAGCCAATTATACAGAGTGAAGTAAGCCAGAAAGAAGAACATCAATACCGTATATTAACGTATATATATGGAATTTAGAAAAATGGTAACCTGAACCCTGTATAAGAGACTGCAAAAGAGACATAGGCATTTAGAACAGTCTTTGGGACTCTGTGGGAGAGGGTGAAGGTGGAATGATTGGGGAGAATGGAATTGTAGCATGTATATTATCATAAGTGACCAGTCCAGGTTCGACGCATAAATTTTCCTCTGTTCATTTCTTTGCAAAAAAAAAATAAAAAAAATAAAATAATAATAAAAAAAATAAATAAATAAAAGGATGCTCAGTGTATTAAATAGCCTATGGAAAACAGAGCTGCTCAAACCTGGCTACACATTACAATCATATAGAGCATTTTAAAAAATTCCAGTGTCTGGGCCTCACTCCTGACCAATTAATTCAGAATACCTAGGAGATGGGGCACAGTCATTGGCACTTTTCTAAAAGCCCCACCGAGGATTCCAATGTGTACCAGAGTGGAGAATACTGATATAGATGAAGGCTGGACTTAGAGATAAAAACTGAAGGATGGAATTGATCATCTTGTGGACTTGGCCCCCATTCATTCTCTGCCATTTTACCTGACAGCTACTTTTGTAAAAAGTCAGTTAAGGGTTTGCTAGGAGGAAAAGAACTTCCAAAACATAGTAGCTTGAAGAAGTTTCCTGTGTCTTCTGTGAGGACTTCTGACCAGGGCCTGTTCCATCAGGGCTGGAAGGGCTTGGATGGATCTTCACTTGCAGAATCTGGTCTTCTAACCCCACGGTCCCTCATTCCCTAGTGGGTTCAGCAGGGCTCTTTCACTTGGTGACCTCAAAGAAGGTCACCCTCATCAACAAGTACTTTCGTAAGTCTCTCCTTGAATCATGTTTAGCAGGTCCCGTGGCCAAGCCCAGATTCAAGGAGCGTGGAGAAACATGCTCTACCTTTGAATGGAAAAGTTGCAAAACCATAGAGAATGAAGGCATGTAGATAGCAATGGAATGAATTTCTGCACATTTTTGGCAGTTGACCATAACAAATTAAAATGCATCCCTTTTTTAGTGAAAGCACTTGATAAAGCAAGATATTTACTAGGATCTTTAAAAAAAATTCTTTTTTAAATGGCTTCCTAGGCAGTCCAGTGGTTAAGACTCCGCACTTCCACTTGAGTGGGGAGCAGAGGGTTTGATCCCTGACTGGGGAACTAAGATTCCACATGTTGTGGCCCAGTCAAAAAGGAAATTATTTTTTCTAGTTAATTTTGGGAAAGTACCTTTAACTTGCATTATGAAAGAAATTTAATGGTAAATAAGGAATTTCTAAAACAGTTTAAAAATTAGGAAAATCCAGGAAAATAACAAGGTTAAAATAAAAATCATCAACAGAAATATTCAGAGGTAATATTTTAGCACATTTCTTTCAGTATTTGTTTTCATATAAAAACATCTATTTTATGTGTTTTTATAACTGGCTCCCTTCATATAATAGTTTGTCCTAGTTTTTCTGTGTCCTGAAGAATTCTTCACCATAATTGACAATAGCTCAGTAATATGCCATCATGTGAATGCAATATCATTTATTTAGCAACACTGCCAATTAGGGGTTTTTAGGAGGTATTATCATTAATAATAGTTCATTGTTTGATTAATAAAATTGGTCATTAATGGTGACTGAATCTCAGCAGTTATTATGTCCCAAGTACCATTCAGGGTGTTTTAAGTATATTACACACTTCACAACAACTCCATGAGGTGTAGGGAATTTTTTTTTTTCTAAAGTTTTTATTTTGTATTGGGGTACAGCCCGTTAACAATGTTGTAGTAGTTTCAGGTGAACATTGAAGAGATTCAGCCACACATATACATGTATCCATTTCCCCCCAAACCTTCCTCCTATCCAGACTCTGTAGGAACTGTTTTGACACTCCTTTCAGTTCAGTTCAGTTGCTCAGTCGTGTCCGACTCTTTGCGACCCCATTAATCACAGCACGCCAGGCCTCCCTGTCCATCACCAACTCCCAGAGTTCACTCAAACTCATGTCCATCGAGTCGGTGATGCCATCCAGCCATCTCATTCTCTGTCGTCCCCATCTCCTCCCACCCTCAATTCCTCCCAGCATCAGACTTTTTCCATTGAGTCAACTCGTCGCATGAGGTGCCAAAGTATTGGAGTTTCAGCTTTAACATCAGTCCTTCCAATGAACACCCAGGATTGATTACCTTTAGAATGGACTGGTTGGATCTCCTTGCAGTCCAAGGGACTCTCAAGAGTCTTCTCCAGCACCACAGTTCAAAAGCATCAATTCTTCGGCGATCAAGCAGGTTTTAGAAAAGGCGGAGGCACCAGAGATCAAATTGCCAACATCCGCTGGATCATGGAGAAAGCAAGAGAGTTCCAGAAAAACATCTATTTCTGCTTCATTGACTATGCTAAAGCCTTTGACTGTGTGGATCACAATAAACTGTGGAAAATTCTGAAAGAGATGGGTATCCCAGACCACCTGACCTGCCTCTTTAGAAACCTGTATGCAAGTCAGGAAGCAACAGTTAGAACTGGACATGGAACAACAGACTGGTTCCAAATAGGAAAAGGAGTACGTCAAGGTTGTATATTGTCACCCTGCTTATTTAACTTATATGCAGAGTACATCATGAGGAACGCTGGGCTGGAAGAAGCACAGGCTGGAATCAAGATTGCCGGGAGAAATATCAATAACCTCAGATATGCAGATGACACCACCCTTATGGCAGAAAGTAAAGGGGAACTCAAAGGCCTCTTGATGAGAGTGAAAGAGGAGAGTGAAAAGTTTGGCTTAAAGCTCAACATTCAGAAAACAAAGATCATGGCATCTGGTCCCATCACTTCATGGGAAATAGATGGGGAAACAATGGAAACAGTGTCAGACTTTATTTTTTGGGGCTCCAAAATAACTGCAGATGCTGATTGTAGCCATGAAATTAAAAGACACTTACTCCTTGGAAGGAAAGTTATGACCAACCTAGACAGCATATTAAAAAGCAGAGATATTACTTTGCCAACCAAGGTCCATCTAGTCAAGGCTATGGTTTTTCCCGTGGTCATGTATGGATGTGAGAGTTGGACTGTGAAGAAAGCTGACACTCCTTTAGAGTTAGAGAAACCAAACAACAGAGAGGTCAGGTAATCAGTGGTCCCACAATTAATAACTGATCCAGCAGGAACTTGAACCCAGGCAATATAGTTTGAGAGTCTTTCCTTTTAACTATTATATGACATTGCCTCTCAAATAAGAATTTAAAAAGAACTCCTTTAGGACAAATTCCAGTACATTGAACTGAGTCAAAGTATATGCAAGGGTTTGTTTTTTTTTTAATTAATTAATTTATTTTGTCTCTTTTGGGCCTTTGTTGCTGATCCAGGGCTTTCTCTTGCTGTGGTGCTTGGGTTTCTCATTGCAGTGGCTTCTCCTATTGTAGAGCACAGGCTGTAAGTGCACGGGTTTTAGTAGTTCAGTGTGTGGGCTCAGCTGCTCACTGGTGTGTGGAATCTTCCTGGACCAGAGATTGAACTCATGTCCGCTGCATTGGCGGGCAGACTCCCAACCACTGGACCACCAGGGAAGTCTGTATGCAGGTCTTTTAAGGCTTTTGATACAAAGTGTCATATTGCTTTCCCCAAAATTGGTCCAGTTGTACTCCCACTGGCAAGTCTGAGACTCTCATTTCCCTACACCTTCTCCACCACCAGGTATTCAGTTCAGTTCCGTTCCCTCTTTAATCATGTCCGACTCTTTGCGACCCCATGGATTGCAGCATGCCAGGCCTTCCTGTCCATCACCAACTCACGGAGCTTGCTCAAACTCATGTCCATCGAGTTGGTGATGCCATCCAACCATCTCATCCTCTGTCGTCCCCTTCTCCTGCCTTCAGTCTTTCCCAGCATCAGGGTCTTTTCAATACCACTAGATATTATCATTCTAAATCTTTGCCAGTTCCATATAAAATGATGAGGGGGCAGGGAATGTATAGGAAATCTAGGTACTTTCCACTCAGTTTTATTGTGAATATACAGCTGGTCTAAACAAAAAGTCTATGAAAAAATTATTTTCTTGGGAGAGGCTATCTTAAGATTTAAATTTTACTAACTTTTGTTTCTAGCAAGCGTGAGCTTCTTTTTTTTAAAATTGAGACATAACTGACATATAACAGTTTCAAATGTACAAGATAATGATACAAAATTTGTGCATACTGTGAAATGATGATTACAATAAGTCTTGCTAACATCTGTCCCCACCACCATAGTTACAAATTTTTCTTTCCTTATGATGAGAACTTTTAAGATTCTCTCCTGCTGCTGCTAAGTCACTTCAGTCGTGTCCGACTCTGTGTGACCCCATAGACAGAAGCCCACCAGGCTCCCCCGTCCCTGGGATTCTCCAGGCAAGAACACCAGAGTGGGTTGCCATTTCCTTCTCCAGTGTGTGAAAGTGAAAAGTGAAAGTGAAGTCGCTCAGTCATGTCCGACCCTCAGCGACCCCACGGACTGTAGCCTACCAGGCTCCTCCATCCATGGGATTTTCTAGGCAATAGTACTGGAGTGGCTTGCCATTGCCTTTTCGAGATTCTCTCCTAGCAAGTTCCAAATAGGCACTGCAGTGTTAATAACTACAGTCATCGTGCTGTACTTTATAGCCCCATGAATTATTTTGAGCTTGTTTTCTTTTATTAGATATTTGCATAAGCCAGGGTACAGAGAATGACGTGAAAATGGAAGACCGATTTGGGAATTCCCGAAAGCCTGGTAGGACAGCTGGGTGTGTATGGACAGTGTTGAAAGGTGACGTCGTGGACAGTGATGAAAGGGGAGGCCTGTAAACTCAGTGTCGCAAACTCCACGTCCACAGGGCCAGGCAGACAATGTGAGTTGGTGAAACACGGTGGGGGAGCAGGGTAGCCGGAGAACTCCAGGCTAGATAACACTCTCGTGACTTGTGGACAGTGGACTCTTGGCAGTCCAGACTGTTGTGGGAATTTTTCTCTTTTGCGGTGTCCCACTCCCCTTCAGTGGGGTCAAACCAAACAGGTCTCCCAATCAGATATGGTTTCTGGGCTACCTGTCTGCTGCATAGCGTCTGTAGGCATGACTGCAAAGATCCTCTTGGTGCCATGCTCGACACACTGGTGTCTTCCTGGCCCGAATGTGACCTAGAGCAGCAAACCTCTGGACCTGGCCAGGGTCACAGTTCTGAGGTGCTAGCTGGGGCAGTTGATTCGTGACAGCGTGGAGCAAAAGGAAAAAGCGCCGATTAACACTCAGGTTTTTGTGGCAAGAGGTCACTTTGAACGGGTTCCTGAGGAGCAGAAGCAGCAAGGTAAAATGAGATATGGGGCGAGGAGTCAGAATTCTAGGGGCAATGGGCACCCGTGAGAGGGAACTGGGATGACGGCAAGTTTGAATCTGTCATTTGTCCGAGGGTGAGTTGGGGGCAGCCATCACAAAGCACTAGAAGAAGCAGACGCAGGGCAGAAGGCTCAAAGTAATCCCACATACCCCAGACAGGAAGGCCGCAAGGTCAACGCTAATTATAGAAAAAGCACTTGCTGGTATGGCCGACAAAGTGGGCAGACTGGAGGCAGAGAGACTGGTTTATAGGCAATTAAAATAGTCTTGGTGAGCGAAGTCAAGCACCTGAACTTGGGCAGTGCTAGCCAGGAAAATGATGCTCTGAAAAGCCAGGTGAGGCTTGAAGAACTGCTGGTAGATGAGAAATCAGTCAGGGGCTCACCTGAAAACCTGTTCATTGCTAACTGGACTTATGGTGGTGATCATTTTGCCATATATACAAGTATTGAGTCACTATACTATACACTTAAAACTAGTGTAATGTTATATGGCAATTGTACTTCAATTTAGGAAAAGAAAACAGAAACTCTGGGAAATAGAAGGCTTTAGTTTTATTTTAAGCACTCCAGAAAGTTTTGATATTTTCTGAAGTTTGGAAACATCGAATTCTTTCTTCCTTCCTCGTCTTCCTTCTTTCCTTCCCCTTATTCAGTGTACAGAGTATTTGCTAGTTATTTGGCCACTTGTCTGAGGGTGCTGTGCCGTGCTATGCTTCAGTTCCGTTCAGTCGCTCAGTCGTGTCCGACTCTTTTCGACCCCATGAATCACAGCACGCCAGGCCTCCCTGTCCATCACCAACTCCCGGAGTTCACTCAAACTCATGTCCATCGAGTTGGTGATGCCATCCAGCCATCTCATTCTCTGTCAACCCCTTCTCCTCCCACCCCCAATCCTTCCCAGCATCAGTCTTTTCCAGTGAGTCACTTCTTCGCATGAGGTAACCAAAGTATTGGAGTTTCAGCTTTAGCATCAGTCCTTCCAATGAACACCCAGGATTGATCTCCTTTAGAATGGATTGGTTGAATCTCCTTGCACTCCAAGGGACTCTCAAGAGTCTTCTCCAACACCACAGTTCAAAAGCATCAATTCTTCGGCGATCAGCTTTCTTCACAGTCAACTCTCACATCCATACATGACCACTGGAAAAACCATAGCCTTGACTAGACGGACCTTGGTTGGCAAAGTAATGTCTCTGCTTTTTAATATACTATCTAGATTGGTCATAACGTTCCTTGCTATGCTTGCTGCTAAGTTGCTGCTAAGTCACTTCAGTCGTGTCCAACTCTGTGTGACCCCATAGATGGAAGCCCACCAGGCTCCCCCGTCCCTGGGATTCTCCAGGCAAGAACACTGGAGTGGGTTGCCATTTCCTTCTCCAATGCATGAAAGTAAAAAGGGAAAGTGAAGTCGCTCAGTCGTGTCCGACCCTTAGCAACCCCATGGACTGCAGCCTACCAGGTTCCTCCATCCATGGGATTTTCTAGGCAAGAGTACTGGAGTGGCTTGCCATTGCCTTCTCCATTGCTATGCTTAGTCGTGTCCAATTCTTTGCAAGCCCATGGACTATAGCCCCCCAGGCTCCTTTCTGTCCATGGAATTCTCCAGGCAAGAATACTGGAGTGGGTTGCCATCCCTCCTCCAGGGGATCTTCCCAACCCAGGGACCGAACCCGGGTCTCCCACATTGCAGATGGTTTCTTTCCTGTGTGAGCCACCTGTCTGAGGGTAGATCTATCAAAGACAGCGTTCTGATGTTTGTTTAGATGTTAAGGTATTTCTGGGACACCTGATAAAAGTCTAACATGAGAGTACTTCCCTCTTGTTCATGCCAGAAGTCGGCCTTGCCTGACCCAGCTCCCCCAAAGGACACTCTTATCACTCTGAGTGAACAGTTTGTCAGCCAACAATGGGCACCCTATAATTCAAGGTTTTTCTTCTAGGTGCTTTCATGAGACATTAAACAAAAAACCCCACCCCTTTCAATGTGGCCATTCAATCTCAAACTTTCATGAAACATCATTGGAATGAATTTGCTGATCATTTCCTACTTTACTCACAAACCTACATGCTCTCAAGAAAACAGTAACTTGAGGACAGGTATGATACAAAGAAAAAAGAATGATCATCTTTCATCTGCTTGAGCTCCGAGATCCTGAAGAGAGAGGGTTTCTTAAATCGAACTAGAGAAATATGCCACAGAAGACTGCATACACATCTAATCCAGTGGCTCTTCATTGCAGCATTTCTTTCTTTTCTACTTTGAATTAGCATAATTCTGCACTAAAGTCAAGCAAATCAGATAAAAGGAAACTTCTTTCTCTTTACATATTAAAAAGTACAACATATACCCACACAGATTAAACTCTTCAAAAGAAAATACAGAGAGGAGATGCTGAAAGACTAGTTATTTCTCCAAGTTTATTCTCGGAGAGCTGGAGTTCAGAAACTTGCTCTGCACCCCTGGAAGCAATACTCTGTCGAAGAGAAATCATTCTTAAAGTTTGAGTTTTTAAAATTCTCTTCGTTCCCTCTTGGCGTACTTGTGGGGCAGCCTTGGGAACGGTTCAGTTCTGGCCTCTCCTTACATCCTTGAGCCATTTGTACCTCCAGACAATGACTGTGGAATTGCCTTCTAGGCAAGGGACAAGTGAGTGGATCAGGGGTCATCATGAGTGGAGGATATTGAAGGCTGCCTTGGTTTCAGTTCAGTTCAGTCACTCAGTCGTGTCCAACTCTTAGCGACCCCATGAATCACAGCACACCAGGCCTCCCTATCCATCACCAACTCCTGGAGTTCACTCAAACTCATGTCCATCGAGTCGGTGATGCCATCCAGCCATCTCATTCTCTGTCTTCCCCGTCTCCTCCTACCCTCAATCGCTCCCAGCATCAGAGTCTTTTCCAGTGAGTCAACTCGTCACATGAGGTGGCCAAAGTATTGGAGTTTCAACTTTAGCATAAGTCCTTCCAATGAACACCCAGGATTGATCTCCTTTAGAATGGACTGGTTGGATCTCCTTGCAGTCCAAGGGACTCTCAAGAGTCTTCTCCAGTACCACAGTTCAAAAGCATCAATTCTTAAGCGATTAGCTTTCTTCACAGTCCAACTCTCACATCCAGTTGTCTGAAAGTAGTGAAAGGCAGGCCTTCACTGCTGCAGAGAAATCCGCCATAATAACGGGTGTTTGACAAGAGCTAAAGATGATAATGGAGAAGGCAATGGCACCCCACTCCAGTACTCTTGCCTGGAAAATCCCATGGACGGAAGACCCTGGTGGGCTGCAGTCCATGGGGTCGCTAAGAGTTGGACATGACTGAGCAACTTCACTTTCACTTTTCACTTTCATGCATTGGAAAAGGAAATGGCAATCCACTCCAGTGTTCTTGCCTGGAGAATCCCAGGGAGGGCGGAGCCTGGTGGGCTGCTGTCTATGGGGTCGCACAGAGTTGGACACGGCTGAAGCGACTTCGCAGCAAAGATGATAAACAGACAGAGAACAATGGAAGCAAAGGGTCAGGGGATCAAGGTCAGTCTTTAGGTCATGAATGCACTGAAACCTGAACTGTTCTCTGGGATTGCCCAAGATTGTCTGCTTCTAAAAACACTGCACTAACTTTTCCTGTTCATCACTGAAAGATTGTCCAGGAAATACTCTTGAGTAGAGGGATCTGGGCTGCTCACAAAAATATCAATACACCCATAAGGGAAAAGGATCTAGAAAAGAAAATCGATTCCTGGGTTGGGAAGATCTGCTGGAGAAGGGATAGGCTACCCACTCCAGTATTCTTGGGCTTCCCTGGTGGCTCAGCTGGTAAAGAATCTGCCTGCAATGTGGGAGACTTGGGTTCCATCCCTGGGTTGGGAAGATCTCCTGGAGAAGGGAACAGGTACCCACTCCAGTTTTCTGGCCTGGAGAATTCCATAGACTATACACTCCATGGGGTCGCAAAGTCAGACACAACTGAGTGACTTTCACTTTCATACATATAACTGAAGCACTTTGCTATCCATTATAAATCAACCTCAAAAAATAAAGTATAAAAAAATCAGTACATATAAAGCTTTCTGGATATGCTAGGCCAAAGTATCAGTATCAGTAAATATAAACCCAGGCTTCCCTGGTGGTCCAGCAGTTAAGAATTTGCCTTGCGACGCAACGGACACCAGTTCCATCTCTGGTCCTGGAAGATCCCACATGCCGCAGGGTAACTGAACCCGTGAGCCACAACTAATAAACTGGTGCTCTCAAGCCTGTACTCCGCAACAAGGGAAGCCAACACAACTAGAGAGTAGCCCCTACTCGCCATAACTAGAGAAAGTCCTTGCCCATCAACAGAGACCCAGTGCAAGCAAAAAAAAATTTTTTTTAAGTAAAATAAATATAAGCCCTTCTGGATACTCTGGGTCAAAAGCTCCAAGAACATCTCATTTGTGGCTTTGCCCCCAGCATCTCCTCTGGAACACAGGAGGCCCACAAGTAAACTGTTTGAATGAGCAAATAAATTATCTTGAAACAAAATCAACAAGGACTTTAGCATGTCCACACTCCTGGGCAATTCACTTCAATGTTGTGGGCTCTTGTTTACACAGCTTGACAATGAAGGGAACATACCTAATTATTAAAGCATGACCATTTCTAAAATCCCTTCCTCTATGAAATTTTAGTTTTCTCTTTTCCTTGTTTTATCTTTTCCTCTTAAAACCAAAGAAGAGTCTATTTGTTGGCAGTTGTCAGAGGTGATGTAGAGAGGTCATCAACTCAGGGATCACAGAACTCCAAAAAAAAAAATCCCCATGAAAACAAAAGAGGATCTTTCTGTAAGTTACATATGTTAAACCAACACAACATTGTAAAGCAATTATCCTCCAATTAAAATTTTTTTTTAAAAATTAAGGGATTAATGAACCATTGGAAGGCGAAAACAAATATACCATTTTATTTCTCAAAATAACCCTAGTTAACAATGAGGAGGAAAAGGCTACAAGGTACTTAACGTATGTTTCCCAACTATCAGGTAAGTTTCCATTTTTTTAATTGTTTAAGTTAATCAGCAATGAGCACCATTTTTTCTTTGGTTGAATTTCACAAGCACAGTTACTAAATCAGTGAAGCAAATCAGACTCGGATGCTTGTAAATAAATCTTTTTAAAATTTAAAAGCAATGTAACATTAAATTTGTAAACACAGATTTGCACATGTCATATTCAAATACTGGGTTGGCCAAAAAGTTCATTTGGGTTTTTCAGTAAGGGCATATGGAACCCAAATGAACTTTTTGGCCAATTCAGTATTTATACATGGTTTTATTGTGAAAAGTGAAAGTCATTCAGTTGTGTGACTACGAATTCTCCAGGCCAGAACACTGGAGTGGGTAGCCTATCCCTTCTCCAGGGGATCTTCTCAACCCAGGAATTGAACCAGGGTCTCCTGCATTACAGTTGGATTCTTTACCACCTGAGCTACCAGGGAAGATCACGTGGTTTTATTAATAAGGTACAATTCCATGTTCTCATCCAGGGGCAATTTATCCTCCCAGTGGACATTTGGTATCATGTTCATTGTGTTTGCTGCCCCTAAGTCACTTCAGTCGTGTCCGACTCTGTGTGACCTCATAGACGGCAGGCCACCAGGCTCCCCCATCCCTGGGATTCTCCAAGCAAGAACACTGGAGTGGGTTGCCATTTCCTTCTCCAATGCATGAAAGTGAAAAGTGAAAGTGAAGCCGCTCAGTCGTGTCTGACTCTTAGCGACCCCATGGACTGTAGCCCACCAGGCTCCTCCATCCATGGGATTTTCCAGGCAAGAGTACTGGAGTGGGGTGCCATTGCCTTCTCCATCATTGTGTTTAGTCATGTACAATCCTTTGTGACCCCATGGACTGTAGCCCACCAGGCTCCTCTGTCCATGGGATTCTCCAGGCAAGAATACTGGCGTGAATTGCCATTGCCTTCTCTAGGGGATCTTTCCAACCTAGGGATAGAACTCCCGTCTCCTGCATTGGCAAGCTGATTCTTTACCACTAGTGCCACCTGGGAAGCCCACATTTGGCATTATCTGAAAACACTGGGGTCACAACTTAGGGTTCAGGGGAATGGGTAGAGATGGCACTGGCATCTAGTGTACAGAGGCCAGAGCTGCTGCAAAACACCCTACAATGCCCAGGACGGCCTCCACGACAGAGAATCATCCAAAGTGCCACTGAGAAACTTGCTTTAGGTTATAGTACAAAAAAAGCATTCTCTTCCACAGCTACTCTGTCCTCATGGCTTGAATAGAAACGATTATGTTTTCAACCATTTATTTAGTTAAGTATGCAAGGCACTGTGCTAAACACAATACATATATTATCTTAGGTAACAAAAACTCTCTGAAGTTTTGAAGATTAGCACAGGATGTCTGAAAGAGACTACATAATTGTTCAGGGTCACCCAAGACTGTGAATAGCACAGACTGGGATTTGTTGCAAGAGGGAAACCCCCATCGGTGGCTCAATGGTAAAGAATTGGCCTGCAATGTAGGAGACACAGGAGACATGGGTTCGATCCCTGCATTGAGAATATTCCTCTGGAGGAGGAAATGGTAACCCATGCCAGTACTCTTGCGTGAAAAATTCTATGGGCAGAGAGTAGCCTGGTGGGCTATAGTCCATCGGATTGCAAGAGTCAGACACAACTTAGGGACTGAACAACAGGGACTTTTCCTACTTTTCTAAACTGACTTTCCAGAGTTGTGCCAATTTCCAACACCACTATGAAGCCGTGAGAAGACCTCTTTCAATACACTGACTGTAGCATTACTTTTGACATCGAAAACCAAAATTCTTGCTTAAAAAATTATGTATCTGAGCTTAAATATTAAACAGTTGCTGGAATTCATTACCATGTATATGTCTCCCAAAATGAGGAACACGCTCGCTGTATAAGAACAATAAGGAGAAAAGTCAAGTCAATATATTCATTTATTCAACAAATGCAGCTGTTTGTCTAATAAAGGCTAAGCCCCAGGAAAAACATTCCTGCTTAGTCTGTAAACTTGATCTCAAATCTTTTGTTTAAATAAGCCTATGAAGAGCAAATGAGAGAATTGTGTTTTATAGTTTAAAATGTTTTCTCTGATAATATGTGTCTTTTTTGCCCTGTCCTAGAAATACTGCAAAATAGATGCTACCTAGGATACCTGTGAATTGAGGCAGACTTGTACCCACATACCCCATAAGTCCCCTCCTGACAAACAGTAATCATAACAGCAACAATCACAGCACACTATAGTCCAGTATTTTAAAATATAATAATAGTGTATATAATATGTATAATGGGATACAGTAGTACCTTCCATTAGTGGATCATTTTCAGTTCAGTCACTCAGTCATGTCCGACTCTTTGCGACCCCATGAATCACAGCACACCAGGCCTCCCTGACCAACATCAACTCCCAGAGTTCACTCAAACTCATGTCCATGAGTTGGTGATGCCATCCAGCCATCTCATCCTCTGTTTCCCCTTCTCCTCCTGCCCCCAATCCCTCCCAGTATCAGAGTCTTTTCCAATGAGTCGACTCTTCGCATGAGGTGGCCAAAGTATTGGAGTTTCAGCTTTAGCATCAGTCCTTCCAATGAACATCCAGGACTGATCTCCTTTAGAATGGACTGGTTGCATCTCCTTGCAGTCCAAGGGGCTCTCAAGAGTCTTCTCCAACACCACAGTTCAAAAGCATCAATTCTTCGGCGATCAGCTTTCTTCACAGTCCAACTCTCACATCCATACATGACCACTGGAAAAACCATAGCCTTGACTAGTCGGACCTTTGTTGGCAAAGTAATGTCTCTGCTTTTTAAAATGCTATCTAGGTTGGTCATAACTTTCCTTCCAAGGAGTAAGTGTCTTTTAATTTCATTGCTGCAATCACCATCTGCAGTGATTTTGGAGCCCCCCAAAATAAAGTCTGACACTGTTTCTACTGTTTCCCCATCAATTTCCCATGAAGTGATGGGACCAGATGCCATGATCTTAGTTTTCTGAATGTTGAGCTTTAAGCCAACTTTTTCACTCTCCTTTCACTTTCATCAAGAGGCTTTTTAGTTCCTTTTAGTAGGTCTTAAACGAAAGTTTTTAACATGAGAGTAGACTAGAAAATAGCAGACAAGTGTACTGCTACAACACTAAGTATTTTTGTAACTTTTGTGTGTGTGTGTGTGTGAGAGAGACAGTGCAGTTGTTTTCCTGTGGCTTGCAGCCTAAAGGGTTGAAAATCTCTGATCTTATCTACCTACTTCACTCGAAAAGTAAGTCTGGGGGCATTGCGTGATGGCCAAGAATACGCAGCTAGTTCTGGGGTGAGAACTTAGTTCCCCACTCCTTAGGCCAGCATCTGGTCCACTGCGGAGTTCAACTGAAAGTCTTTCTCTGGGGGGGAAACCGGAAAGAGACGTAGAGATGTTTTTAGGGGAGTAAAAGGGGCAACTGGCTGTTGGCACAAGTAACAGGATCAGTAGCTTTGGGGTCTCCACATATTTTTTTAAAATTATTAATTACTTTTATTTTTTGGTTGCGCTGGGTCTTTGTCGTGCGCAAGGGCTTTTTCTCCAGCCGCGGCGAGCGGGGACTACTTTCTGTTGCGATGTGCGGCCTTGGCATTGCGGTGGCTTCTCTGGTTGAAGAGACGGGTTCTAGGCGGGAGGCAGCGGGTGAGGGGCACCTCAGCCGTCGAGGCTCTCGGGCTCAGAAGTTTCCTTTGTATCCAAGGTTCCACATCCATGGATGCAACCAACCTCCTATTGCCTAGGATTGTTGTATTTACTATTGAAAAAAATCTGTGTAGGCAAGGACCCTTGCAGTTGAAACCCATGCTTTTCAAGGGTCAACTGTATTCCCCGCAAAGGGAACAAAGATGTAAATATCAAATTCTTTCATGAGAGCAGAATTTGAGTGAGAAGAGCAGTGAGAAGCTCCCCGGAAACTGGATGAAGGCTGAGGGGGCGACTTCCGGAGGGAAGGAAATGAAGCTGAGTTCCTGGCCTTGTTGATTGTAGCTCAAGCTTGACTGTGCGCAGGGATCCTCCCGGGGTCTTGTGAAGATGCGCCTTCTGGTGCAGGAGATCTGGGTGGGGCCCGAGATACTGCATAAAGAGTCAGTTTGTGATATTATCTGTTCAATATTAATGAGAATGAAAGAGGAAGAGAAATATTTTGTTCTTTTAAAAATTCAGTCCTTTAAAGGAGGGCCAGGGACTTATCGTCATGACACTGTTTTATTCACATCTTTCTGCTGTAATTATTTAATTGAAAGAGACTTATAAAAATCACACATCAGCTGACCTTGCTGAAATGAGTAAATATACCAGATTACCTATTTGCTTTCCAGACTGCCTCTACCCACCGCTCAACTTAACTAAGGCGAGTTTTTTTCTAAATTATTTGAAAGTTTGTTCTGGGACTTCCCTGGTGGTTCAATGGTTAAGATTCTGTACTTCCAATGCAGGGGGCCCAGGTTCAATCCCTGATCAGGGAACTGAGATCCCACATGCCTTGGAGTGCAGCCAAACAAAAGTAATTTTTAAAAATGTGTGCTAAGAACAAAATAAAAGAAGCCTCTTTTCTGATAGGCAAAGACTAAAGTAACTTTTAAAGTATTAAATGCAAACTAAAATAATAGGAAGAAATATTGCTTAATAGTTTTTCTTGAGTACTCAACACTTACAAACAACGTTTTTAAGTTTGGCAGCAAGGAAAGAAGAAGCTCTGATAGAGAGCCCATAGGGGTGAAGACTCATGCTATTTACAGAAAAGACCGTGCAAAATTTAATTTTAGCTGGAAGACCTTAGTACAGTTCTTAATTTAAACCCTCATATTATGTGACATCAGAGCAAAAGAGCAGAGCTTTTTTTTTTATACTGTCTGAAAATGCACGTTTTCATCAGTTTTTAAAAAAATATTTTATTTCTTTATTTATTTGACTGCTCCAGGTCTTAGCTGTGGGACTCTTTTTAGTTTCACCCTTCGAACTCCTAGTTGTGGCATGTGGGATTCCCTGGCCAGGATTCTAACTCGGCTCCCCCTGCAGTGGGAGCAGAGTATTAGCCACCGGATCACCAGGGAAGTTCTTTATCAGTGTTTTTAAAGAGGAAACAGTTTTATGTTCCTAAATCAATTAAACTTCTCAATGTATTGATCTTGTCCAATTTTTTAATTAAAAATATCCATCATCTTGAGTAATTTGGTTCTCATTAGTTTGTGTATTTGTTTTCTATTTGCCATTGTCACAGTTTATCACAGACTTAGGGGCTTAAATGATGTACTTGTCTCCTCTTAGAGTTCTGTGGGTCAGAAGTCTGACATGGTCTCACCAGACCAAAGTCAAGTTATTGGCCACACCTCGCTCCTCTCTATAGGGCTGGGTCGGATCCCTCTCCTTGCCTTTTTCAGCTTCTAGAGGCCACCCACATACCCTAGCCCCGTCCTCCTCCTCACCTTGTACCACTCCAGCCAGCTCTTCACCTCCCTCGTCCACTGTTAAAGGCCCTTGAATTTACAATGGCCTTGGATAAATCAGGATAATCTTCCTAGTTGAAGGTCAATTGATAAGCAACCTTAATTCCCCTTTGCCGTGCATAACATAGCATATTGTCAGGTTCTAGGGATTAGGATGCAGACTGGTTTGAGGCTATGTTGGGGGCAGGGGCATTATTCCTCCCACCAGATCTTTTAAGAAAAGACTGTTTTGCAATTGAGTACTAATGTCATTTGCATGGCATTCACATTGCATTTCTCACTGATGAGAATCGCTAGAGCTCTTATGACACAAATTAGCCCTCATTTAGTTGCACTTACATTGATTCCCATATTCAGTACTCCTTTTCCTGTAATGGAATCTCTCTCACTTATGAGCATTAAGGACATAGAGTGGCCTGTTTCCTGAGCTTTTACTGTAAGACAGATGTTTTCTGGAAAGTCCTAAAAATTTTGGATAATGGTACTATTTACAATAGCCAAGACGTGGAAGCGACCTACGTGTCCATTGACAGAGGAATGGATAAACAAGTTATAATGCACATATACAGTAGAATATTACTCAGCCATAAAAAGAATGAAATAATGCCACTTGGCAGTAACATGGATGGACCTAGAGATTATATTAAGTGACATAAGTTGGACAGAGAAAGACAAATGTCATATTAGATCACTTACATCAGAAATCTAATTTAAAAAATGATAAGAATGAACTTATTTACAAAACTAGAAATAGACTCACAAAATTAAATTTATGGTTACCAAAGGGTGCAGCATGGGGGGCAGAGATAAATTGGGAGATTGGGATTAACATATACACACCACTAAATATAAAATAGATAACTAATAAGAACCCGAACAGCAAGAAGGACCTACTGTATATCACAGGGAACTCTACTCAATATTCTGTGATAATTTATATGGGGAAAGGACCTGAAAAAGAAGGGATATATATGTATGTAAACTGATTCACTTTGTTGTACACGAAAAACCAACACAACATTGTAAATTGTCTATACTCAAATAAAAAAGTTTTTAAGTAAATTCAATTAAAAGGCATGGAGATACCAGAAAATTCTTAGCTTTTCCATCTGCACTGTGATTTCATCTAATGGCATTTCTTACAGGCTTGCAAGAAATGAAAAATGGAAAAAAAAAAAGAGATTCTTTTTACAGGGGAAGTCTAGGTTCGTAACTACCAACAGTTCTCACCACAAGCCTTTGGGGTTCTGTACCAGTGATGAGAAATCTGATGTGAAAGAAACTATACTGAGAAAATGAACCTGCCTTGGAAGCTTAGGTTCTTATTTCTGCTTTTTCTTCTTTATCAACATTGCAGGTGTCCCTGGCTCCATGCCAAACGCATCCTGGGCCGGTGACCTCAGAGCTGTGAAGTGGTTTGACATGGAAGATAAACACGGAGGCTGCCACGGTGAGGCATTCTTTTCAAACTTTGAGGCCACTCAGTTTGTTGGTGTTGGCATGAAAGGAGCTGTGGAATACAGGGGTTCTCATTTAGACAGCCTGTGAATTATTAAACAGAGTAACTAGAGGCACAGTCCTTGAAAAGTTAATGTGTTTTTTTTTAATAGTATTAATTTTTTAAAATATTTATTTTTGGCTGCACTGAGTCTTCCTTGCTGTGCGTGGGCTTTCTCTAGTTGTCGTGAGCAGGGGCTATTCTCTGGTTGCGGTGGCTTCTCTTGCTGTGGAGCACAGGCTTTGTTGCCCTGCAGCATGTGGGATCCTAGTTCCCACACCAAGGATCGAACCTGTATCCCCTGCATTGGCAGGCAGATGCTTCACCACTGGACCACCAGGGAAGTCCCAAGGTTGAGTATCTTAAAGATATTCTCCATCTTATGATTACCTAGGGCGATGTAGAGGTAGGATCAAATGATAATGGTTCTTTCCTGCTAGTTTCTGTTCTTTCCTCCTTCCTTCCTCCTTCTGTCCATTTTGAGGGTGCAGCAGTTAGGAGGAGCCAAGTGGTCAGGATGGAAGTGATGTCATCTTCTCTCCATGGAGCCCCATCCCTCACATCAGCCTCTGCTCCCTCCACCAGTGGGTTTCCAGGTGGCTTGGAGGTGTTTTCTCCGGCATAATGGCAGGTGACAGCAACAAGAGAGATTGCCCCTCCAAATGGATAAGCACTAGAAGACAAGTAGCTGGGAAGAAGACTTTTTATCAGTCCTGGTGTATATTCCATTAAGACTCTTTTCTGGTATGTGGCAGGCGTGCATATTTGTTGACGAGAGCGAGCATAACCAAGTACCACAGACTGAGTGGTTTCAACCACCGGAATTTCCTTGCTTACAGTCCTGGAGGCTGGAAGTCGGAGATCAACATGGCAGTAGGCTTGGCTTTTCCTGGGGCCTCTCCTCTTGGCTTGCAGACGGCCATCTTGGCCCGTGTCCTACATGACCTACCCTCTGCGTGTGTCTGTGTCCTAATCTCTTCTTATAAGGACACCAGTCCTACTGGATCGGGGCCCATCCATTAGATCTCATTTAACTCAGTTATCTCTTTAAAGGCCCTACATCTAACACAGTTACAATCTGAGGTGCTGGAGGTTAGGACTTCAGCATATGAATTTGGGGGAAATACAATGCAGTCTATAAAAGAAGGCAATAAATATATATTCAGTGAATGAATGATTAAGCGAAGAGCTGAGTGAGTGAATAGGAAGGTTTGCCCTGTAAAGTTTGGCCTCCTCCCCCCGCCATTCAATTTATAGCTTCACTTATTAGTCCTTTTATTCTACACCTAACATTTCAGATCATAAATAATAACAATATTGTCACTCAGTAGTGTCCGACTTTCTGTGACTCCAGGGACTGTAGCCTGCCAGGCTCTTCTGTCCATGGAATTCTCCAGGCAAGAACACTGGAGTAAGCAGATTGCCATTTCCTTCTCTCTGAAGAAGAGAAATGGTAACATATTTCAGATGAAAACCCCAAATTGCTGCTTCTCTCCAGCTCTCCATCACGCTCACGCTCCTTCCCAGGTCTGTCTCTTGAGGGTCCCCTCCCCGGTATTATAGAGGCCAGCATCCTTGCATCCCTGCACAGTCCTTTCTCAAGTATATGCACGCGTTTACCTTAACCAGCCCACGTTTTCCCCAGGGGACAGCTCAGTGCCACCTGCCTGCATAGCCCGCCCTTCTAATGGGGAGAGGAAAATGGAGAGGAGGGTATTTTGGACTTTGATCTCCTGCATCTTCCTTAGAAAGTGGACCATCTCCATCAGTGAGGGTCCCAGTATTTGGGATAGGCTGTCTTCTCCACATCCTTTATAACCCCTATCACCTGGCCTCTAGGGCCACTGCGGTCATCCTCCGATCTGCTTCACCTCCTCTTCTCTGGCTGTAGCACTTGAGGATGTACAACGTGGACCCATGTGATGGGATTACTTTGCAGCCCAAGCCCTCCCTCCCCGCTCCCTACAGAAGTTCCTGTCCGTTGTGTATCAGCCATGTATACTCCCCGCCTAAGTAGAGCCTTACCTTCCGTCTCCTTGACATCACCTGTATCCAGGACCTACCTCAGTAAAGAAAGTATAGACTAGTCAGATTTGCCTTTTTGTAAGGACTTTTGGGCTTCCCAGGTTGCTCAGTGATAAACAATCTTCCTACCAATGCTGGAGATGCAAGTTCCATCCTTGGGTCAGGAAGATCCCTTAGAGAAGGAAATGGCAAACCCGCTCCAGTATTTCTGCCTGGGAAACCCCATGGACAGAGGAGACTGGTGGGTTAGCAACTAAACAACAACAACAAAGGACTTTTACTGATTCCATGACAGGTGGAGCCATGAAAGTAGCCTCTAGCCAGGAACTACATAGGGTTCAAAGTTTGGGTAGCCCAGCCTGCCCCCCTCAAACAAATGTCTCGGTTTTTTCTTCTCTTAGCACCTGTTATGCTATTTGAAGGCCTTAAACTGTTAGCATTAAAAATATTTCTCCCCAAACCACTATACGGGGAAAAGAAAAAGACACAGTCTGGACAGAGGAGGTAGAACTTTATGTCAACCCAGCAAGTCAGTAATACCATCTGGATCTTGTCCCCTTGGCTGTATTTGTTCCAAACCTGTGAGTGCAGCCACTTTCCAAGCCTTGTTAGCATTTGGAATCACAGAGTACCATTCTAGACCTGTGGTCTTGAACCTGGAGCTCCCATCTCTGATTCCAATCTCTTTGTCACCCTACGGTTATCTTCACCAACTTATAGACTATATATTTTACTGTCTTTCTTCCCTAGAACAGAATAGAAGGCCCAGCAACACTGGGGTTTTAGACTAGTTTGTTCATTGCCATAACCCCACATCTGAAATATGATGTTGTCATGTTAGATGTGTTTGCTTTTTTAAAATTGGGACTTCAGAGATTCAACTTTCCTGGCTCCCTCCTCCTATGGGTTCTTTATGAGGACCCCTTGTCGAGCCTGTGTGCTGTGTCAGCTTTTCATGCTGTTCTCTCACACATTTTAGATTCCCTTGGCATTTGATCCTGGGAGGCTGATTCCTGTGCGTAATCATTACTGTCGTCTGCTTTTCGCCATTTGTGGTTACCAAGGCAGAACACTGCCGAAGAATGCTCCAGAACTGTCCTACACTCACCCACCATCTCCCTTCAGGTGGCCCCTCTGGCTGCTGCTTGTTCTTTTATTTACGTCATTATTGTCCTGGTGCTCTTCCTGGGGTGCCCATTTTCAGCTTTTTGGCTCACCTTTAAACTCCTAATCTTGTGCTGAAACAGCCTCTCTACTCTCCAAAGGTGATCATTTCAATTTTAGGAAGAACTTTGAAGACATTTGATTAAAATCACCTTATCAGTTCCTTTATCAGGTCATCCCTTTCCTCCATCTTAGAGCATTTGGGGTTTTTTTGTGGGGGGCTGCATTGTGTCTTAATTGCGGAATCTTCGTTGTGGAATTCAGGATCTGGTATGTGGGATCTTAGTTCCCTGGCCAGGGATCGAACTCACGTCCCCTGCATTGGGAGGTGGATTCTTAACCACTGGGCCACCAGGGACGTCCCCATCGTAGGGCATTTTGGACCCTTTCTCCCACAGTTGCTTCCTGTTTCAAGAAGAAAAGTCACCCATCCTCCCAACCAAGGTCCCCGTCTGGCCTCAGTTATGTGTGGGCCCACCTCAGTTATCCCGCTGCCCTATTGCATTCTGCGTGACTCTGTCTCTGACGGTTCTTTTCCTTCTCCCTGCCAAGATGTATTTTCTGCCTCTGTCCTCGAGACCAAGCTGTCTAGGCTCTCTCTACATGATCCAGCCCCAAATCTTCTCTCCTGTTCATTTCTTAAGCATGGGTGTGCTGTTTGTCTACCAGGTTCTTCTCACCTCCCACCGGGTTATTCTTTAACATGCCCGGAACTCTGGCTTCTTTCTCCAGCGATTTTCACTGTCTCTGGTCTCTCTTCCCAGCCACATTGAGTTAATTATCAGGTCCCATCGGTCCTTCTGTGCTCTGTCTCTAATGGCTTTCCTTTCCCACTCATGGCAACCATTAACATCAAACAAACTTTCTGGTTTACACGATTACTACAGTCTCTTGATTGGTTCCTAATGTACCTTGCAAAGCTCTGCGAAATTAATCTTGCTGAAATCTATTTCATCATTTGATTCTTCTATTAAATTTCTCCAACCCTTTCCAAAAAAAAAGGGATAAAAATGGCCCAAACCTTTCATCTATTTTAAGACAGTCAACCACAGTAGTTCTACCATATGCCAAACAAATTCTGGAAAGAGTGCAAACTTCTTACAGCTTCCTTGTTTTGAACCTGGACCCCAGCAAACTTTTTTGTAGCAGAAAATTCCCCTCTCTGCATTTTTCCACCTGATGCTTTCCCATCCATCTTGAGACGCTTCCCAGTTCTACCCACCTGTGAACTCCCCATTCATCTTCTCTACGCTTTTCATTCAATAACTGTTAATTTAACATCTGATATTTACCAGGTACTGTTCCAAATGTGGCTTCCCCAGTGGCTTGGCAGTAAAGAATCCACCTACAACTCGGGAGACATGGGTTTGATCCCTGAGTTGGGAAGATCCCACGGAAAAGGAAATGGCAATCCATTCCAGTATTCTTGCCTGGAAAATCCCATGGACAGAGGAGCCTGGCGGGCTGCAGTCCATGAGGTCGCAAAAAGTCAGACTCGACTGAGCACACACACCTGTTGTAGATGCAGGGGACATAGAAGTAAACACAGTGGTCTCAAATTTCAATTCTTCAGCTTATATTCTAGTCTGGGGAGAAAGACAACGAAGAAATGTGTTTGTTGGTAATGACTACCAAAAGGAAAATGAATCGGGGAAGAACGAAAGGAGGTCAGAAAGGGCCTCACTGAGAAGATGGCCTTGAAGTCGAGCCCTGAGTGGTGCCAGAGGGAGCCTTAAGGATGTCTGGCGCAAGGGCGTGGTCCGGGGGAGGAAGGGCACACACGGATGCTTGGGTTGCTCAGGACCAGCGAGGGGTCAGTGGGACTGATATGAAGGGTTATTCAGGGTTATGACTGAATGAGCAAGTGCTGAGAGGGGAGTCCGGCTGATGAGGGCCAGACTCAGGCGTCTTGAACGCCATTGCTGGGATTTGGGCTTTTTCTCCAAATGAGACAGGAAGCCATCAGAGGGTTTTGAGCAACAGACACATCTTCTGCTTCAGTTTAAAACAGCCACTCTGGCTGCTGTGTGAGAATATGCTAACAGGCAAACGCGGAATTGACGAGCCTATCTGCGGGGAAGGAATGGAGACTCAGACAGAGAGATTGGACTTGTGGACGCTGAGGCGGAAGGCGAGAGTGGGACGAACGGAGGACGGATCTGGCTCTGTGATGACCTGGAGGGGTGGGGCGGGGGCAGGCTCAGGAGGGAGGCGACAGTGTACAGTTAGGGCCCTTCTGCGCTGTCCTGCGGCAGATAACAACACAACATTGTAAAGCAGTTTTCCCCCCAATTCAAAGTAAATTAAAAAAAAAAAAAATGGAAGCATTGGGGACCAGTCAGACAGGAAGAGGGAGGCAGCTTGACTGGGATGGAGGTAGCAGAGCGGGTGAACTGTGGCCAAATTGCATTAACGTTTTGAAGGTTGAGCTGACAAAGTTGCCACCAGATTGGACGTGGGGTGTGGAAGGAAGGGGCAGAAGGGCCAAGTGTGCTGAAGAGGGGGCTTGCCCTAGATTACGATAGAGAGGACTTGGCGAGGATTAAGGAGTTCATAGGTAACACACAGGTGAGGTTTATTCCCCATCTAAGAGGAGAAATAGGGCCTTCCCTGGTGGTTAGGACTCCAAGCTTCCAATGGAGGAGACTCAAGTTGGATCCCTGCTTGGGGAACTGAGATCCTGCATGCTTTGCAGAATGCCAAAAGTTTTTAATTAAAAAAAAAAACAAAACACCTCATCCATAATAGAGGAGAGATAAAGTAGGCACTTGGATAGCCCAGGGAAGAGACCCGACCAACTCAGCCCACAAAGACCCCTCGCATCTGTCTACGTCTAGGATGTCTCATCCGTGAAACCCGAAGTTCATAATGCGTGAATGGCCTTGCGATGCCTGGTGCGTTACCCCTTTGGACTACTTAACTCTCGTTTTCTGAAAGTGCGCGTTTGTATCTTTGTCTCCTCATAGGAAGTTTGACTTCCTTGCGGGATGGGCTGACGCAGTCCTACTTCATCGGAACCCCTAGCCCTTGGCACAGGCCTAGCCCTGGAGCAGTCAGTTGGACACCCTACTGTTCTGCAAGCTCACCCCCCTTGACGCGAAAACAAGCCTGTCTTGACTGTTTCTTGTTCTCTTCTATTACAGGCCACTATGTCCATGACATTTGTATCTATGGAAACGGAGACTTAAAGTGGTTGATTAATTCTTCAAGCCTCTTTGCAAACAAGTTTGAGCTCACTGCATACCCCCTCACTGTGGAATGTCTGGAACTGAGGCTTCGAGAAAGAACCCTGAATCAGAGTGAAATTGCAATACAGCCCAGCTGGTATTTCTGATCTACAGCCACTCAGCGTCTGAAGGGAAATCACCTCTGGGAAGGAGAGCCTTTCTTTGGGAGAAACACTTTGCCTGGGTTATATGAAGTCTCAGGGCCAAGGTTATAGCTTCAGGACCTGACTACGTAATTACACGTCAAAATGTCCACTAGACACTGTGAAATGTGCTGTCAGGATGCTTGCTCAGTGATACTGGTCCTCAGGCCACTCTAGCAGTTTCTTGAGGTTCACCACTCTTTCAGGCTCAAGGCCCGATCTGTGATAAATTGAACTGTCATCAGATCTCTGCATCAGACCCTCATCGTATGTAAATATTCTCATGAAAAGGAGAATGGTAGATAATACTATTTAGGGAAATAAGAATCAAATTTCTCTGAAGAAGAAATCTTTTATCACAGATCTGTGGCCGCACATGAATGGATTCCCCCTGCTCTTTGCTCAGCTGTGTGTCAGCATGGAAACTGCTTTCGGGTAACTGTCCAGTCTCCTTTAAAACTTGAGCTGCTAGAACTGAGAACTCGGTCTTGTTCCTGAGTTTCAACAGTAGCATTTTCAAGTTTCCTGTGCCTACAGTTTTTGTTTGTTACACTCTTTACATTCTGTATAGAATGTAAAGTCATTCACAGGAGACCAAATTTAAGACAGCAGTCACTGCCTGCTTCAGTAAAAGATCCTCAGGTAGTTCGCTTCTTGAATATTTGTCAGTGTCCTCTGACCCCTCGTCCATCATTTTCCATTGAGAATATGGAAAAGTTCTTGAAGACTGAAGATATTTCAAGAGGGGAAGTGCTATTGCATGCATATAGCCTCAAGCCTTGAATATTTCAGGATAAATCACTTCCCTTTTTTGCCTCCACCCCCACCAAAGTGGGGCTTCCCCAATGGCTCAGTGGTAAAGAATCTGCCTGTGATGCAGGAGACACAGGAGATCCGGATTCAATCCCTGGGTCAGGAAGATCCCATGGAGAAGGAAATGGTTACCCACTTCAGTATTCTTGCCTGGGAAATCCCATGGACAGAGAAGCCCAGTGGGCTACCGTCCATGGGGTCACAAAGAATCAGACATGACTGAAGCAACTAAGCATGCACACACCACCAAAGTGATCTTACCTGCAAAACGGAGACCAGATTCTATCCCATGAGCCTTTAAGGAGTCCACACGTTCTCTGCGTAACTTTGCAGTGCCTGTGCGGTCGTAGGAGGGCCTGGATTTTTAAAAGCTTTCAATTGTGGGAGAGCCTCTTTGTCACTTATCCTTTATCCCATTCACCCATCCAATCCATCAGTAAGTATTTCTTGGGTGTCTATTATACACCAGACACATGCGGAAACAAGAAGTGAGAAGCTTTTTCACTCTGAAGATCTTGGCAATAATGCCGACATTGGAAAGAGAGTCTCTAGAACTCCAGAGAATCTCACAGAGTGTATTATCCCCCCCAGCTCCTGCCACCCCACAAGGCATGTGGAACTCCCCTGACCAGGGATCAAACCCACAGCCCCTGCAGTGGAAGTGCGGAATCCTAACCACTAGACCACCAGGGAGTGGCTGTCTACAACCAGAGTGGTTGTATTTTAACACATGCATGGTGGGCTTATGGATTGTCGTATCAGGCCCCAGATATCACCAATTTCAAAGTGAGGTCTAAATCGGAGACTATTCCGAGGAGAGAAGGGAGGGAGGAGACAGGGGCCACAGCCGATTGTTTTCTAGGATTCCTGCTTTCTCTCTTGCCTCTCAGGGCATTCAGATCTCACAATGCTCTTGCAGAATGCCCCCATTACCCCCGTCTTGCAGATGAAGTGCCTGAGGCTTACAGAGGTTGTTAGGAAGCAGGAGGAAACAAGTTCTCTGACAATCAGGCTTCTCTTACTGGTCTCCTTAGTTCATTTCCTAAGGTGGAGCATCTTGAGAAGGTGAAGAGAAGCCATATTTAGCACCCCAGAATGTTCTCAGTGTTCACACTGAGAAAACGTCCCGTCATGTCAGAAAAATGTGAAGTCTCCTTTTGAACTCCATCCAGTTCCTTGATATTTATTTCTTCTAATGAAAAACAGCAACTACAGCTAATGATACATTTAATCCACGCAATGTTACTTTTCCTGCAGTTGTGCCTGTTGAATGTTAATCATATTTAACTTAAGGAAACCCTTAATCATATTTAATGACCTTGAATTTAATGACTTTTAATGATTTTGAAGTAAAATCTCTTTTCCTGTTGCCGAGAGAGATGGAAGTGCCCTGGGTGATGAAAAGTCAAGGGGTAGGGAACACACCCGGAGCTAAAGGCAGAATTTAAATCACCTATTTTTGTTGTTTTAACTTACGTCACACCACTTAAGGAGAGGAATGCTTTACACTGGATCTTTCTCTTGTAGAAGAAGAAATCTTTTGGAATTGAAGATGTTTACATGTCTGTTGTTGGTCATTTCTTCTGTGTCTTAAATACTTTGATGTTGGGAGAGTTTAATGTTTGAACTAGTGGGTTTCTGCGGGCCCACTGGAGAATGCCCTGAAATTCTTGTTTTGGAGATGCCCTGAAAATTTTGTTTTCAATGATGTTCCATGTTGTTTTCTTGGAAATAAATTAATATATTGTTTTCCACACTGGGGACTGTTGTATGGCTTTATTTGATCAGGATTTAGCAAGCCCATCCTCCCAGCATTGTCTTTCTTAGAACATTTTATTTGGCTGTGTTGGGTCTTAGTTGCAGCAGGCGGGATCTTTTGTTGTGGCTCCTGGGCTCAGCAGCTGTGGTGCACGGGCTCAGCCGCACCAGGGCACCGGGGATCTTAGTTCCTCAGCCAGGGATCGAACCCACAGCCCCAGCACTGCAAGGCGGATTCCTAAGCACTGGACTACCAGGGATGTCCCCTCCTAGCATTTTCTAAAAATACACAAATACATTCATGCAAACATATACCTGTCTAAAAATGCCCATCCCGCTGGAGTATTGGAGAGGATAACTGGGAATGATCGAGATGAGAATACACTGGAAGGTCAGTTTCGTTTCAATCGGGATTTTAAATTCAAAATCTGAGGCAGGAAGAAGTTATCTCTTATACGTGCCTCCTTTATTTATTTTTTAAAAATCAAGGTACAATTTAGGTAAAAGATATGTTGATGTTATCATAATTATTCAACTGTCAAATGCCAAAGTTTTTGAGCAGTCTTTCAGTGCTAAGTTTGGGTAAATGAATATTTCCTTTACAAGACACATGGAAAATGATAGAAATACTAAGGAAAATAACTCGTCTAGACAATAGCTGGTGCACCATTTTTTAATGCATAATATTTTAAAACTAAAGTGAAAAAAATTTCAAACTACAAAAACAAAAATATGTGCTCATAAAAGATATTTTGTAGTTTGAAATATGTGCTGTATATCATAGGAAATACATAAATCAACTATAAAAATAAAATATATATTTTATTTTCTAAATAAATATTTCCTAAAAATAGAAAATACATAAACCCCAAAATAAAAATATTTTCTAAAAATAGAAAATACACACATCAACTCCAATACTTTGGCCACCTGATGTGAAGAGCCAACGCTGGGAAAGATTGAGGGCAGGAAGAGAAGGGGCGAAGGGGGTTGAGATGGTTGGATGGCATCATCAACTCAATGGACATGAGTTTGAGCAAATTCTGGGAGATAGTGAAGGACAGGGAGGCCTGGCGTGCTGCAGTCCATGGGGTCGCAAAGAGTCGGACATGACTGAGCGACTGAACGACAAAAACAAATCAAGTATACCTCAATAAAAATTGTTAAACGTGATTTAAATTAAGTTAAAAAATAGACTACACAAGAATATAGGATAAACAAATGAATTAGTACAGAAGGACACAGGATAAAAAGTGAACTCCTTTCTCCAGAAGTGACCACTCTGATGTCGATGTCCTTTCAGGATGGTGATACACACTCAGATATCCTAGGGCGGTGCTGTCCAAAAGAATCTCTGCTGTGATGGGAACGTTCTATACCTGCACTGTCCAAGATACTAACTACTGGGCACTTGAAATGTGGCCCATTTGACTGAGGAAATGGTACTTACTTTATGTGACTAGTGGCTGCTGTACTGCAGTTCTATAGGTACACAACCATTACATACCTGTGCGTATTGTACAGTGGAAATACAAAGACACAGATTGGCTTTTTTTTTTTTTTAAGAGTTGATTATACAGACACATAATAGAATTACAGCTTTGTGTAACTTGCTTTTTTGAGCCCTTCAAAAATAAACTTTATTTTTAGAATTGTCCTGGTTTTTGTTTTTTTTTTTACTTTCCTGTTACACCATGCAGCTTAGATCCTTGACGAGGGATCAAACCCACACCCGCTACAGTGGAAGTGTGGCATCTTAACCGCTGGACCGCCATGGAAGTCCCACATGGTGAGACTTTAGGATAGCAGTCTATGCCAAGTGGGAAATGGCAGCCGAGATCCATGTGAACAGACTAAGCAAATAACCGGAGTTTGGGAAGACTCCAGTCTTCCAGTTCAGTAATGCCAGAACTACACTTTTTATGTTGTGACTACTCCCTCTTCTGGTCAGGATGGCTGAGGGATTAAAAGGTCAAGCCAATGGGAAAGACACTGGGGGTCACGCTCCCAAGGCCAAGTGCTGACCTTAGCAAGAGGTCTGCCAGTGATGGCTCTGGGAGGAGGCAGGTAAAGAGGTGTTGCTGACTGTACTCACTTTTCAATACCTACAAGGTTTGAATGCGGTGGGCTTCCATGGTGGCTGTCGGGAAGATTAACTGGGGTGAGTCCTGCTGGGAGCCCAGGAAGTCTGACCTTCATTTGGGAAGGATCCTGGGGGCTGCAGTAGACAGCGGAGCTGAGTGGCCTAAAAGGGGCTCCCCAGGGGGCGCTAGTGGTAAAGAATCCGCTTGCCAATGCAGGAGATGCCAGAGACTCAGGCTCGATCTCTGGATCAGGAAGATCCCCTGGAGAAGGAAGTAACAACCCACTCCAGTATTCTTGCCTGGAGAATCCCAGGGACAGCGGAGCCTGGTGGGCTGTGGTTCGTGGGGTCACAGAGAGTTGGACACAATTGAAAGCGTGCACACAGACACAGACACACACACCATGTTCTTCTGAAAAGAACACAAATTCAGAAACCAACAGCCGGCATCACGTGCCAGACCGTAAAACTGAGTCTCAAGCATGTGATTAGGAGTTGAGGCTATTAGGCGAATCACTGAAAAAGGGAGTCAAAGGGAAAGTGAATTATTTATGAGTTTCAGGCTATTTATTTCCATTAAAGTGAATTATCAGTAGACTTCAAGTCATCAACTGTATTGAAGGCAAAATGGAAAGTTTCTGATGACTTTCCAAAATGTTTTATTTTAAAAAACTTTTATAGACTTCAAAGAAAAGTTGCCAAAATGGTATGGAGAATTTGTGTAGACCTTTCACTCAACGTCTAAGGTTAACGTCTCACAAAATCAAAGTTCAGTGATCAAAACCAGCTTTGTTTGGTTTTTAACTCTGTGCTGGCTGTGTGTTGAGAGTTGGAGCCAGGTGACTCTTACCTTTCTACGGGACAGACCAGATGGATAAGGCGAGTCCCTGTAACATGGAGTGCCTTCACGTTAAACCCAATGACGGAAACGAACTGGACGGGTCTCAAATACCATTTCCTGATGAAGACTGTACTATGGAAAGGAAACATCTGGACTTCCCTGGTGGTCCAGTGGTTAAGAATCCACCTGCCAGTGCAGGGGACACAGGTTCAATCCCTGGTCCAGGAAGATCCCACATTCTGCAGGGCGCCTACTGAAGCCCTTGTGAAACTGGAGCCTGTGCTCTGAAACAAGAGAGTAGCCCCACTTGCCATCACTAGAGCAAGCCCAAGTGCAACGAAGACCCAGCGCAAGCCATAAATAATGTTTTAACTTAATAAAAAAAGAAAAGGACAAGTCTGTACATTCTTTATCTAGAGTATGGGAATGGGATAAAAGAAAAGGATGGAACAGAGCAAATTCACAGCCAGAGCACGAAGAAACCCATGGAGAAAGCAGCAGGGTAGAGCATTAAACCGTGTCCTGCATATCACAGATCGCTGGCTGGGAAACTCTAGATTCATTTCCTTAGGCTCTTACTAAATAGGTGTAATGGGTCGTGAAAAGCGAGGAGGGAAAGCACTGATCACTGCCAGGGCCACAGATTAAAACTCTGGTTCTCAACGCATTATCTCTGAGCAGGTGAGGCATGAAAACCCCACGATTAGCACTCCCCGAAGGCCTTCACAAAGGACCTAGCGGGAGGTGTCTGAATTAGACTTTCCACCTGCGTGGCTGGCTGTGTATCAGATGACCCGGTGGCAGAATGATGGTTTAAAAAGGAAAAGCAGTTGTTAACAGATTCTTTGGGGGATAAGGCTACAACAAGCAACAGAGTGACTTAAATACAGGACAGGCTGGTAGAGAAATAATTTGAATGGTGTAGGAAACTTACTGATGCTGTAGTCATTACCACATATGGAAATTTTCCTATCTGGGTATGGAATCAAGAAATTTTTCCAAGGGGTGGGGGTCATCTAGGCAAATGCCGTTTAAAAAGCTTCCACCAATATAAAATGGGGGTAAAGAAATATTGTTGTGTTTATGTAGGATATTCTTGAGCTAGAAGCTTCCACTCATTCCTTCATATATATATGTGTGTGTTATATGTTATATTTAATTTTATTTATGTTTGGCTGTGCTGGGTCTTCCTTGCTGCACGGGCTTCTCTCTAGTTTCGGGGATTGAGTGGGCTTCTAATTGCAGTGGCTTCAGGAGTTGCAGCTCCCAGACTCTAGAGTGTAAGCTCAATAGAGCACACAGGCTTAGTTGGTCTGCAGTATATGGGCTCTTCCCAGACCAGGGATTGAATCCATGTCTCCTGCATTGGCAGGCAGGTTCTTTACCACTGAGCTACCAAGGAAGCCCCCTGTATTTTTTTTTTTTTTAATGGCTGCACCATGAGGCTTGTAAGATCTTAGTTCCCCAATCAGGGACTGAACCCAGGCCCTAGCAGTGAAAGCACGGAGTCCTAACTACTGGACTGTCTGGGAATTCCCTAGACACCTTTTTTAAATCACATTTTCTTTTTTATTTCTATGTAAAATGGAGAAGGAAATGGCAATCCACTCCAGTGTCCTTGCCTGGAGAATCCCAGGGACAGAGGAGCCTGGTGGGCTGCCGTCTATGGGGTCGCACAGAGTCGGACACGACTGAAGTGACTTAGCAGCAGCAGCAAGATGGATGTAAGTGAAACAAACTGGCTATTTCTTGACAACAATATGCAAGAAAACATGGATTTGTGGTCACTTTTCTAACAACAAATATTTACTCTTGAAATTCAGGGGGTTTTTGCCATGCTGATTTGTGTTTGTGTCATTTTCACTCCATTGTCAAATCATAGTGTAATCTTTTTTTGCGCTTAGTCGCATTCGACTCTTTGTGACCCCATGGACTGTAGCCAACCAGGCTCCTCCGTGTGTGGGATTCTCCTGGCTGGCATGTAAAACAGTATCAACTCTAGGGGCTGGGCTCCCCTGCTGGTCTCTCCTGGGATCACTCCAGGGTTATAGTCAATGGACAGTCCAAGATGTCAGGTGAGTGAGGCTATGGGTTGGCTGTTTACCGGGGCCTTGGTTCCCCTCCACATGACCTCTAATCTTTAGGTTTGAGTGGGTTTCTTGGCATGATGGTGGAAGTGTTTCGCAAGAGTAGAACCCCAGAGTGAAAGCGCTTATCAACCCATGCACTGAAGTTGCAGAATGGTGTCTCTGGGGGTCCACGTGCTCTGTCTCAGAAGGCTGATAGGCTGAGCAAGCACACTTTCCATGCTGAGGACTCAACTGTGACAAGCTGAGGACTCAACTGTGACAAGTGAGCTCCACTGTCTTCTATCATCCAGTGCTCTCGTAAGAGAGCCAGAGGGTCTGGCGATGGAGATCAAACATCTAGTTCTAATCTACATTTTTCTACACCAGATGCAGGCAAGAAGGCTTGCACTGTTTGTGAACAGAAGAAAGCAACAAATCATTCAATATATGAGTAGCTAAGCCACCATCAGTTTAGGTCAGGCTCATGTCATATTAAACCTATTACCTTTTTTTTCATATAGTTTTATATAGCTGATTTACAATTGAAATATAGTTGATTTACAATGTTGTTTTAGGACACCTATTTTCAAACTCCTTACAGCGCCGCCTGGTCTAACTTGATAGTTCTGTGACCTCTCTTTGTTCTTACGGTTTAGTTGCTAACTTGCGTCCGACTCTTTTGTGACCCCATGGACTGTAGCCCCCCAGGCTGCTCTGTCCACGGGATTCTCCAGGCAAGAATACTGGAGTGGGTTGCCATTTCCTTCTCCAGGGGATCTTCCCAACCCAGGGATGGAACTTGAGTCTCCTGCACTGGCAGGAGGATTCTTTACCAGAGCCACCAAGGAAGCTGGATGTGACCTCTGCTGGCACCCACATAATACAACACACTTCTAGAAATGAACGTGCTGGTAAAGTTTATTTACATTACATTCTCTCAAGAATCTGTATTTATATACACAATCCAGTGCCTTCCTGGGAGAACTTTAAACAAAGACACAATGAAGATGATAGTTGGGTAGCTTAATGAGCATCTTGCTCTTGGGGTGTCTTGTCTGGGATTTCTGAGTGCACTGTGTCGAGAGGCTGCCAGTGGCAATTCATTAGAGATTGGTAGAGCTCTTCACTTTTCACCATAAACTCTTTGTTGAGTTCCGCAATATTCAAGTGGAGATTTGGATCTGCAGAAGCCAATAATACATTCAGGAGAAAAATAGAGTTTTACAGGACACATATTAGAAATGGCTTAAAACTAGAGCTTTTAAAAAACATCAGCAGGAAATAGTGCAGATATTTAATGTTAGTTTTTTTAATTGCGCATTTCCTTTCGGTAAGACCTTAAAAATAGAAACTGAAGCTACAAGAGCAGTGCTACTGGATTCAATGAGTAGATGGTGGGAGAAACAGAGCAAATGGACAGAATTAACAGATAACTTGCAGACAGATGGACAGTACTCGGAAATGCATTCAACTTGGAGTAGAAGAGAGAGGAAGGGTGGGGGGCAAGTCTTGAGTTTCTAGCTTGAGGACCTGGGTGGATATGACCCCAAGGAGTGAGCCAAGACCAGATCCCTAAGACATGGCTCTGAAAAATAGACATGCTGCTTTATCTGTTCAGCTAACAGACTGATAGAAATGAAGAAATGGTTTAGAACAATTAATTCAGAAACCGAGGGATGGAGACCGACATTGGAACTTTCTGGTAGGATCTCTCAGTTTATAGCCAGCTCAGTGAATGAGGGACTGGTAAAAGGGTTAGTTTTGTTTTCAACTAAACATAAGGCTTCTGTTACCTTCTAGTGAATCTTCATCTTGGTTTTCAGCTAGAGGTGTGGTTTCCTACAATGAAAATCAGTATGTTAAAAAAAATTTTTTTAACTTAAAGGGTTGCTACTGACATACTTTCCTGGAAGGATTTAGCTCTCAAAAATAATATCTACAACACTAAAATCCCTTTTGATCAAATTTTATTTTGAATTTTTATTAAAAGAGACTTTAAATGACAAAATACTACAATTATGCAACAGGTGAGCTGAGCCCATAGAAGAAAACTCACATGGGAGGAGCACTGCTCAAAGGCACCTGCCTTCTCTGAAGTTTCAGGGATCTAAGAGGCCCCCTGGGGCCTGGGGGGAAGGAACCAGACCGCAGGAACCCTGGCATCAGACTCTACAATCCCTGCACCCAAATCTGCACCTGGAGCTCTGCCATCCCTTCCAGGTGACAATCTGCCAAGTCTCCATGGGCACATATCCCTCCGGGCCTTCCAATCCCATCCCAACCCCACGACTCAGCTAAGGACCATACCGTAGCTGTTGAAGAAACACAGAAGCTAGAGAAAAGCAAACCAATCCATCATCTTCTCAGGTAAGGAAGGACGTAAATTCCAGAAGCACTCCCCAAACAGATCTTGGCTAATTACTCTCCAGGGGCAGTGTAAGTTATTAGCATTCCTCTCTACAGGCACCGTGGCTCAGCAGTGAAGAATCTGCCCACAATGCAGGAGACCTGGGTTCGATCCCTGGGTTGGGAAGATCCCCTGGAGACAGGAATGGCTATCCACTCCAGTATTCTTGCCTGGAGAATCCCATGGACAGAGGAGCCTGGCGGGCTATACAGTCCATGGGGTCCAGAAAGAGTCGGACACGATTGAGCAACTAAGCACATAGCACACACACATATCAAGGAGCAGAATCCAGGGCTGAGGGAAATTCGAGGGGATTTCCCCAGGGCATGGAGAAAGGAAAAAGATGTCCCCATACAGGACACACGCCCAACGCAGTATCTATGCCAGGGAGAGATACCTTGGGTGGAAGCGAAGTCTCAGAGGGGTATCTGGAGGTCTCACACACAGAATAAAGGTTGGGTCCATTTCCACCAGCTCCACAGCCAGAGCTGTAGCCAGGAGGATAACTGCTCTGCTGTTGCTCGTACCAGCTGCCAAAGGGGTGAGGCTGGCAGGACGGGAAGTCTGGCTTCACTCTAAGAACAGCAGGGAGAAGAGAGGTAGGACATCAACAGTCAAGGCAGAACCGCTCAGAGTCCTGGGACTCGATTCTTTCTCCAAGTAAGGAGGGCGACTGCTTTCACTAAGAACACCTATTTTCAAAGCAGTAGTTTGTCAATGGCCAAACTGTGTTAAGAAACAGAACACTAACAGTCTTTTCATTAGAACAGGAAAAATCAGCGTACCTTTGCCAATACCAGTAATAAGTATCCTGTTGAGTTGAGCCCAAACCTGCAAAACTCTCCTGTCCGGCCATTTATCCAGACCCTTGATAAAATGACTGGGAATCTGCAGTTTTAACTCCCGCATCAAAGATCCCAGCCCCTGGTCTAAACCCTCTCAAGCCCACAAATAGCACTTCCAGCTGCCTCAGAAATACCTGTGATCATTCCTGGCAGGGAGTTAATTCTTTGACTTTCAGGTGAGCTAAGGAGTGGGTGGGGACGGGCAGGAGTGTATTGGAGTCACCTGGAGGGGCCCCTGCAAACTGCGGGGTGGGCTTTGAGCTGCCCGCCTCCTCCTGCAACTGTCAGACCCCGGGAAGCCGTCAGAAAGGGGAGGTTGGGGCAGAAAGGGGGTGTGCGGTGGGCAACTGCGACGCACCCAGAAGTCTCCACCCCCCATACAATAATGAGTAAGGGAGTCACTTTTAATCATTAAAAGCTTAAGACAAATACTACAACTTGATGTTTCTCTCCTCAGTTATCTGCAGAGAATGACTACTGGAATCAGCATCTAGTGGACTTTCCTTTAAACACCCACTGCGGCTGAAATCACCATCCTAACCAGCTGGTGAGAAGAAGTGCGCTCTCACACACACACACCCCCTAACACCCCACACACACACCCCATAACCCACACACACACATCCTAACCCCCACACACACACCCTAACCCTCCCACACACAACCTAACACCCTACACACACCCCGTAACCCACACACACATACCCTAACCCCCCCACACATACCCTAACACCCCCCCACACACACCCAACCCCCCCCCACACACCCTACCCCCCACACACACCCTAACACCCCACACACACACCCCATAACCCACACACACACATCCTAACCCCCACACACACACCCTAACCCTCCCACACACACACCCTAACCCTCCCACACACAACCTAACACCCCACACACACCCCGTAACCCACACACACATACCCTAACCCCCCCACACATACCCTAACACCCCCCCACACACACCCAACCCCCCCACACACACCCTACCCCCCACACACACCCTAACACCCCCACACACACACCCTAACCCACACACACATCCTAACCCACACACACACACCCTAACCCTCCCACACACAACCTAACACCCCACACACACCCTGTAACCCACACACACATACCCTAACCCCCCACACACACACTCTAACACCCCCACACACACACACCCTAACCCCCCACACACACCCAACCCCCACACACACACCCTACCCCACACACACACCCTACCCCACACCCACACACACACCCTAACCCACACACACACACACCCTAACCCACACACACACCCTAACACCCCCCACACACACACCCTAACCCTCCCACACACAACCTAACACCCCACACACACCCTGTAACCCACACACACATACCCTAACCCCCCACACACACACTCTAACACCCCCACACACACACACCCTAACCCCCCACACACACCCAACCCCCACACACACACCCTACCCCACACACACACCCTACCCCACACACACACCCTACCCCACACCCACACACACACCCTAACCCACACACACACACACCCTAACCCACACACACACCCTAACCCCCACACACACACACTAACCCACACACACACCCTAACCCCCACACACACACCCTAAACCCCCCACACACCCTTAACCCCCACATACACACCCTAACCCCCCCACACACCCCTAACCCACACACACACACCCTTAACCCACACACACACACCCTAACCCCCCCACACACCCCTAACCCACACACACACACCCTAACCCCCCACACACACCCTGTAACCCACACACACCCTAACACCCCACACACACACCCTAACCCCCCCCACACACACCCAACCCACACACACATACCCTAACCCCCACACACACCCTAATCTACACACACACACCCTAACCAACACACACACACCCTAACCCCCACACACACACCCCTTATCCACACACACACCCTAACCCACACACACACACCCTAACCAACACATACACACACCCTAACCCAGACACACACCCTAATCCACACACACACCCTAACCCCCACACACACACACCCTAACCCCCCGCACACACACCTTAACCCCCCACACACACCCTAACCCACACACACATACCCTAACACCCTCCCACACACACACCCTAACCCCCACACACACACCCTAACACCCCCACACCCACCCCCTAACCCACACACACACCCCCTAACTCCCACACACACCCCCTAACCCACACACACATACACTAATCAACACACACACACACCCCCTAACCCCCACACACCCACTAACCCCCACACACACAGCCTAACCCCCCCCACACTCTAACCAACACACACACACCCCCCCTAACCAACACACACACACACCCTAACCAACACACACACAGAAGTGCTCTTTCACACACACACTCTAACCACAGAAGTGCTATCTCACACACATACACCCCCTAACCAACACACACACAGCCCTTAACCAACACACCCTAACCAACACACACACACCCTAACCCACACACACACCCTGACCAGCTGGTGGGAAGGAGCGCTCTCTCACACACACACACACCCCTACCTTAATGCAAGTACGGAAAAATTTTCAAAGACATCTTTCTGTAATTCAGTATTTTTTAAAGCACAACGAACAGCTTCCTAAACTTTAAGGCCCATTCAAATTACCTGAGCATGTTTACAATGTGGGTTCGAATTCTATCTGGAGGGGAGCCTGAGGTTCTGCCAGTTTTCACGCACTCTGAGCAGCAAATCTACACAATATGTCAGAACTTAACAAAATAACTTTTGAGTCTTAACAGGGACACATAGGGTCTGGCCATTTCCTTGTAGTTTGCTAATAACTAGTGCACAATTCAAACGCTTGTGTGCGTGCTAAGATCGCTTCAGTTGTGTCCGACTCTGGGCTATAGCCCACCAGGCTCCTGTCCATGGGGAGTCTCCAGGCAAGAATACTGGAATGCGTTGCCATGCCTTCCTCCAGGGGATCTTCCTGACCCAGGAATCGAACCCACGTCTCTTATGTCTCCTGCATTGGCAGGTGGGTTCTTTACCACTAGGGCCACCTGGGATGCCCCACTCAAATGTTTAATGTAGTTTCTATTTACCTGTAATGTGAAAAATAATCATCATGATGAATTCTAATCGTTCAACCATTCACCCATCATTTACTGAGCCCCTCCTGTACACAATGCAGGTGCCTGGCATTGGTGCCACAGTGGAGCTTATGCTCTAGTAATTTAATCTCCCTGTGTGTTCAAGGGAGATGTTACTGATTAGCAGCTGTGCACACACTGTTAAGGGCCACCCAATATCTGGTTTCCTGTTCTTCCTTAATAACAGAACCTTGATTTTATTTGGAAGTAGCAGGTGGCCAGCGGAGAAGGCAATGGCAAGCCACTCCAGTACTCTTGCCTAGAAAATCCCATGGATGGAGGAGCCTGGGGTTGCTAAGAGTTGGACACGACTGAGCAACTTCACTTTCACACATTGGAGAAGGAAATAACAACCCACTCCAGTGTTCTTGCCTGGACGTTCTTGCCCAGGGACGGGGGAGCCTGGTGGGCTTCCGTCTGTGGGGTCACACAGAGTCGGACAGGACTGAAGTGACTCAGCAGCAGCAGCAGCAGGTGGCCAGCGTCTAGCTCATAAGATGGAAATAGCACCATCACAAGGGGGCTGAGGAAAGCTTCGTGGGCAGAGGGAGTCTGCTCAGGTGGAAGGCGTTTTTTGTTGTCATTTTCTGCCCTTCTTGCAGATCGAGAGCTGAGATTACAGATGTGATGGATGAAACCAAAATAACTCTGCATCTCTCCTGGCCTATGAGGTGATATTAAAGGGGAAGTCACACAACCAAATACAGGATCTTAAAGAGCAAACAGGTCAGGGTCCCTGATGACTGGAGACTTCCTGTACCAGCACTGGACCAACCTGCCTCCAAAAGCCTTTGACTTACGAAAGAAATCTCTTGTTTAAGCCACTGCTATAAATTACATGAAATTAAAAATAATTCTTGGGGCTTCCATGATGGCTCAGAGCTAAAGAATCTGACTGTAATGCCTGAGATATGGGTTCAATCCCTGGGTTGGGAAGATCCCCTGGAGAAGGAAATGGCTACCCACTCCGGTATTCTTGCCTGAGAAATCCCATGGACAGAGGAGCCTAGGGGGAACTACAGTCCATGGGGTCACACAGTCAGGTACAACTGAGCAGAGCACAGCAGCAGTGGGCATAGTTAACGAGAATTGGCGGTGAGGAGTGGAAAATGGAAAGAAACATTAAAAAATAGTAATTCCCTAAAAATTCTTATACCATTTTGAAGGTTATTTTCCATTAACAGCTATTATGGCTATATTCCATGTTGCACAATACATCCTTGAGCCAATCTTACACCCAACAGTTTGTACCTACCCTGCCCCCCGACCCCACCCAACACTCACTGCTAACACTGGTTTGTTCTCTATTATCTGTGAACCTGCTTCTTTTTTTTTTTTTTTTTTGCTGTATTCACAGTTTATTGTATTTTTTAGAAAAAAAAAATTCTTAAATATGGTAGCAGCTTAGAAATCAAACTTCACGTTATCAGTTAAGATTCTTTCAGAAAAGCAGTATCTTTTTTCCTTCTCTTATTTTGGATTTTTTAAAAAAGACAATGAGAATTTTGGCTGAGTGAGAGATGGAGCTGTAGTGGGAAAGGAATGTGGAAGCTGATCCTTCGGGATATGGTGGTAAGGAGGCTGGGATTTGCGAGGAAATCTATAAGGCATGTTGCACCCACCCAGGAAGATGGCAGGGGCCAGATGCTATGAGCAAGACTCCAGAGATGAAGATGGACATTCAGGCAGAATTGTAGATGATGGTGACAAGGAAGAGTTCACACATATTGCTTTGACCTCTAACAGTCTCAAACGCAAACCTCCCATCGTTCACCTGGATTATTCTCATGAAGCAGGTGAAACAAATTTCTTTCAGGTCTGGGTCCAGGGAAAGTAGCCCACTTTCTCTCTCCCTGAGCTCTACATGCAGAGATCAAAGTCCTCTGAGAATAAAAGCACACGCAATCTCTGTAGTCCTCAGATTTATCAGACTTGCTACCTATGACACTGTGAAAGGAGGGTAACAAAGCAGCAACTTTAGACTCACATGAGATTTCTAACAAGGCCAGTTTCTCTCCACCGTATCCTGCTTTAAGCTCAGTATATCGACCACCCTCACCGCCCCCCCGCCAAACGAAGACTGGCTTTTTTTCTTTAGCAAACCAAACAAAGCCAGTGCTTATTAAACATGGGCTGAATGAATGAGTAAACCAATGCCTGGCTCAAGCGCAGAAAGCTTTTCTATCAGTAATAGAAATGCAAGACTAGAGACCCCGTTGTGCTTTAGAGTTAAGCCCTATCGTGGGTTGGTGGTTTCTTGGCAATTGCAGTTTTCTGAGGAGACTGAATGGCTTTTTCCATCCCGTGTTTGGAAAGAGAACAGGAGGCTTGGCAGGAAGTATGCTGTTTGAATCCATTTGAGCAGATATATACTGCATTGTGTGTTTCTCTTTAGACAGAGAAAAACCACTTTTCTTCTTTGTTAAGAGACAACACTGGAGCCCAAGGAACAGTGAAAGCAGCAGCAGCGCCAGGGTCAATGCTGCTGCGCTGTGCGGCTCTGAGCGTGTGTTGGACCTGCTTCTCCATTCATAGCCTCAGACCAGATTAGAGCACTTTAGCTTTAGAGGCAGTAATCTGTTTGAAAATGTGATGAAATCCTATGAATGCTCGCCTCCATAAACGGACATATACGATTCTGCATATAATTTCAGGGCATTCACAAGCCCCCAAACTTACCCATCAATTCTCCCACATTAGGAGCGCCGGGGCCAGATGCTCTAAGATCTTCTAAGCTCTATGCCTGGCTCCACTAACTTTTAACAATTAAAAAAAGATCAGAGGAGTAAACCATTTTACGTTTATGTCGCTTGCACTGTGGTTTTCACTCTATTCTAAAAGTCTCCTGGTTGGAGCAAAAGACTTAAAGCCACAAGGTTCTTTTCTAAAATGTGACAGATACTTAAGCAGGTAAAAGTGTGACAGTCAATGTATCAGACTGTAATTGACAAGCATAGTAAAAGATGCGGACTGTGGTAATTACCCTGTTATCATGATATGTTAAAATTAATTTCAAATGAATGCTAATTCTTTTCAAACAGCATTTGCAATTTCACTGGGGTAATAAGGCAGGGCACCAGGGGGATTCCTGAAGCAACAAAATACATAAAGCACATGATTTTGAAACAATTTTTCAGTGTTTCTTTTCTTTTTGCATGAGAGACTACCACTTCCCCCTAAATAAAGATATGCAAAGAGTCATATATTTAAAGAGAAAATGAGACTTCAAGAAACGTCCTCCTTATTTGTCCCATGACCAGGGGACACCCCTACAGCAATTCACAGTCCTCTGACTTAGTGGTTCTTTGATGGAAGAGCCACCAGAACAAGCAAGATACAGGAAAAGAATTTCAAAAGTAAAACAATTTGTGACTAACATAATAACATAACTAGCGCAAAGTGAAGGAATTACAGCCGTATCTCTTTTTGTACTTCAATTTATTGTCCTTTACAGATCCAGCTTTTTTTTAAACACACAACAAAAGTTTGTAGCAACCCTGCATGCAGCAAGTCTATCAGCACCATTTTCCCAACAGCATTTGACTCTTTTGCATCCTTCTGTCATATTTTGGTAATTCTTTGAATATTTCAAATGTGATCATTATTAGTCTGCTTTGTATGGTGATCAGTGATCTCTGATATTACTACTAGGATTTGTTGAAGCCTCAAATGATAGTTAGCACTTTTTAGCAATAAAATTGTAAGGTCAAAACGGCTCGATGTTAGGTAGAAATAACTCAGACACCAGGTAAGCGGTGCAACAGGCTTTAATGGTGAAGCGCTCCCGGGCGGGATTCCCGGACCCAACAGAGCGAGGTCGAGGAAGTCCGCGCGCGAACAAAGGGCAACTTACACAGCGTCACAGCAGGGGGCTGCGGAACTTTTCCGAATGAGGCAAGGTTTGGAATGGTGGTCTCTCACAGGTCAGTTAGTCGAGGTGGCCAGACCGGGTTGGTTGTTCGGGAGGTTAGGAGTGAGGGTTGATTTCTGTCAAGAGCTGTTACATCAGAGACCTTCCAGCGGCGGGGAAGGAACGAGGAAGTACAATAGTCAGAGTCCGGCGGGGCTTTTTCCCGCCGGCGGGAAAGGAAGAGGAGAAAGAGAAGCCAAGATGGCCATCGGGGTCTGGCCTTACATTCCGACCCTTTTGATAGGATAGGGGGCAACGTTGTCGTCTCTGGCTACTTCCTGCTGGAAAGGGGCGTCGTGGGGTTTTTTGGGTCATGGCCTAGCCCCGGCGTCCCCTAGGGGTTCTTAGGGTCTTTGGGCAGGAGTCTGGAATAGGCGGCGATCTGGAATAGGTGGCAGCTAGGGTCATCTTTTGCAGCCGTTGAACTATGCATTGCTGGATACATGGGCCCAAGAGCAATATGAGTAAAATGACTACAAGAATCATCAAAACAGATTTCCACCAATCCCCCTCTATCCAGGACAGGACCAAAGTCCAAAAGGGAATACTTTTTTAGCAACTGTTAGATCATCTCCAGGAAAAAGAAACTTAGGCCTGTTAGTACAGTCTTGATTCTGAGGCCTGTGATGGCGTCGCTGTCGTTTGGGCTCATCCCCCGTGGGTGGCGGAGGCCCAGTTAGGTTCTGGCCTGGTGAGTGAGCTGTGGGTGCTGCGGGAGGGACTAGGGCAGGGGTGGGGCCCACGCCTCTGGTGGTCTGCTGATAAGGGGGTTCTTTTTTGAGGAGGATAGAGAATAAGCCTCCAGGGTTGTGATCATAGGTTTTTAACCCCCAGGTTTTGCCTGTTTCCCATGTTCGGTCTTGTTGGCCCTGAGAAGTAAATGTGATTTTAACGGGGTTACACCCATTTTTGGCTTGTTTTGGGCAAGTTTTTAACCCTCCGGCCATTATAGTAGCTGTCTTTAGTATCATTTCGAGTGACCCGAATAAGATCGTCTTTGACTGGGGGGTCCCAGTAAATGTCCCCTGTACTCACGCAGGACCAAGATTCACAAAAGTAGTCACTGGCTCCCCCACATTGTTTCCTCCAGTCTCTATCAGAGAAATCCCTCCCGGAGTATTTCCCAGGACACACATAGAAGTAATTATGTCGTGTCCCCCCAAGCACTCTGGTCTGGGAGCAAATCTAAGAGGTCAAATCCTAATTCTGGGAAGCAGATATTTTCAGGGGTTATATTTGACTTTTGGACCAAAATTTTACCCGTCGAGGTGTCTTTTATCATCCCGGTGAGATTAAAGGGTTGGTGAGGGTTGACAGGATTGGCAGTACATACAGTTAGCAGTGTAGTCAGAATCAGGAGTGCTTGAGCCAGATTAATCAGAAGAAGCCGCAGAGCGAACATGGCTGATTAGGATATTAGGCAGAGGAGAACCAAGGTGTAAAAGTTGATCTGAGTGTCAGTATAGGGGAGGAAGATTCCCTGTAGACGGAAGTCAATGATAGCCTGGGTGAAAGAGTCGAAGTCAGTTATGGGAGTGGCAAGTCAGAGGTCTTGCAAGAAGTCAGACAGAAAATTTTCAAGGCTGGCTTAGGTAAGAGACATGGAAGGGGGTAGGTGTTAGTGTCTTTAAGAGAACCTGGTCTCCCGGTGCCATGGTAGTTAATTGAGGCTCCTGATCTGTGTCACTAACAGGCTGGGATAGGGTGCAGTCTGCGTGTTCCCGTAGCAGGGATTGGAGGAGTGTGAAATAGGGCAGATAGGTTCCGAGAGGTGGTAGTGGGGGGTCTGGGAGATTGGCGAGCAGATACGGCCTACCGTACAGCAGCTTGAATGGCGTGAGGCCTCTCTTGGAGTGGGGAGTTGTTCGGATGTGTGTGAGTGCTGCCGGCAGAAGGTCAACCCACGAGAGGTCTAACTCGGAGGACAATCTCGCCAGGCATTCTTGAGAATGCCGTTGGTCCGTTCAACCTTGCCCGATGATTGAGGCCTATAAGGGACATGTAGGTGCCAGTAGATATTTAATGATTTAGCCACCTGTTGAGTTACCTGGGAGACAAAGGCTGGGCCATTGTCAGATTGAATGGAGTTATGCAGGCCAAACCTCGGGATGGTGTGGTTGAGTACTGTGTCAGCAACGATGCCGGCCGTCTCTTTGGCCTTTGGAAATGCTTCCACCCATCCTGAGAATGTTATCGATAAAGACCGAGAGGTATTGATAGGCCTTGTGCTGCAGCATGTGAGTAAAGTCAACCTGCCAGTCTTGTCCTGGGAGGTGCCCCCTTAGCTGGTGAGTCTTATGGGGTGGTCTGAGTCCCCCTTGGGGAAAGGCTTTGACGCAAATGAGGCACCGGTCATATGCTGACCTGATGGCGGGATGGAGATGTCGTGGAGAAAAAAGGGGGCTGGGGAAGGTTAGGAGGGCTCGGGGCCCAGTATGTAAAGAGTTGTGGATATCTGTGATTATTTCTAGTGCTTGTTCTTCTGGCAGGACCAGCTTATCGTGAAGCATGATCCAACCGGAAGGATGTCTGGAGGAGCCCTCTTGTGAGAGGAGGGTTTTGGCCTCATCAGTAGAGTAGTGAGGAGTGAGGGGAGTTTTAATAAATAGAATGGGTGAGGGTGCCGGGTCTAAGGTTAGCCATTTGGCCACCTGATCGGCCTTGTTGTTGCCTAGAGACACAGTGTCGTGTGAGGTCTGATGGCCCTTACAGTGTATAACAGCCACCTGGGCAGGGTGTGAGATGGCTTCTAGGAGTTTAGCAATAAGCGGGGCGTTAGTGACCGGGGAACCTTTGGTAGTGAGAAAGCCCCTCTCCTTCCAGATTTGGAAGTGTGAGTGGGCGATCAGGAAGGCATATTTGGAGTGGGTGTAAATGTTGAGTTGCTTTCCTGCCGACAGGAGCAGAGCTCGGGTGAGGGCTATCAGTTCTGCCTTCTGGGAGGTGGTCCCTTCTGGCAGCGGATGAGCCTCAATCACATCGGTGGTCGTGACTATGGTATAAGCGGCTGTTCGACGGCAACTGGACCCCCGTTTGGAGCTGCCATCTACAAAGAGCGTGATATCGAGGTTTGTCAGCGGCGAGGCAAAGAGATTAGGTGGCAGTTGGGTGAGGGTCTCCAAGATTTCTGGGCAGGAATGGGGTTCGGTATTGCCGGCAGAGGAGACAGGGAGCGCAGGAAGGGACGATAGGGGGTTGAGCGGAGGACTCCGACCCAGGGTGACCTGGGGTTATCAAGCAATGTCAGGTGGAACTGTTGGAGCCGGGATTCGCTGAGGTCCGATAAGAATCTGGAAGCTAGGAGGTCGGTCAGGCGGTGTGGGGAGAAGATGGTTAAAGGCTGGTCGAGGGTGAGCTTCTTTGCATCAGTATAAAGAGAAGCCGCGGCAGCCAAGGCCCACAGGCAAGGAAACCACCCCCGGGCGGTGGGGTCAAGCTGTTTGGAAATGAATGCCACTGGAAGCGTCTGTGGACCCGCCTGCTGCACGAGGGCCCCAAATGCTATTCCCTTTCCCTCGTCTGAATATAGGTGGTAGGGAAGGTTAGGGTTGGGCAGAAACAGGGGAGAGGACAGCAGGGCCGAACGGAGACTGTTGAAGGCTTTGCGGACTTCTGTTTCTGAGGAAGGCGGCCCCGTGGGGGTCTCTTTTGCAGCTAGGTAGAGGGGTTGGGCCAGAGTAGCATAGTTAGGTACCCAGTGGCGGAAGAATCCAGTAAGTCCCAGAAAGGATAGCATCTGTTCCCCATTGGATGAGGGAGAGAGGTCCCGAAGCAGGTTCAGCCTGTCGAGAGTGAGAGCCTTAGTGGTCGGGGAGATCTTTAGGCCCAGGTAGGTTACGGAGGGCTCTGTCAGTTGAGCCTTTTGTCTGGAAGCCCGGTACCCCCTGGAGCTGAGAAAATTAAGGACTGTCGTATGAGTCTGAGAAAGGGCTTGTGAGGGGCTACAGAGGAGGAGGTCATCTACATATTGTAGGACGACGCTGGGGGCCAGGGGACAAGAGGCCAGGTCTCGAGCTAGGGCCTGGCCAAAGAAGTGGGGGCTGTCTCTAGAGCCCTGTGGGAGGACAGTCCAAGTGAGCTGGGAGGACTGTCGAGTCTCGGGATCGATCCATGTGAAAGCAAAACGGAACTGACAGTCTGAGTGGAGAGGGATAGTGAAGAAAGCATCCTTGAGGTCGATGACTAAAAAGTGGGTCGTATCAGGCGGGATGTTAGAGAGCAGGGGGTAAGGATTAGGCACTACCAGATGGGCAGGGATTACAGCCTCACTGATCAACCGGAGGTCTTGGACCAGGCGGTAACTGCCTGAGGCCTTACGTACCGGAAGAATTGGCATGTTGAAGGGTGATGTTGTGGGAACCAAAAGCCCCTGGCCCAAGAGGCGGTCTACGATGGGTTTGAGGCCACATAAGTGAACTCAAGAAATGGGGAACTGGGGGCGGTGTGGGTAATGTGAGGGATCTTTTAGCTTGATTAGGATGGGGGTGTGGTGGGCAGCCAACGTGGGGACCTCAGTGTCCCACATTGTGGGGTCTATAAGGGGAGATTCGGAGGCAAAGGAAAAGTAGAGGTAGGGTGGGGGAGTAAGGGTGTGAGGAGAGCAGATGTATGGTGGCTTTGAGTTGAGCTAGGATGTCTCGTCCCAATAGTGGAGTAGGACATGAAAGAACTATCAGGAAGGAGTGTGTGAACAGGTGCCAGTCAATCTGACAAGGCTGTGGTCCCGTTTGTAGAGGCTGTGAGGCCTTGCCATCTATACCTACCACCGAGACCTGGGAAGAGGGTAGAGTACCCCCGTAAGAGGGAAGAACAGAGTAAGTAGCCCCCGTATCTATCAAGAAATGATAGACTTACCCGCCACTTGAAGCATTACCCTGGGCTCGGCTTGGGTTATGGGGGTCCCCGAGTCTGGGCACCGTCAATCTTCATTGAAGGCGAGAAGCTCCAAGGCGGGAGGCGAGGACGAGGCACCTCTTTGGGGGACCCAAGCCCCGGCCTGACGAGGTCAAGGCCTGGGCCACCTGAGGACAGTCGCTCGCCCTATGCCCTTTCCATCTGCAGTGAGGGCACGGCCTGGTTGGAGGCTTGGGATTTGGGCATTGGCAGGCCCAATGACCTTCGTGGCCACATTTGAAGCAGGCTCCTGGAGGTGGCTTCTGGGGACCCACCTTCTGTTCCGTGGCCGGCTGCAGGGCTGCTACCAGTGCCTGGGTGTGCCTCTCAAGGAGGCTGGCCTGAAGTTCAGCCTTTTGTTTAAGCCTTGCCTTGCGGCTGACTTCAGCTACTTCTTCCCGGGCATTATATACTTTAAAGGCCATTTTTACCAGGTCTCGGAGGGGAGTCTGAGGCCCGTCCTCAGCCTTGGACAGCTTTTTCCTGATGTCTGGAGCCAACTGAGATATAAAGCGATTAGCCAGGGTGATGACCCCTGCTGGAGAGTCGGGGGCAATTTGGGTGTAAGTGGTAAGAGCTTCGGTCAATCTATTGAGGAAGGCAGTAGGGTTTTCATCAGGGCCCTGGGTTACCCCATCTAGCTTTAACACGTTAACAACCTTGAGAGAAGTATTTTCCATCCCCTCCAGTAAATATTCTAACATGTACCGGATGTTGGCCTTTCCCCGTTGTCCCTCCTGATAGTCCCAGTCTGGATCGACATCTGGGAAGGCAGCTGCCCCAAGGGGTTGGGCAGGATCTGATTGGCTACCGTTTTGGCCGCTGCCCAGATGGCCTGCCTTTCTTCTGGTGTTGTGGTGGACCCCAGGATCACAAAGACGTCCTGCCAGGTGAGGGCATAAGACTGGGATAGTTGGGTAAAGTTTTTTATATAATTGGAAGGATTGGCTGAATAAGGACCCAGTTTTCTTTTTTTGGTAATTTATTTTTTATTGGAGGCAAATTATTTTACAATATTATATTGGTTGGTTTTGCCATACATTGACATGAATTCGCCCCGGGTTTACATAAGTTTTTTTGTTCGATGTGGGAGAGATCCTGGAAGGAGAATGGTACATCGACATAGGCCAGGCCTTCCGGGCCAGCCACTTGGCGGAGAGGGCACAAGGAGGCTGACGATGTTTGGGGTGTTGGGTTAAGTGCCGTTTGAGACCTAGTGTGTGAACTGACAGGCGAGTCGGAAGGGGGAAGGAGTTTAGGAAGGGGCGGGTATAGTGACGGGACAGAGGGAGCCCCCAAATGAACCTCTGGGGGATCGTCTCTTGAGTGAGAAAGGCGTGGAGAAGGCAGTGAAGGAGGGGTCGGTGAGGAGGGGGCAGAGGAAGTCGATGGAGTAACAGGAGCAGAGGTGTAAGGTGGGGGTGCTGTCAGGTTCTCTGGAGGAACGGCGAGGGCGGAGGTTTCCTCGGTCGCTGTGGACGACTTTCTGGCTGGCAGCGAGGGGTCAGGAAGGGCCATGGTTAGAAGGATTTGGGAGAGGGAACAGTTAGTACAGAGGGTGAGGCGGGAGCGCAGCAGCCTAAAAGCCTGTACACAGGGCACCTCAGACCACTTTCCCGTCTTTCAACAGTAGTTATCAAAAATACGGAGGATATCAACATCAAAAGTCCCCGTTGGTGGCCACTGTGAGCCATTGTCAAGAGGATACTGAGGCCAAGCCTCAGAGCACAGAAAGGTCAACTGCTTATGGCAGATTTCTCAAGAAAGGTGTAGGGTTTTGAGGTTGGCTAGGAGGCACTCTAATGGAGTTGACCAAGTCTGGTCGGCCCTGGAGGCGGCCGTCACCATGGCGAACAGCAGAATATGCTAAGGGGTCGAGTCAGTCAGGCGTCCCCAAGAAAGTCAATGCCCCAGTGGGGAACGGTAAGGGCCTCCAAATTGACTGGCGCCGAGGAGCAGGCCTGGCCTGTGGAATGAGGGAGTTTGGATGTGGCTACGATTTCAATGCCTAAAACACCCTAGGACCTATCGCCAAAGGGGAGGCCCGCCCCAAGATCCGAGCGGAGGGATTTACCCCGTATGCTGCCAGACGGTTGAGCGGTCCTTTCAAGGCGATGAAGCAGCCCAGTTGGGCATGGGTTGGACCTGAGGGGGCCACAAGCCTCGTGACTGGCGGGATGGGCCCTCGCCTCGAGCCCCAGGTTGGGTGCCAAATGTAAGGTCAAAATGGCTCGATAATGTCAGGTAGAAATAATTCAGACACCAGGTAAGCGGTGCAACAGACTTTAATGGTGAAGCGCTCCCAGGCGGGATTCCCGGACCCAACAGAGCGAGGTCGAGGAAGTCCGCGCGAACAAAGGGCAACTTATACAGCGTCACAGCAGGGGGCAGCGAAACTTTTCCCCAATGAGGCAAGGTTTGGAATGGTGGTCTCTCACAGGTCTGTTAGTCGAGGTGGCGAAACCGGGTTGGTCGCTCCGGAGGTTAGGAGTGAGGGTTGATTTCTGTCAAGAGCTGTTACATCAGAGACTTTCCAGCGGCGGGGAAGGAATGAGGAAGTACAATAGTCAGAGTCCGGTGGGACTTGTTCCCGCCGGCGGGAAAGGAAGAGGAGAAGAAGCCAAGATGGCCACCGGGGTCGGCCTTACAAAAATATTTTTCAATTAAAGACTATGTCTTTCTTAGACATAATGGTGAAAGTAAAAGTGGCTCAGTCATGTCTGACTCTTTGAAACCCCACGGACTGTCCATGGAATTCTCCAGGTCAGAATACTGGAGTGGGTGGCCTTTCCCTTCTCCAGGGAATTTTCCCAACCCAGGGATTGAACCCAGGTCTCCCGCCTTGCAGGCGGATTCTTCACCAACTGAGCTACCAGGGAAGCCCGGGACATAATGGGATTGCACACTTAATAGAGCGCAGTATAATATAAACCTAACATAGTCCATTCTAAAGGACATCAGTCCTGGGTGTTCATTGGAAGGACTGATGCTAAAGCTGAAGCTCCAATACTTTGGCAACCTCATGTGAAGAGTTGACTCTGATGCTGGGAGGGATTGGGGGCAGGAGGAGAAGGGGATGACAGAGAATGAGATGGCTGGATGGCATCACCGACTCAGTGGACATGAGTTTGAGTGAACTCCGGGAGTTGGTGATGGACAGGGAGGCCTGGCGTGCTGTGATTCATGGGGTCGCAAAGAGTCAGACAGGACTAAGCGACTGAACTGAACATTGGGAAAGAAAAGATTTTGTGTGACGCGTACTTGGAGAGTCTGGAGATGTACTTGCAATCTTTCTCACCTGGGCCTGTACTGTCAAACAGTGAACACAGTTTTCAAGCGACTGAGAATGAGCTGGACTTCAGTATTTCAGCGCCTGAGGAGCCCCAACGTGTAGAGCCGCCAAAGCGCGCAGGAAGGCTGTCCTTGTGCTTAAATGACAACCAAAATGGGCTCATCTGCACAAGACCCAAACCAGCATCGATTAAAACAAACCTGAGTTAAACATGTACTGACAATTCAGATCATCGGTGAACAAACGTCCTCAGAGACAAGAGCCTAAACGCTATAGGACTGTTCAGTTCAGTCGCTCAGTCGTGTCCGACTCTCCGCGACTCCATGAATCACAGTCCAAAAGGGGCGGGGGGGTTGAAAGGTCGACAGGAATGTATGTTTCAACCTATCCGTCATATTCACCGGTAGGGTGCTTAGGAGGCTCATTTTACGCTCCGAGATTTACTCTGTTGGAAGTCTGTAAGAAGCTGTCCTTCCTGACACGTCTCTGAATCTCTGTATCGCACGAAAATCTCAAATCTAAATTAGAACTATCCTTGCTTTCATTGCGGCCCAGACAGTAAACAATCTCCTGCAAGGCGGGAGACCCGGGTTCGATCCCTGGGTCGGGAAGATCCCCTGGAGTAGGGAAAGGCTACCCACTTAAGTATTCTTGCCTGGAGAATCCCAAGGACACAGAAGACGAGACAGAGTCGGACACGACTGAGCGGCTCACACTGACTTTTATTATTGTTTGACTTTACAGCTAACTCGGGAAGGGTGGTGAAAAGAAATTAAATGAGACTCCTTTCCGGAAACTCACCAAGGATGACTCGACCCGTCATCTTCCAAGTACTGTCTTTACTCACCTCGAGGAAAGGGTCCTCGTCCTTCTCCAGAATGTGCCACAACATTGGCCGACGAGTCCTTAAGGGTTCATCAAGCTATAACCAAGAGGGAAACAAAGGGGCTGGGCGAGATTATGCGGCCCGGGCGGGAGCGCGTGAACCGGAGCCCTCCGATCAAGGCGAACCGTAAAGGCCACCCCTCCTCGCCCGGTTACAGAGAATGAGCGCAAGAAACGGCTTCCAGCACAACTAGGAGATGAAACTCCCTGTCGGACACGACTGAACGATTGAACTGAACTGAACTGAACTGAACCCGCCATCACAGCCCGGGATCCACAGACACACACTGCGCGGGTGCGCGGGACGCACGCTCCGACTCCCGCCCTGACCGGAAGTTCCGACCCCTTCCGTAGACGCCCCGGAAACGGGGGGCCTCCGCAGAGGCTGCCCCGCCCACTCACCTCAGAAGCGCCTAGCGCAAGGCTCCCTCGAAAATGCTGGCCCCCAGGTTTTTTTCCTCCTTGAAATGAGCAACTTCGTCATGAGGCGTCCTTCCTTATTCCCTCCTTGGAAATTCCCCCTGATCGTCTAGAAATTCCGTCTGATCCGCCGGAAACCACCCCCCCAATGGATGCAGGCATCTAAAAGGCAACCCCACGGGCGTGACGTAACTTGAGCGCCGACCCAAGAAGGACCCTCCTTCCCGTCGCGTCCGCTTTCGTCACTTCCGCCCGGCGCCGCGCCGGGTTCGCTGAGGAGGAGACGCGTGCGCCGCTGGATGGAGGTGGTTGCTGGATGCTACGAGCAGGTCCTTTTTGGATTCACTGTACATCCGGAGCTCGAGGCGGACGGCCACCGCGAGGTGAGGGCTCGCGCGCGCAGGGACCGCCGGTGACGGGGCGGCGGGGCGTCAGGCCTGGTTCCCAGCGGGCTAGGTAAACAGCACATCAGAGGAAAACTCTGCTGGGTTAGGGGTTCGTCGATGAAAGAAACTCAAGAGACTTAGAGTATACTTAGAATATACATATAGGATATACTTAGAATATACTTAACCTTTGGAAGCATGGAGAAGACGTGGTATCTGGCTTTTGCAGTGAACATTTTGACTCCGGTGCACAAAGCAAGTTTGCGTTTCTGCACACGGGCCTGTGGGCCGTCGATTGTGAATTTAAGAGTCGTTCCCACAAGTTGAAAGAACAGTCCGCTCTTTCCCTGAGTTTTTGTCCTGGAATTTTAGCAAACTGTTCGCGCTGGATTCAGGTAAACGCTTCGTTGGTAAAAGGACACCAGTTAATTATTGGGCCCTTCCAGTGGGGACCGTTACTTGCAGTGAAGGTGCGAAGAAGCCGTAGGAGTGGATTCTGCATTGGATTGCTTAACCACGTAGGGGGAAGATGAGGAAGGCAAATAACGTAGAGAAAAGGTTACAGCAAAGTATTGTGAGTATTGTGGGCTTCCCTGGTGGCTCAGTGATAGAGAATCCGCCTGCCAGTGCAGGGGATGAGAGTTCAATCTCTTGTGCAGGAAGATCCGCTGGAGAAGGAAATGGCCACCCACTCCAGTATTCTTGCCTACAGAACCCCGTGGAGCTTGTCCTGTTACAGTTAAGGGAGTTGCGAAGAGTCTGACGCGACTGAACAAAACCAGAAATGTTAAGCGTTTCACTAGGTGTACGAATATAAAAGTTAAGTAAATTGGGAGTACTCAAACAGGTAGTTAGGAAATACCCACAAAAATTTTCTATTGGAAATAAGGTCTGATTTTTAGACCAGTACTGTGTTTTCCCTTCAAAGGAATTCCTTAGGTAATTTCCTAGAAATTATTGAGTACTTCTTCATGAAGATGTTGGTGTCAGTTTTGAGTTAAGCAGAAAATTGGAAGTATGTAACTTAGCTAAATTGCTTTTGTTTATGTTGTTGTCTACTCTGCTTATTCATCTGCCTCTGGTTGAAAGGTGGCGTGTTCTGAATACTCAGAAGACGATGCTACTGATGGTGTTATTGTTTGTCGTAACGGTGCTTTCCATGTTGCAGACACGTAGTCATCCTCACAGCAACCCTCTGAGGCAGATGCAGTTGTCCCCCTGTTACAGATGAGGATCCAGAAGTTGAGATAGGTTAAACCGCTTGTTCAAGGCCACTGAGCTAATAATTGTGTGACCTGGGACTCACCTTTCAAGTTGTCTCCGATGCTTGAAGCTTTTTCTTTTTTTAATTTATTTTTTAATTGGAGGAAGATTGCTGTACGTTGTTGTGTTGGATCCTGCCCTACAACACTGCAAGTCAGCCATAGTTACATGAATATCCCTTCTCTCTTGAGCCTCCCTCCCCTCTCACTCAAAGCTCTTAACTATTAACCTAGTACTGCCTCTGAAGCTATTCAGGCAGTAGCCCCGATGTTGAATGTTCCTTCTGTAGGATGTACAGACAGAGGTTATTCTCTGATTTATGGCCACAGCAGCCCCTCAGGAATGTTGCATCTTTACTCAAAAGAGGACTGCTCTGTCCCAATTGACAGGAGGACTATTTTGCTGTCGTTTTTTAGGAATTATAACACTTTCTAAGTATATTTGAACAAGTTTGGTGAATTTATTTCTTCCTTGATTTATTCGTTTTGCTAATACTTCATGATGCCTCTCCTTTAATGGGGGGCAGGATATGTGTGTGTAGTCAGTCATTCTTTGCACTTATCAAATCACATTCGTTCAATCTGAGAGTTACATCACAGCAAGCATAGAGGTCTTGAGACCTCATTATTGGTCATTCTCTAGGGCTTATATTGGTATTAATGCAAATCCTATTTATTTTCCTTTGTAGGTCTGGTCATTATATAGATGCTTACTGTGTGTGATATCATGTTGTCTTGTCACTCCTACAGAATGACGCTCCGTTGGAATACGTGCTTTTGTTTCTTTTATTCACTGCTCTGTGTATTTCGTTCACTGTGTAAAATGGTGCCAAGCACGTAATAGTCATTCATGGTTTGAGTGAGTAAATTCAAATCAAAATTTGGACATTTGAGTGAATGAATGTTTAAACCTGCTGAGGAGTTAAGGGATTAGATGAGATTTTAAAGTCCCTGTAGCCCAATCTTCGTCCGTAAATGTGCTCAGTCGTGTCTGTCTTTTTGTGACCCTGTGGACTGTAGCCTGCCAGGCTCCTCTGTCCATGGATTTCCCAGGCAGGAACACTGGAGTGGATTGCCATTTCCTCCTCAAGGAGATCTTCCCGACCCAGGGATTAAACCCACATCTCCTGCATTGGCAGGTGAACGCTTTACTGCTGAGCCACTTGGGAAGCCCCAGTCCAGTCTTCGTGATTGTTTTTAAAGTCATGGTGCTGAGTGTTGCCTTCCTGTTCTCTTACTGTCCCTCTTTTACTCAGTTCTGTGAATCTGTTCTCTTTTCTCCGTTTGTAGAATCCATTCCGTTTTCATGGATCCTGAAGCCACTTACCTCTCTGTAGAGAACTATGATGTGATCGTGGTGCTGCACTGACCGTATGTTTTTCCCTTCAGCAGAAATGGGCTCCTGTGGCCGACTTCACCCACCACGCCCACACTGCTTCCTTGTCAGCAGTGGCTGTCAACAGCCGCTTTGTAGTCACGGGGAGCAAAGATGAAACCATTCACATTTATGACATGAAAAAGAAAGTAGACCATGGGGCGCTCATGCATCACAATGGTAAGAAAATCGTATCCTTTAAGATAACAGTGTTGAGGCATTACTTTATGGTTCGACTTCAGCTGAACAATTCATGTAAGTGTCTCATATGAGCAGATTCTGTGCTAGGAAATACAGAAGTGGACAAAATGTGGTTCTTTATCCTTAAGTCATTCAGTCTGTATTGGGCCAGAATGGAAGCACTTTACTCAGTCTAGTTGGGCAGAAGGAGGAAGAAAGTTTTCACTGAAAGCTTCCTTAAAATGACATTAAAATGAACTATTTTATAAGAAGAGGTCAGTTGTTGGGCAGGTGAAACTGCAAGGTGGAGAAAAGGACCTCGGGGCAGGGCAGGCCATGTGAGGGGCACAGGTGGCAGCGTCACGGGAGAAGCTGACTTTCTGAAGGAGGGTCAGGTACCCAGCGCTGTGCCAACTGTGTTTTCAGTTCAGAGAAGAGGAAGCCTAGGCTCAGAGATGTTACAGGACCTGCCCACGGTCACAAAACACTGAAACTAGAACCCGAACCTGCATCTGGAGTCTGTGCTTTTTTGACCACTGGTGTGCCTGGGGACGTGTAAGGAGCTCGGTGTCTGAGAAGGTCGACACAGAGGTTGGGGTGGCTGGAGAGGTAGTGGAGTCAGATCCAGAGGACCTCGAGTGGAGGAGGTAGTGATTGAACGGGGGCAGTGAGCAGTGCAGGCCTGAGGAAAGTGCTGGCAGTGTGAGTGCGGGAGAGACTCCGAGAACCAGCAGAGAGCCTGCCTGCTGGAGTTGGAAGCTGTCGATGGACATCTGTTTGCATTAGGCTACACACACTTCTGTAGACAAAGGAAAGTTACTTGGTGTGTGCAAGAGAAGGGTTGATTTACAAGGGAATAGAGGATTTGGAGAAAGAATAGGTGGTTGGCCTAGAGAGAGTAGGGTGTCAAGGATCTGCAGATCTCCAGAACAAAAAGCAGGCGAGTGTGAGTGGAGGAAGGCTGGGAAGGGCTGGAATGGTGAGAGGTCAGGGGATAGATTCTTAGAGCTGGAGACTTACTGTGGAAAGGCTCCAGGGGATAACCATGTGAGGGACTGGAGTGCCAGGAGGTGGAGGTTACTAGAGTCAAAGAGGTCAGGAGGAGTGACCCCAAGTCACAGCTGGGGTTTCCACACTGGTGGTGAAGTTGAGCAGGACAGCGGCAGGATCGAGGGACAGACAGACCCAACAAGTGGTTTATTCCCCAGTGAAGTGAAAACCGCCCAGTTGTGTCCAACTCTCTGCGACCTCATGGACTGTATAGTCCGTGGAATTCTCCAGGCCAGAATACAGGAGTGGGTAACTTTCCCTTCTCCAGGGGATCTTCCCAACCCAGGGATTGAACCCAGGTCTCCCACATTCCAGGCAGACTCTTTACCAGCCGAACCATGGGGGAAGCCCCTAGTGTTGAGCATCATATGCTGTTGTCACTGCGTTTTCCCAGGAGACAGAGAGGGAGGGGTTTCATGTGTTCTCCAGAAGAAGGGGAAGGAAGAACTCAGGACAGTAGAGCCTCTTACTCAGGTGCTCAGTTGGAAAAACTTGCCCGAGGAATGTAGTTTTCTGCAACAAAAGGCAGATAAGACAAATACCCCTTTTCTTACACTACCTTTCATCTATTTCAGAAGTTCTCACCAGCCGAGAGTCTCCTGTTTGTTCGTAGCAGAAATTTGGAGTGATCAGTGTCCTCCTTAAGTGCCCTGTGAGATAGTCCTTAGCTACTTTGACAAGTGTCTTGCTTTTCGGCAGCAGCTCAGCTTTGGGTGACTTCAGTGTGCATTCCTTTTTCTCTGTCTCCTAGTCCCAGTTAGTACAAGGAAGGCTTCTCCCTCCCTTGGGCTTGGAGACATAAGCTGAACAAGTCTGGTCTGTACCTGGTCTGCACAGGTGTTCAACCTCAAGAAAGAGATTGACCTGGGAAGAGTTTAGACAGGGGATGATTGAAACAGGATTCTTGATTCCCTTCATTTCTTGTACAGTGCTGTTTTCAGGCGGCTGGTAGTACATAAGCTCTTTTCCAGGTAACAGGTAGAATCATGGCAGAAGCAGTAGAAGACATGGGAAAGCAACATTTCCGAAATAAGACGGCAGTGAAGGAGGAAGACTTGGATAGACATGGCCAGAGTCCCCACTGTGAGGAGTACACAGGCCCACGTATTTTTCCTGCTTCTTAGAGGGAGTGTGTGCACAGTTATACCTCACAAGTCTTTGACTCTCAGTATAAACAGCCATGTGAAGAATTGATCGTGATTTGTGCAGGGACAGCCCTCACCCAGGGGTTCATACTCTTTTCTGAAAAGGACAAAATATAAATAGTTAGACTTTGCAGCCAGAGGAGTCAGCAGTCTGCAGGCCAGACCTGGGCTGGTGGCCTGATTCGATAAATGCAGGTTTACTGGAATACAGCCGTGCTCACTCGGTCATGAAAGGTCTGTGGCTGGCTTGGCACTACAGCTGCACACGTGAGTACACGTCACAGACTGCCGGGCTTGGTTTTTCCACAGGCACGATCACTTGCCTGAAATTCCATGGCAACAGGCACTTGATCAGCGGGGCTGAGGACGGCCTCATCTGTGTCTGGGACGCAAAGAGATGGGAGTGCCTGAAGTCGATCAGAGCTCACAAGTGAGTCCCACCTCCCCTCAGTAGTCTCCAGGTGCCAGTCAAGCTGGGGGCTAACTGTCGGTTTCCTTTTAGAGGACACGTGACCTTCCTTTCCATTCACCCATCTGGCAAGTTGGCCCTGTCTGTGGGTACAGATAAGACACTGAGGTGAGTCATGAAGGCCCAGGAACACCTTTACTAAGAGGTGGTCTTTGGTCTTCAACTTTAAGAGCCCACCCCCTGGAGTAGCTGTACTGAGGAATACTGGAGTGGGTGGCCTTTCCCTCCTCCAGAGGGTCTTCCCAACCCAAGTCTCCTGCATTGCACACAGATTCTTTACCATCTGAGCCACCAGGGAAGTTGGTGTTGGTACTGTTTCTGTACTGTCTGCCATTGTCAACACCAGGGTAAAGCTGAACGCTTATGAGCCTTTTCATAAGGAAAGGGGGGAAATGAAGAGCTCTACATTCAAACACACATGCTACAGTGCCGTCGTCAGCTGTGGAGTAGAGAGGGGTCTTATATAAAGAAGTACTTTAGGAAGTGAAGCCTTTTGAAAATATAGTGAACTCAGCAGAGGAAAGGGCTGCCCACAGAGGGAGTTTTAATCTTGCTTGATAAGAAATATTTCAGGCGTTGCCATAAGAAAGAAGGCAGTTCTTCTGAGTGGCCAAGTAGTAAATGTTCATTTGTGTCTTCATTAAACTCAGCTTTACACCTGGTCAGTCAGTGATCATGCAGTAAATGAGCTTCCTGTTTTGCAGGACATGGAATCTTGTGGAGGGAAGATCGGCATTCATAAAAAACATAAAACAAAGTGAGTTTTTTTTTTTCCTTTTTTTAATTTCGTTTTTGGCTGTGCTGCGTCTTCGTCACCATGAGGGCTTTTTCTCTAGTTGCAGTGACAGGAGGCTGCTCTTTGGTTGCCATGTGCGGGCTTCTCATGGCAGTAGCTTCTCTCTGGAGCATAGGCTCTAAGGCATGAGGGTCAGTAACTAAGGTGCACGGGCTTAGTTGCTCCGAGACATGTGGGATCTTCCCAGATCAGGGATTGAACCCACGTCTCCTGAATTTGGCAGGCGGATTCTTTACCACTGAGCCACCAAGGAAGCCCAAAGTGAGTGTTTTTGTTTAGAATGCATTTGAAAGTTTGATAGGACGTGAATGTGTATACACACAAGTTCTCGTGTCCACACACTTACAGTTATTTCCTTTCATGCTGGTGGTTCTCTCTGAGAGCATAGGCCTTAGGTCCCTTTTTTTTCCTCCTCTTTCTATGGGGATTTTTGGCATGGCTCTGCCACCTATGAACTATATGACCTTGATGAGTCTTCAAACCAGTTCCTTGTCTAAACTCTAACTCACAAAAATATGCATCGTAAGTTTGCTGTGAAGGTTTAATGGGATAATGGATGTGAAAGTGCACAGTGTCAATATTTGCTATTTTTTTTATGACCCCCCGATCAGTTTCCTTTTTTATGTGTGAAATACAGCAGCTTTGTTCTTATAACTTACAGATGCTCACATAGTGGAATGGTCACCGAAAGGAGAGAAGTACATAGTTGCTGTACTCAACAGAATAGACGTCTATCAGCTCGACACTGCATCCGTCAGTGGCTCCATCACAAATGAAAGGAGAGTGTCTTCTGTTACGTTTCTTTCAGTAAGTGACCGGACGTCAGTGGTGGCCGCTGAGTGTATGTGGTGATGGTCGGAATTGTTGGTGACATTCTGGGTGTTATTTATTTTTTCCTTTGTTAGGAATCTGTCCTCGCAGTGGCTGGAGATGAAGAGGTTGTAAGGTTTTTTGACTGTGATTCCCTAACATGCCTCTCTGAGTTTAAAGCTCATGAAAACAGGTACTTTTTTTTTTAAACACACTAATCTCTGTGTGCTTGTATGTGGAGGGTCTCTTAATAAATGCAGTAGCTTCATGAGGCAGACTTTTTTGTGAATGACTGCAGAAATAGACATATCTACATAGCTGATTTTTTTTTCCCAAGAGGATGGTGGGAATGTTGTCTTGGCCATAGTGATGCAAAAGTGGTGACGTCGTCACCAGAACTAGTCATTGGCACAAGAGACTTATTTTGCGGCCTGGAACCCTCAATTCATACTTGAATGGGAAAAAAAAATTATCTCTGCCTCAACCACTCTCGTCTTTTTTTCCTCTATTCGCCTGTCCACTGGCCCCTTCCTGCACTCTGCTTTTCCTGCAGGAGAAGTAAATGACATGTTGACCTCTGTCTTGTGCGCATCTCCGTTACCTCTTACTGCTCACTGTATCTCTGCAGGCAGATGTGAGTCTTAGGGTCAATGCTTAATAACCGGACCAAGCTTACCACCATGTTAGGTGATGGAGAAGGGGACCAACCCATTTCTATGTGACCGCTTCTGCTTTTTCTGCTGTAATTTTGTAAGATGGTGATCATGTAATGTGTTTTATTTGCATGTTCTTTTATGTTTCAAACAACTCTTATTATTTATTTTTAAAAATGCTTCTTTATTTGGCTGCACCGAGTCTTAGTTGCAGCATGCTGTGGCGTGTGGGATGCAGGTCAAATCCGGGTCCCCTGCATTGGGAGTGTGGAGCCTTAGCCACTAGACCACCACGGAAGTCCCAAACAACTCTTAAGTTTTCACTTTCTAAATCATAGTCTAGCTTTAAGAAATCTCTCTTTACAAATAGAATATGCACTCACTAGACAGGCCTTAGTTTCTCCCTGCCTGGTTTTGGGGAAGGGAGCCTATTCTTCAAGGCCATATAGCTCTTGATGGGTATTGGGTCGTTCGTTCAACAAGTATTCGCTGAGCATCCATAATGAAAAACTGCAGTAGGAGCTTGCACTCTCCTGGCTCTTATTTTATCGTGGGGCAACAAATAGGATAAACAAGAACTCAGGTAATCCTAACAGGAAGGAAATAGGTATTATGATTTGGGAATAACACAGGTAAGTTATTTGGACTGGATGATCGGGGAAGGGGGAATGAGACCTTCGGGATAAAGGAGCTATTTCTGAAAGGGAAAGAATTGTAGGCACAGTGGCCCTGAGGGAGAAAAGAGCTTGGTGTATTTTAGGAATAGATAGAAGACCGTCACTGGGTCAGAGGGAGCCAGACGGTGCCAGGCCTGGCATGTTGTGGGAAGGAGTTTGAGTTTTATATCAAGTGCCTTTGTAGGTGTTGGGTTTTCTATGTCCCAGCCACTTCCTCCTCCTCGTGGTGTTTTGAAACCGAACCTATCTCTGTAGAATTTTAAGCCTGGGAATAACATGGTTTGATTTTTTAAAAAGTTGTTAGGGGGCAAAAATGGAAGCCAAGAGGCCAGTTAGTTTACTCCATAATCCAGAAGGAAAATGATAGTAGCTCAGAAGGTGGGTGGTAGGCCCTGAGGACAAGGGGAGGAGGCCTCAGTCACCTCTTTCTCTCAATAGTTTCCTGAGGTGGAGGGGGTTTTAATACCTTTATTTCCTTTAATTCCTGATAATTCCTTTTATTCCTGATAATCTGATCATTTATAGTTGTCTATCATCTTTTCAAGTTCTTTTCAAGGTATAGTTGACAGTCAATTCTATCTTGGAATTTAGACCCTGAAAATGACTCAACCAACTCATGGGATTGTGAGGCATGTTAGATTTTTGCACTGTTCGTTGAGCAGTTTGGAAACACCTGAAGCCTTGAAAAGTCGAGAGACTATGTGCCTAGAAGTTTTCTAGCAGCATCATACTGTCTGGAGGAAAGGCTATTTTACGGTGTCACTGTTTTTGTCCTAGGGTAAAAGACATGTTCAGTTTTGAAACTCCAGAGCATCGCGTTCTTGTTACAGCATCAAGCGATGGGTTCATCAAAATGTGGAAGCTTAAGCAAGACAAGGTCAGTGTCTCAACGCAATATAAATAAACCAAATGCAGGTCTTACAGTCAGTATGACTTTGAGTTAAGTGAGGTGGATTTTCTTAAAGGTTCATTGGGCACAGGTCTTTTACATGTTTAAAATCTCTTCAAGGCATGATTGATATTCATGGTTGTAAAATTAGAGTTCCGTAGTGCTGCCCCAGGGGTTGGTATTGGTGAGTCTGAAGTGGCTGGATCCCAGAACTCCTGCTCATTCAGTCAGAGAAACAGCATTTTCTTCTCTTCTGTATATCGATGATCTTCTCTATAACCTTCTGTTCAATAAAAATCCTGCCGTTGCTAGAAAAAAAATGGGGAACTTTTGATCAATTGTAGAATTAATCAGTTTTGAACCAGATAATTAAACATTTAAATTCTCTGGTAGTCTCCCTCTTACAGAGTCTTGGTTTATTATTCTTCATTCTCTTACAAAACAGTCTCTGAGTGTGGTTTGTTGAGTACCAGTTTGTGCAGGGTTCTTTGTTAAAACCTGGCACTGAACAAGATCAAACAGCACCTTCCTTAATGAAGTGCCTCTTAGAAATTGGTGGACATAGTCAAACCAGTCATGAGTCAAGGTCACAAGTATTTTCTAAACAGCATTCCTTTTATACTCAAGAAAATGCTGTGTAAGTTTTTAATTAAGGAAATTTGATTATGGAAACAAAAGTAATTATTTAAAATTCCTTTATGTTATCTCACATTTTCTTTTTCACATTGTAGAAAGTTTCCCCGTCTCTATTGTGTGAAATAAACACTAACGCCAGGCTGACGTGTCTTGGGGTGTGGCTAGACAGAGGGACAGACACGAAAGAAAGCCTGCCTGCTGCCGCCGAGCCTGCTCCTGGTAAATGAAACTGATCTTTTAAAAAATTTAAACAGCTATCTCTTGAGGTGGAGGAGCGCCAGATAACTTCCCTTTATTGTCAACTTAGTTTACTTTAGAGGGAAAACAGCCTTTAAACACACTGTCTCTTGTGTTTTAGTAAGTAAAGAACAGCCCAGAAGCAACAAAGAGGAATCTGGCCTTGCAGTCCAGGAGGAAGAAAAGCAGCCAAAACCAGACACAGACAAATGTAGTTTAACTGGTGACAGTAATAAGCCAACAAAGGGAAACAGCCTGGTGTCAGCCAAGAAGAGAAAAACGGTGGAAATGTCGGAAAAAAAGAGAAAAAAGAAGAAAATATGAATGATGCAGTGAATCCCAGATTTTTCCTAGAAGAAAAGCTTTTTCAAATATACTTTCTTTTTTTCCTAAGTAAAAGCTAGGAATTTCTTCTTTTGAAGAAAACGTACAGCTTAAAAATCACTTTCAGGTTTTTTAAAAAAACTGTGGTAAAACTTTTTGATAGGCAATATTAATTATATATCATGGTGATTGATATATAGTATGTTAATGTATAATATGGGCTTCCCGGGTGGCTCAGTGATAAAGAATCTTATCTGCCAGTGAAGGAGACAGAGGTTTGATTCATGGGTTGGGAAGATCCCCTGGCAAATGAAATGGCAATTCACTCCAGTATTCTTGCCTGGGAAATCCCATGGACAGAGGAGCCTGGTGGACCACAGTCCAGAGGGCTCACAAAAGAGTTGGACATGATGTAATGACTGAGCCCACACACATGAAACCTATAATATATAATTTTTACTGCTGTGTAAAGCAAATAAAGATCTTTCTCAAAATATTGTGGCTTAAAATAATATAGAATCTTGAACACATTTCTTACCAGAAGTGGATAAAGGAGTTATTTTTCAGATTTTCTGTTTAAATGGGGGAATAAGGAAAAACCTGCATTACTTTGGCGTCTTCAAGTGGTTCTAGTAATTTTAATGAGGATTTTGTTCATTTTGATAACACGGTATAAAAAGACATTCATACCAGGAAGTATGTTAAGACAAGCCTATTAAAAGCTGCAGATAAATAAAATACTTATGTATAATGCATATGCTGAAGTTTAGGACTCTGAACAGAAGGTTAAAGAGAGGCTGCCAACTTGATTAAACTGTTCTATTTCCAGTGGATGACAAGGAAATGTTAAGACAGGAAAATGACATTTCCTTTATTTTAAATGTGTTTCAGCCCATTGGAAAAAAAAAAAACACTTGGCTAACCTCCCATCCAAGTACTAACCCGACCCTGCTTAGCTTCCAACATCAGATGAGATCGGGCGTGTTCAGGGTGGTGTGGCTGTAGGCTTTAGTTAATCTTCTAACAAAGGTAGTCTTAAAACTATGGTGCTACTAGGGCCTAGGACTGTAGGTAATTAAATCTCTGTGGCTTCAGTTCAGTCGCTCAGTCGTGTCCAACTCTTTGCGACCCCATGAATCACAGCACGCCAGGCCTCCCTGTCCATCACCAAATCCCGGAGTTCACTCAAACTCATGTCCATCAAGTCGGTGATGCCATCCAGCCATCTCATTCTCTGTCGTCCCCTTCTCCTCCTGCCCCCAATCCTTCCCAGCATCAGACTCTTTTTCCAGTGAGTCAGCTTGTCGCATGAGGTGGCCAAAGTATTGGAGTTTCAGCTTTAGCATCAGTCCTTCCAATGAACACCCAGGATTGATCTCCTTTAGGATGGACTGGTTGGATCTCCTTGCAGTCCAAGGGACTTTCAAGAATCTTCTCCAGCACCACAGTTCAAACGCATCAGTTCTTCGGCGCTCAGCTTTCTTCACAGTCCAACTCTCACATCCATACATGACCACGGGAAAAACCATAGCCTTGACTAGATGGACCTCTGTTGACAGTAATGTCTGCTTTTCAATATGCTGTCTAGGTTGGGCACAACTTTCCTTCCAAGGAGCAAGCGTCTTTTAATTTCATGGCTGCAGTCAGCATCTGCAGTGATTTTGGAGCCCAGAAAAATAAAGTCAGCCACTGTTTCCGCATCTATCTGCCATGAAGTGATCAGACCAGATGCCATGATCTTAGTTTCCTGAATGTTGAGCTTTAAGCCAATTTTTTCACTCTCCTCTTTCACTTTCATCAAGAGGCTGTTTAGTTCTTTACCTTCTGCCATAAGGGTGGTGTCATCTGCATATCTGAGGTTATTGATATTTCTTCCAGCAGTCTTGATTCCAGCTAGCTTGTGCTTCTTCCAGCCCAGTGTTTCTCAGGATGTACTCTGCATATAAGTTAAATAAGCAGGGTGACAATATACAGCCTTGATGTACTCCTTTGACTATTTGGAACAGATTTCTCAAGAGGCAGGTCAGGTGGTCTGGGATTCCCATCTCTTTCAGAATTTTCCACACTTTATTGTGATCCACCCAGTCAAAGGCTTTGGCATAGTCAATAAAGCAGAAATAGATGTTTTTCTGGAACTCTCTTGCTTTCTCCATGATCCAGCAGATGTTGGCAATGTGATCTCTGGTTCCTCTGCCTTTTCTAAAATCAGTTTGAACATCTGGAAGTTCACGGTTCACGTATTGCTGAAGCCTGGCTTGGAGAATTTTGAGCATGACTTTACTAGCGTGTGAGATGAGTGCAATTGTGCGGTAGTTTGAGCATTCTTTGACATTGCCTTTCTTTGGCACTGGAATGAAAATTGACCTTTTCCAGTCCTGTGGCCACTGCTGAGTTTTCCAAATTTGCTGGCATATTGAGTGCATCATTTTCACAGCATCGTCTTTCAGGATTTGAAATAGCTCAACTGGAATTCCATCACCTCCATTAGCTTTGTTCGTAGTGATGCTTCCTAAGGCCCACTTGACTTCACATTCCAGGATGTCTGACTCTAGATGAGTGATCACACCGTGGTCATTATCTGGGTTGTAGGTGGTTTAGTTCCTTTAAGTGTCAAAGGCAGGGAGAGTATCATGGTGAGCTTAAGTAAGGTTTGAAGTTTGCAGCTGATTAGGGAGAAGTGAACCCATGAGTCATCCCAGCTGGTTAAGGCAAGTCCTATCGATTTTTCAGCAGAGTCTTCCATTAAGTTGGTGAGGGTCTGGCCTAAGTGGAATTGTTGAGGTCTTAGTCACTATCAGCTTTGGCTGTTTGAGGTCAGCTATGGTAAACGCAGGCTTGTTTTGATATATGAAAGGTAGGCCTTGCTGTGAGTGGAAAAGTTTTCCCTTAGAATATGTATGCTGCCAAAATGTCACTTGTCATCTGTCTACAAGGATTAGGTCCCTGGCCACTGCAGTTGCTGACCTATAGCACACTCAGAGGAGTTTTAGAGGTCTCGAATAAGGCACTCTGGGAAAAACTGGCAGAACAGGCCTTTAGATATTTTCGGGAGAAGGTTTAGGAGCCCAGTCTCTTGCGCCTTCTCTTACCTATGAAAGCACCTAACAGAGACATCCTTAACAGAGACACCTGCTTCTCATGACTAGCACCAACATCTGTCAAAATGTGTGCTTGAGTGCACAGTAACCCACTTCACCAAACCACATACACTGACGCCCCCTGCCCGCTCCCCCCGCCTCAGTGAGCAGTTGCGCAGAGCTGAGAGGCTGTCTCCTGGGCTATGGTCCTCATTTTGCCCCCAGTAAAACTAAGCTTACAACTCTCTCCTTGTGCATTTTCTTTTTTTTAAGATACCCATGCACTGCAATTTGTCTTTTCACTGGTTTGTATATGCATGATCTGGTCTTGTTATGTACTTGTAGGGGATGAAAGCAACATCAAGGATGACACCCACGTTTTGGTGTTATCAACTGAGAATATGGTGGGGCAGGGAAGAGAAGCAGGTGTGGAGTTAATCTGTGTGTGTGTGGGCGGGTGTCATTGCAGAGGTACTTGCAAATTTAACTCACCTACAGTCAGTCTTCAAGAAGCCTCTTCACGTAGCCTCACTCCCTAAAACAAAGGGAACTGAGCCAGATTGTCTAGCCTGTGGCCACCGTATCTTCTGCAGGTAGAAAATAGTCCCTTCTCATGGTAGCAAACCAGGTGATCAGGCTAGAGGGACCATCTCCGACGGCCTGCATCTGGTTGACACCTGGCGAGGACTGGAGCCCTCCGTTAACGCATCCTTCAGAATCCAGTCCCCCATCCTCCACCGCAGGCCTGGCCCAGCTCGCCAGGCCTCTGTCAAAACTAGACTCCAATCCTGGGTTTCCGGCTTTTAGCCAGGCCGGCTTGGATCTGGGACTACTGAACGGCCCTGCCCGCGTCCAGCTTGCGGGGCACAAGTGCTCTGAGACTCTCCCTGCCTCGGGGACAGAGCACGCGCCGGGCGTCGGCAGCAAGCCACGCCCCCAGGGCGCAGAGAACGCAGTGACTCTAGGCCTCTGGCCCCGCCCCACGCCACGGCCCCAGGGCACTAAGAGCGAGGCGACTCCAGGCCTCTGGCTCCGCCCCACGCCACGCCCCCAGGGCGCAAAGAGCGCCGGGACTCCAGGTCTCTGGCCCCGCCCCCACGTCTCAAGCCCCGCCCCCGGGACGCGGAAAACGCGCCGCAACACTTCCGGCTGGACCCCGACTCCCCGCCCCGCGGCGAGTACGCCCTGGTCGACCTGTGCGGGCAGACATTCGGGAAGGAGGTTCGTGTCCTTTGGAATTATTATTTTACGCAGGTTTTGACTTTTAGAAATTACATGAGAGGCTTTGCTGCCGCCTGCTCTTCGTCCCCAGGATCCAGGCGGCGGCTTTAGGCTGCGCGATGGTTGCTTTTCTCTGCTTTCCTTAGTGAATTCTGCGGGAACCCTGAGCTCTTGGCAGGTGCTTACTGATTTAGCTAATTAGTTTCCTGGAGATTTTATCCGTCCATCTCTTTAAAAATCTGGGTGCAGTGCTCTACACAATGCTACTTCGAGTTAATGGCGGTGGTAAGATTCCAAGTCACTTAACCCGTATAGACAATAGTTTAAGCAGAAGAGTTGTGTATTGCTTTCAGGCTTAGCCCCGATGGATACCAGATGCATTTCTTTAAGAAATTAGTTACACCCTAGTTTGCCAGAAGTGTAGCACTCCACGTAATTACGGCTTGGGCTTTTGTATTTTTTATCCTTACTCTCATCCCCCATCTAACAATAACTATGAGTGATGCAAAATTAACTGTCTGAAAGTTTTATAAATGTTAAGTATTGAAATAATCTAATTCTTTGGGCGGGGGTGAAAAGCAGTACCCCCTCCCCCTAGAAAGGGTAATTAAAATATTTGAATTAAGGGAACAGAAGTGTTTGTTTTACAGCTTAGCTATAACTTGGTTAGGTGATGAAAAGATTAGCTTATTAACTGTACAGAGCTGATCAGTGAAGTTTCTCATGGGCCTGTGATATTAAAACTTAGATTATTACCAGAATGGTTGCTGCTTGTTCAGCAGTTACTGTATGCAAAGCACTTTTTAGGTATTATCCCGTTTGATGCCGGCCCTAGCCATGGGAAGTTTGCACAGGGTAGGTAAACAGTGAAGGAAACTGAGGCTTAGAGAAGTTGAGCCATTACTTCTTAGCTCCCCAGGTCTGGAACTGGAACTTGACCCACCTCTTCCTGGCTGCTAGGGAACTGTGCTGTTGACCACCTTTGATCCAGCCCCTCCTCTGCAGGTACAGGCCTGGTTTGGACAAAGTGAAAGAGAACAATGCCGAAGGACTCCGGCCCACTGTAAGTGCCCGGTGGGTGGGGGTGGAATGGCCAGGGGCTTCTCAGACGCAGTTTCTCTCCTCATCTGCAAAGGGCACTGAGCCAAGACTGCAGGGCAGCTGGGTTTATGGGATGATGGACTGTACACCTCCAATCGGGACTTGTGTTTGGGTCCCAGCTCTGCTGCTGACCTAGGCAGGTCATCTAACCTTTCTGGGATTTATAAGCATTTGTACAGTGATAGGGTTGATGACCTTTTTGATCCCATCGTACGGTTACGTGTCTTTAATAACATGTTTGGCACCAATGTCTTACTGTTCTGTTTTCAGAGTGCCTTTACATTGGCTTGGCTTTGGCTATGCAGCACTGGTTGCTTCCGGCGGGATCATTGGCTATGCAAAAGCAGGTATGGTTTGCAGTTATTTAACCTCTTGAAATCTTGTTCCTGGTAAAGAACGAGTCCCCAGTGCTCACAGACTACAGTCTTGGAGTCAGGTTTGGTTTAAGCCTCCTCTTTGGAGAGCCTGCTTATCATCAGCCCCATAGCTGCTGCTTTCCTCGCCTCGAGGTTATCTGGCTGAGCTAAACCAGGCTTCTTGTCCAGCCACTTGTTTTTGTCTCTTTATCTAAAGATGCCGGTTAGGGATGGTAGTAGATGGTCATTATCATCACCTGCCATACATCAGCCTTGACCTCGGAGGGCCAGCTCTGCTCTTTAAGTGGGAGAAGGCTTCTTGTCTTCACGTGAGCGACTTTGAGGTCTCTGCGTGAAGCCAGGCGCAGGTGTGTCAGTGACTCTGGCTGTTTTCCAGGAGCCTTCCTTGCCTGCTTCCCCACCGCCAACACACACACCAGAACCCACTCTCCAAATCCTTTTTTAACTGATTGACCCTGTTTCCCCTTCCTTTGGGGATGAGCCCGAGGTTGTGCCCATGGGCAGTTCCAGTCTTCTCAAGGCTAATCAAGCCTGGCCAGGAACCTCCTCTTCTCCTTTGGAGCTGCTCTACCTGTCAGAGGAGAGGCGGGTGGTGTGGTTATGGCCCTGATTTCTCCAGTAGAGAAGGCAATCTTCCCCCAGAGATTTTTCTGCATGAGGACACCTTGGTCTTGAACGGCACTGGGAGATGTTCCCTTTGCTGTTTCCTTGGGACTGGGGGTGGGTGGGGGGTGGTGCGCCTGGGGGATTCTGTCGCAGAGATGAGTGTCTGCCAGGAGAATGCAGGTGTGTGTGTGCCTCCCTCCAGGCAGTGTTCCGTCCCTGGCTGCCGGGCTTCTCTTCGGTGGTCTCGCCGGCCTGGGTTCCTATCAGCTGTCTCAGGATCCGAAGAACGTTTGGCTTTTCTTAGGTATGTCATTTCACCATCTCCCTGATGCATCCCTGGGTTGGTGGGACGTGGCAGGTTTTTCAGACTGAGATGCTTCTCCTGCTTTTGCCAAGTCCTGGGGAAGGTTTGAGAGGAGGGAGTTTGGGCCTGTTGCTGCTGATCTTTTATTTAGAGGATGCGGAAAGGTTTTCATTCCTCCCAAATGGAGGTTGACCCCGTGAGGTCAGCCTTAAAACATGTAGAGGGCAAGCACGTGTCTCTTAACCATTCTGATTGCCTTCTGAGAGATGTCTGCTGGAGCATCACTGAAGGACCATGTGTCTGGTTAGGTCCGCATCCCATTGCGTTCTTCCCATTTGAAAGTCGTCTATTCATCCTTTAGATGTAAGCGAAGTGTATAAGATGGGGGCCTGGCCTTCAGGGAGCCATGGCTGTCACTGGGGACCGCAGGTGGCCGCAGGATCCTGCCATGTCCTGTGAGCAGCCCGGATGTGAGAGCGCGGGGGTGAAGCTTCCGTCTTATCTGAGTGGCTTGGCAGTGTTTCTCCTGAGCCCCACCCACGTGCCGGACACCCTGCGGGGCGTGTGGGCCCCCTGCTGCCTCCACACCCCCTCCGCTCGGGGAGACCGCAGTTCTGGTCCTCACGGCTGTGCGGGGAGTGAGGGAGCCCCAGTCCTTCATCCCCGTCGGCGTGGGGGGACGAGGAGGCGCCCAGCTCTGCCCCCAAGCACCTCAGATCCCCGAGTCCCGTTTCCGATGCCGCCCCTCCATGCCAGCGAGTGCCCGGTCTCCAGGGCGTCTCTCCCCGCCTTCTCTGAGCTCTACCCTGTCCGTAATGCCAGCCCCTCGGGTGGGTCCCAGCCCTGAAGGCGCCCACGTGCTTGGCTCTCGCCCATTTTAAAACAACGGCAGGAAACGGACCTCCTGTGATGCCACTTCCTTCTCCAGTTGCTGCCCTTCTTGCTCTTCAGAAGCGTCCTTTATAAGGCCCGTCACCCTCCCGTCTTCTCTGCCTCTGCTCACATTCTCGGCCCTCTTCAGCCTCCGCTTCTGTTCCTCTGAGTCCAAGAGTAACGCTCCCCGACCCTGCCAGGAGCCTGTGTTTTTCAAAATATGGTGTACGTTTTTTCGCCCTTGTTTTGTTTGGACCTTTCGCTGTTCTCAGCTCAGTGTGCCCATCCGTTTTCCGTCCTCTGGTTTTTTTCCTATGTAATTTCTCATTCTCTTTCGTCCATCTTTTCTGTTTTGTCCACCCGTCTTTTTTGACCATTAAATGCTAAGGTATTAAAACCTGGCTCTTTTTATCTTGTTTGAACTCTCTTACTTGGCGAGATCACTGAAGGCCAGGCCTCCAGTCACCACCAATACACAGACCACCCACAGATTTCTCTCTCTGCCAAGCCTTGCTCTTGTGTATCTGCTTTCCTGCTTGGAAGTTTCCAGGCGTGTCCAGGCGTCAGCTCCGACCTGGCTTCATGTCTTCTCTTGTGCTCCATCCACTTGGGTCTCCCTTGCTCTCTTCCTGTCGGTCTTCATGTCCATTTCATCAGCAGGTCCTGTCAACCCTCCCCCCAGCCCACATCCCCAGTTGTCCCCTTCTGTGCCTCCAAGGCCATCATCCGCCTCTTAGTCAGCCCTCCCATTGCCTGCATTCCCAAGGGAGTTTCTTCATGGGTGCCCTGCAGCCTGCAGTTGGTTCCCTGTGCTGTGGCTGTTATTTTCAGACAGCAGCTCTGCTTGCGTATCTGTCTGCTTGTGTCTTTTAATGCCTTCTCATCGCCCAGATGAAGACCCCAGTCCCTGCCTGGGCCCACGGGGCTCTGCAGGGGGTGGCCCTCTCCCTGACTCTGGTGGGTTTCTGTGCCACAGCACATCCCCCAGCTGCCCCCACCGCCAGGCCCCCTGCCTGGACCTGCATTCCTGCCCTTAGCTCATCAGCCGCCACTCCACATCACGGCTCAGTCTCCACTCTCTCAGCAGGCCCTTTTCCCTGAATGGGCTGGACTTCCGGACGTTACGTTTTCTGTATTGCATTCTTTCACCTATGACACAGATTATGGGCTTCCCTGGTGGCTCAGTGGCAAAGAATCCAGGAGTGCAGGAGATGCAGGCTCCATCCCTGGAGGAAGGAATGGCAACCCGCTCTAGTATTCTTGCCGAGAGAATGCTATGGACAGAGGAGCCTGGCAGGCTAATCTGTGGGGTCACAAAAGAGTCAGACATGACTTCATGACTCAAACGACAGCACAGATTGTACTTTTAAATTTTTGTTTGTGTGATTCTGTCAAGTCAGCCGCGTCAAGCTTGAAGCACTGTTAGGGCAGAGATCTTTTTGACGACGCTTATGTCCGCGGCACCTGCTGCGGGACATGTGGGAATTAATAAAGCATGGAGTGGGAAGAGCCTGAGAGCATACAGGGCAAGCAGCATCGGCAATGAGTAGGGGACAGAAAACCCCACGGCATTGTAGGAGAAAACGGGAATTATGGCTGAAGGGTGGGAGGAGGTGAGGCCAGGCAGGCTGGGCTCAGACACTGAGAGCCTTCCATTCCAGTGTAGGTGTTAATACTTAGTCCCATTAAATGTGGATGGCATGGAGGTCCCCGACCCGGGAGGATCATTATGAGATCGGGTGGGTAGTTGGCCACTTTTCCGTCCTCTCACCTGTCAGATGTAGTGATCTTTGATTCTCTTTATCTTTCCACCAGTCACATCTGGAACCTTGGCTGGCATCATGGGGATGAGATTCTACAACTCTAGAAAATTCATGCCTGCAGGCCTGATTGCAGGTGCCAGGTACTCTCTGCTCTATTGCTATCTTTAGTTCAGTGTCCCAGACGCTTTAGACTTTCAGAAGGGTCCTTGTTTCGGTGTATCTGATGCTGAGCATCACCTGAAATGATTGGCTTTATCCATAGATAGGAAAGGCCGCAAAAACAGTTGATTTCACATCATAATGAGATGAGCATACTCATTCACTTCTGAAATGGTTTTGCCCTCCCTGCAGGGGAGGTGGTTTCGCTGTGAAGCCATGACTGCACCTGCTGGTGTGACTTTCAGCTTGGGGTCTGTACATATCTCAGCTGTATTGGTGTCCTTTATTATAGAAAATTTTGCTAAAAGGAAATACTGATCGGATCCTGTTTTGTAATTAACTTTGATTGTAAAATCCAAACCAGGTTGATCTTCAAATGTAGTCTTTAATAAAGATAACCCAAAGATAGAATTTTTAAAACCTGCTTTGGAGGAAGCTTACTCACCGACTTTGATCGTAGTCAGGATGCTGTCAGGAGTAAAGTCTTAACACTTGGTGTAGACCAAGGTCAAGAGCCATGTAAGCTGGCAGGCTGGAGGTCTGCCATTACCGACCTCTGTGGCGGGGGAGGCCGTGGTCTCTGCAGCCTTGTTTTCTCATCTTTGAAGTGCCAGCAGCTCGATTAGGAACTTTGACTCCCGTGTACGATTTCAAAGCCTGAGCGCAGAACTGCCCTTGGCGTGTTCTTCCTTTGGCAGCTTCAGGGGTCAGAGTCCATCTCCACTGGCTCTACCTTGGCACCACCTTGGCACGTACTTGTGGGGAAACCTGCTGAGTCCTAGTCCCTTAAAAATAGTCGAGTGCCTGTGTGTTCTTGACCTGATTTTTTTTTTTTTTTATGTGTTTCCTTTGAACAGTTTGCTGATGGTCATCAAACTTGGAATCAGTGCCTTGGGTAAACCCCATCAGTAATAGTCATGGCCCAGCTTGGACTCATGAAGAATTTTTAAAACTTCTACTCTTTTTCATGTATTAAGATAAACAAGTACAGCATTTTCATGTATTCTGACATTTTTCTTAAAAACAGACCAGAAAACAGCACTGAACTTTGCCAAGATAAAAAATCGGTCATTATCATCACAGCCCTAAAGAGATGGGTAAGGTGTAACACAAGAGTTTCTTCCTTCCTGTGGTACCCTCATACAGTTCGATTCTTGTATTTCGGTGTTATCTGTTCTTTCTGTATCTCTAGGTAACATCTCCAGGGATAGAATGTTAGGGTTTCACCACTGGGACCCTCCAAGCCCCATGTGCTGCTTAAGGAACAGTGTGAAAAGGATCTCTTAATGAGATTTAGGGTATCTATTCTTTTGCTTATCTTAGAGCACAGACCTACTTTGAAATTATGTTAAATAAAATCAATTAAAATAAAGTTTACTGTAAATGATATTTTCTGCAGTGTCTTCATTGCCAGAGCTCTCTAGAACAGCTCTCTAGAATGAGATGTGAATAACAAAGAAGAGAAAATAACATGAAGGTGTTTTTGTTGATATTTTATTTAGGAATTACCCATTTTGAGTAATTTAAAAACCAAGGAAGGGAAGTTATTTGATTATACATTGCATTTAGGCTTGGATTTCTAAGGTTAGTGGGACCGCATAATCAAAAAAGAAAAAATGAAATTGTGGTTAACCAGTTAATTTATAAATGTGAAACCTGAGGAGAACTGTTTATAACTGGAATTAGTTTGGTCTCTACACTGGACATGCTAACTATTTACACATTTTCATTTTCTTTCAACATTGAGTTAACTCATTCTGGTACCCCTTACTTTGCTTTTCCCCATTAAAAAAAAAGGAGGGGATACATTTGCTACTTACCTCAACTCTCACTGGTATTGACTGGATTTTTTCTATGTTATTCAGGCACTTATGAATCAATTTTATGGATTAGCTTAAGTTCTTTGAAAGAAGCGTTTTCTCGTCTTTGTGTGTGACATGGTTTGCCATGTCTGCCATAGCCTATTTTTTTTTTTAAGTGAGGTATAGTTCATTTGCAATGTATTAATTTGTTGTACAGCAGAGTGATTGTGTTATATATGCACATATATATATATACACATACAGTTTTTCATATTTTTTTTCCATTATGGTTTATACCCAATATTGAATATAGTTCCCTGTGCTGTACAGTAGGATCTTGTTTATCCATTCTGTATATAATAACTTGCATCTACTAAGCCCAGACTCCCACACCATCCCTCCCACCTGCCCTCTGCTTTGGAAACCGCAAGTCCGTTCTGTGTCTCTGAGTCTCACTTTCATAGGGAAGTTCGTTTGTATCCTATTTTAGATTCCACTTAGAAGTGATACCATATTTGTCTTTCTGACTTCATTTAGTATAGCAGTCTCTGGGTCCATCCCCGTTGCTGCAGTGGCATTATTTCATTCTTTTTATGGCTGAGTAATATTCCATTGTGTGTATGTACCCTGGCTTTATCCATTTGTCTGTTTTTGGACATTTAGGTTGCTTCTCTGTCTTGGCTTTTGTAAATAGTGCTACTGTGAACACTGGGGTTGCGTGTATCTTTGAATGACAGTTTTCTCTGGATACCTTTCCAGGAATAGGATCCCTGGATCATATGGTAGCTCTATTTTTAAAGGAACCTCCACGCTGTCCTGTATGGTGGCTGCACCAATTTACATTCCCACCAACACTGCAGGACGTTCCCTTTTCTCCACACCATCTCCAGCAATTGTTCTTTATAGACTTTTTGATAATGGCCATTCTGAGTAGTGTGAAGTGATACCTCCTCGTAGTTTTGATGTGCATTTCTATAATAATTAGCAATGATGAACATCTTTCTGTGTGCCTGTTGGCCATCTGTATGTCTTTGGGATAATGTCTATTTAGATTTCCAGTTTTAATTTTTTTATATATATATTGAGGTGTATGAGCTGTTTGTATGTAAAATATTTACTCTCCAATCCAGGACACTGTATGTCCCTTCATATAATTCAATTTTTTTTTTTTTTTTTAGTGTCTTACAACATTTCAGAGTTTTATTCACATAGTTCTTTGCATTTCTATTAAGAGTATTGCAGGATATTTAATAGTTTTGTTACTATTAGTCTTACATTAGCATGATACACTGGTTGACAACTAATGAACCAGTACTGCTACATTATCACTAGTCCATACTTTATTCAGTTTTTCTTACTTTTAAACCAATACCCATTTTCTGTTCCATGATCTTATCTAGGATAGCGTATTACATTATTTGCCATGTAGAGTCCTCATGGCTGTGACCATCCCTTCGACTTGCCTTGCTTTTGGTGACCGAGTTTTGAGGAGTACTGATCAGGTGTTGTACAGAATGCGCTTCCGTTGAGATTTGTCTGCTGGCTTTCTCGTGATTAGGCTGGGCTCCAGGGTTTTTTGAGGAGGAAGATCACAGAGGTGAAGTGTCGCTTTCATCACGTCAGATGGAGGTTACATATACGAACGTGACGTTGCTGTTGGTGCTGACCTTGATCTTCCTGCTGAGGCAGTGTTCCTCAGGCTTCTCTGTGGTGAAGCTGCTCCCCTTTTTCCCTCTTTGCTGTACGGGACTCTGAAAAGAAGTCATGCGTGCTCCCCACTTAAGAAATGGGGAGTTGTGCTCTGCCTCCTTGAGGTCAGAGTGTCTATGTAAAAATTACATGGAATTCGGCTGCATGGAAGATGTCTCCTCATCCCTGTCTGTATGTCCATCCAGCCATCCTCTCGTTAGTGTGGGCTCAGGTGTGATTATTTTCTGGTTTGGGTTGTAATCTAATGCTTCTCCATTGATTTTCTTGTTCAGATTGTTGGGGTTTTGAACATGGGGAGCTTTTAGTTGGCCCATGGCCCATTGATACAGCCAGTCAGTGGAGGCTTTTTTTTTTTTTTGCTTGCTTGCGTTTTGTTTTTATAGGACTTCACTGTTTCCTGGCACTGGAAGAGGCTCCAGGCGCGTCTTGTATGTTTCACACCCCAACGCTAGAATCGGCCGTTTCTCCAAGGAGCCCTGGTTTCTTTATTGGACAGTTTATTAGAAACCAAGACCCAGTGCTGGATAGCGCTTGTTGCTCCTGGGGCGTTATGTCATACTTCTACCTTAATTCCTTTTTACTTTTGAAAGTTGTTATTCCTTCTTCTAGTTTCTTAAGCTGAATGCTCAAGTTCACCATGTCTTTTTCTCTCATAAATGGAACAAGTGTATAGATTTTTCTTTGCAGTCTCTTTTGACTGACTTTTATAAGCTTTAATACAGAGATCTGTTATTGTCCATTTCTAAGGGTATTTATTTCAGATTTGATTTTCCCTTTTGACTTTGAAGTGTTTAGAACAACATTTTTGAATTTTTAAGGGATAATGTTTAAGTAATGCTTTTTTATTCTACTGTTCAGTTCAGTCGCTCAGTCGTGTCCGACTCTTTGTGACCCCATGAATCACAGCACGCCAGGCCTCCTTGTCCATCACCAACTCCCGGAGTTCACTCAAACTCATGTCCATCGAGTCGGTGATGCCATCCAGCCGTCTCATTCTCTGTCGTCCCCGTCTCCTCCCACCCCCAATCCCTCCCAGCATCAGACTCTTTTTCCAGTGAGTCAGCTCGTCTCAGCTCGTCGCATGAGGTAGCCAAAGTATTGGAGTTTCAGCTTACTATACTGTAAAAAGAAGTAGTTTACATATTTCTGTATTTGAGATTCTCTTTGTAGCCTAATATAAGGTAAACTTGTGCGTGTTAAATGTTAGTATTTTGCCTTATTGGTCAAAAGTCTATATAGTATGTATGTTCGATACACTGTTTGCTGTGTTGCTCGTGTCTTATTTTTAAGGCGTCTGGATCTGTTTTCTAAGAAAAACCTCCCACTCTGTCAGTTTTTTTGGTATTTATGATTAATCTTTGCTTCACATATTTATGTTGTTTTAACATTTAAAAAATTTTCAAACATAGTGAAAAGTTTTGGTCTCTATTTCTCTCTATATATATGAACGTAGGTGTAGAAATACTCAACAAAATATTAGCAAATCACATCCAACAATATATACAGAGAATTACATAACATGATCAAGTGGGATTTATTCTAGGTATACAAAACTGTCTCAAGCATTTGAAAATCAATTGATGTATCATTTCAACAGACTAAAGAACAAAAATCTTCCGATCACTGATCATTCTCAGTAGATGTAGAAAAAGCATTTGACAGAACCTAACATGGCAAGCCACTCCAGTACTCTTGCTTGGAGAAGCCCATGGATGGAGGAGCCTGGTGGGCTGCAGTCCATGGGGTCACTAAGGGTCGGACACGACTGAGCGACTTCACTTTCACTTTTCACTTGCATACATTGGAGAAGGAAATGGCAACCCACTCCAGTGTTCTTGCCTGGAGAATCCCAGGGACGGGGGAGCCTGGTGGGCTTCCATCTATGGGGTCACACAGAGTCGGACACGACTGAAGTGACTTAGCAGCAGCAACACAATGGCAAGCCACTCCAGTACTCTTGCCTGGAAAATCCCATGGATGGAGGAGCCTGGTAGGCTGCAGTCCGTGGGGTCGCTAGGGGTTGGACACGACTGAGCGACTTCACTTTCACTTTTCACTTTCACACATTGGAGAAGGAAATGGCAACCCACTCCAGTGTTCTTGCCTGGAGAATCCCAGGGACGGGGGAGCCTGGTGGGCTTCCGTCTATGGGGTCGCACAGAGTCGGACACGACTGAAGTGACTTAGAAGAAGAAGAAGAAACACCCTTCATAATAAAAACTCTCAAAAATATAGGAACATCTTCAACCTAATCAAGAAAATCTATTAAAAAAAAATCCCTCCAGTGAACATCTTGTTTAATAAGGCAAAACTGAACGTTTTCCTGCTAAGATCAGGATGAGGGCGAGGATGTTCACACTCACCACTTCTGTTCGGCATTGTGCTGGAAATCCTGGCTAGTTCAGTAAGACATGGAAAGGAAATTAAGGGTATGCTGTAGACTGAGAAGGAAGAATCAAACTATTTTTGTTTGCAGATGACATGATCGTCTATGCAGAAAATTTCAAAGAAATTTTCCTGGGGGGGGGAAAAACTGGATTTAATTATTTAATGTTATAAGTGATTAAAACAGGTATTAGGGTACAATTTTAGTATAAAAAAGTCATTTGCTTCCTTGTAAATGGATAATGAAAAATTCAAATTTGAAATTAAAAAAATTATAGTAGAACTAAAGTAAACGGGTATAAATCCAACAAATACGTATAAGATTTATAAGGAAAATGACAAGATCTAAGGAAAGGAGTCAAAGAAGATGTAACTAGAGTGACATTTCTTGTACATGAATAGGAAGGCTGAAGAGTGTCAAGATGTCAGTTCTTCCCGACTTGACCCATATTGCTTGTTCATTGCAGTCCTAATTTTAAAAACCCAGTTATGTTGTAGATACTGGCAGACTGATGCTAGAAGTTTATATGGAGCAGTAAGAGACCCCAGGTAGACAACACAATACTGAAGGACGGAGACAAAGTTGGTAGACTGACATTATGTAACTGATAGAAAGTTTAGTAATCAAGCCAGCGTGGCGTTGGTGAGAGAAGACGCAGATCAGTGGAGCGGAGCCCGGACAGAGATGCACGCAGACACAGCCAGCTGATCTCTGACAGAGTTCCGAAGGTGGTTTAATGGAGAAGAGTCTTTTCCACAAATGATGCGGAAACAAATGGACATCAACATGAAAAACGGTATCCGAGACCAAATACCTTTCAGAAAAAATGGATCTTAGCTAGGTCTAAATGTAAAACTGCAAAACGTCTAGAATATAGGAAAAGAATCCTTGGTGACCATGGGTTTGGTGATGGCTTTTTAGATACAACACCAGAAGCATGATTCATGAAATTAAAAGCTGATCAGTTGGACTTCATTTAAATTAAAAACTGCTCCACAAAGGACATTAAGGGAATGGAAAGACAAGTCATGGACTGGGAGGTAACATTCGCAAAAGATAACTGATAAAGGTCTCATTCAAAATACACAAAGAACTGCTCAAATTCAGCAAGAAGAAAACAATCTGATTTTCGGAGACAGACAAGTGTGTGCAAAGAGGCTTCACGTCCTGTGTCGTTGCTAAGTCACTTTAGTCGTGTCCGACTCTGTGCGACCCCATAGACAGCAGCCCACCAGGATCCCCCGTCCCTGGGATTCTCCAGGCAAGAACACTGGAGTGGGTTGCCATTTCCTTCTGCAATGCAGGAAAGTGAAAGTGAAGTCGCTCAGTCACGTTCGACTCTTCATGACCCTGTGGACTGCAGCCTACGGAGTTGCAAATTAAAAACGAAATGCTGCTACACACTTATTAGAACACCAAAATCCAAAACACTGACAACACCAAGAGATGCTGAGGATGTGGAGCGACAAATTCTCACTGCTGGCGGGAATGCCAAAGGGTCGAGCCACTTTGGAAGATAGTTTTATTCTTACAAAATCAAACATGCTCCTACCATATGATCCAGCAGTGAATCAAGTGAAGTGAAAACCGACATCCACACAAAAACGTGTACGTGAACGTTTATAGCAGCTTTATTCATAATTGCCCAAACTCTGGAAACAACCAAATGTCCTTCAGCTGGTGAGTGGATAAACTGTGATACAATGGGCATATAGACAATGGAATGCTATTCAGTAATAAACAGAAATGAGATACCAAGCCAAGAAAAGACAGCTAGGGACTTTAAAAGGGGATTACGAAGCAAGAGAAGCCAACCTGAAAAGGTGATATGGTACATAATTCCAACTGCATGACACTGTGGAAAAAGAAAAACTGCGCAGATAATAAAGAGATCAGTGGTTGCCAGAGGTTTGCAGGGAGGAAGGAATGGGTGGAACAAGGGATTTCTGGGGAAGTGAAACTGTTTTGTGTGATACCCTACAACTTTGGTTGTTACATGTCGTTACACATGTCCAAAGCCACAGAATGTACAGCACAAAAGCCTGAACCCTAATGTAACCTGTGGGCTTGAATAACAGTGAATCAATATTGTTCATCAGTTGCAGCAAAGGTGCCACACTTAGGCAAGATATTATAGCAGGGAGAACTGAGGAGGGGGGACGAGGGAGAATGTGGAAACTCTACTTTCTGATTAGATGCTTCATAAACCTGAGACTGGTTTTTAAAAAAAGTTGACATTAACATCAGAAACAGGCCTCAGAGTACGAGTCTAAAGTTTAAAAATGTAAAGAAAACAGACTAGTTAACCATATCAATTTTAATATCTATTCACAGTTTAAAAGTCCCAGCAACACAAAAGAATATTTTAGCTTTGAGACATTAAAACTACAAATATATATATATATGGCCATTATCACTAATATCAATATAAATTACTCTTTAGATTTTAACATTTTCCAACAAGGTGAGTCTTCTGTACAAAAATACCATATTCTTATTATCTTATAATGTGCCTTTATATAGTGTCCACAAAATGATACCAGTTGCATTTGTTATAAAGTCATAAAATGCATAAGATATCAGCAGTTTGATAACATTATTCTTTAAAAAGAATATCCAGTCCGTAAAATGACAAGCTTAAATAGACCAGTTCTAAGTTCAAAATGTCAATTTTAAATACCAATTTAAAAATAAAGCTAAGAAAATATGTCATAAGTGAGATCACTGCTATAGCAACCAAATGCATTTGCTCTTCAGAGCAAGTGTGACATTCAGAGCTGAGTCAGTGATCTGTCTGCAGCAGCAGCAGCAAGAGTTTGCTTTGGAGAACAAGCTGGCATACTGTGGTGGGAACACAGAAACAGTGCATTTTGAAAGTAATGAACACACTTGACTTGGTTAAGTTGGAAGTCATCAAGCGTTGAGTTTGATGGTCACCATTAATGCACAGTGGTTCTATCGGTCAAAATCAAACAGGACACTCTTTTCTCTGCTGTAATCAGGTGACGTAATTTTGAAATCTTTGTTAAGTATTTCTAAGAAAGACACCCTGCTCTAGGTTGGACTTATCATTGCTCCCAAAATTATTCCAAAAGAGGAAAATGATGAATTACCATCTTTTATAAGTTACCATTGCCAAAATGGTAGAGTAGAACCTTGGCCACAAAGAACCGAAACTGAGCCCACAGCCATCTATGTAACTGCTGTAAAAAACCAAAACAAACCTTTGAGGCCAAACGATGACATATTGATTGGGGCAAATATAACACTCTCTAAACACTTAATCTCTGGAGGCATTTTTCTTTTTAAAAAAAGCTTCTTAGAGTATTTAGTATCTATTAATTTGTAGATCAAATACTTGATACTTTGGCAAATAAAGTTTATTCAACACTTTGTAAAGTCCTACCCGTATATCAGCATTGTGGGTAATGATGCTAAGAAAATGCATTTCATTTCTAGGAAGAAAATGCATTTCATTTCTAGGAAAAAAAATAGATGATTTTCGCTCTTCAGAGTACCCACTATTATATATTTCTTCCAGAACACAGTAGAAATAGACAGCTGTAGACATTTCCCAGGGTCGGGGGGACTTGCGTGGACTCCGTGGCATGACGCCGTGGGGCTTCACACTAGATTCCTACCGGTGGCCTCCGTATTTGGCCACCCAGTCTGTCCTCCCATGCACGGAGGACACTGGCTGTGCACGGGTCACAATATTTAGATTCTTGGCTGTAGGATTATAAGTAGGTCCTGAAAACTGCCCCCGACCAGTTTTGGTGTTCCAGGGATATTCTGAAAGAAAGCACAGTCAGAAGTTAGAATTTTATTCAGACGACCGTGCAAAATAAAGCAGTTCATTTTATGGAGGGAAATCTGAATTTCAAAGATTAATTCAGTGATTGCTGAAGTTTTTCATGTATATGCATATACATAGATAAACACCAAAAATTGTAGTGTAGAACTGTGCTGATGCCAGTTAGCATTTTCAGCAGCTTCAGAGCTGTCATTTCTGGTTTATGGTTCTGAGACTGCTGCTTTTCGATGTTTTGCTCACTGAAGCACCCATAGTATTTAGATAGGCAGGACCATCTTGGGTGACCAAGAGCAGCTCCTTGGTTTCAGTTCACTGGACAATACCCACAGGGTTGTTGATGAGCCACTAAGTCGTGTCTAACTCTGCGAGCCCACGACCGGCATCCCCAGGGAGCAGGCCAGGCTCCCCTGTCCTTCACTATCTCCCTGAGTTTGCTCAAACGTCCACTGAGTCGTTGATGCCATCCAGCCATCTCATCCTCTCTTGCCCACTTCTCCGCTTGCTCGCAGTCTTTCCCACAGTGTTACTATTTATATCACGCTGTGGTTACATCTAAATGACACTTGAACACATACAGAAAATGCATTCAGAATCATCAGTCCTGTAAAGTCTGACTTCACGGGGTCCCACAGTAGGTTCCTCTTGAAACTTGAAAATGTGGTTTTAAGTCAAGAAACTTAAATGTTTTGTTGGGAAATTGATGGATGACAACATGACCCCCAAACCTTTCATCACGAGGCTCATTTTATTCATACTTAGATTTGGCTGATGAAAACTTTGTGAGACATTTCACTGTGTTAGACATTTGTTACCTGAACAATTTATAAGCTCTGATTGGCTGAACATCTCAAATGACAGAGTCATTTTACAGAGAACTTTTTAACCTCCTCAGCCCCTCCTCTGCTCCTTCCTTGCTTCAAACTGGCAGCCAGGTGTCCAGCTGTTCTCACTTGATGGTCCATCTTTCTGTTTGGGACTTAAATACCCTCTGACACTGTGTGTCGGTGTCATTCTTGGATTATCCTCGGTAGGAGTCAATTTTGAAATGACTAACCATTCTGTGCACTTAATATTAGCTCGGCTGTATTTATTTGCATGGTTTTCCCAGTTTTGTCTTACATTTTTACTGCAGAATCGGGAGTACAGGAGGAACTCACGGGGGCAGGTGGGTCCTGACGTGCTGCTAACCTCGGCTGACAGGGAACAAAGCCTTAAGTGAGGCGCCATCCTGATGATGCCCGGGGGGTTGGTGGTTTGGTCAGGACAGGCAGGCCAGGAGCTCTTCCTTGTTTTTAACAGGTCATTTCATCCCACGCTTACTGGGTTTAAAGTTCTCAGAGGCAATGCAAAGCTCCCTAACAAAGTCAGGGACAGCATCTAGAAGGGCCGGTTAAGTGTGCCATGTTTTCTAGAAACCGCCCTTTAGTTCTAACCCACTGGGATACAGACCAGCAGCAGTATGATAAATTAGCGCCCTCACATCTGAAGACCCCGACTGAGCAGAAAGGTACCACGGGCAGGCGGAGGAGAGGGCACTTGGGAGGAGGCCCCCGGCAGGTCAGAGAAGGGGAAAGGGAACCCATTCCTAAGTCACCAGTGGGTGAGAAGCGAGGCCCCGGGCAGTAATACCCAAAGCAGCTTTCTCTCCACATCGTGACGTAGTGATGAAGTCAAGTCCTAAATGCATTTGAAGGAGACTGTGTTCAGGCTAGTATTCGTAAAACCTTCTTTCAAGAGGGAATCATTTTGCCAGTGAGGCAGGAGTCTTTCCTGAGAAGTAACTCTTTGAGGACTCCAGTACCCCGGGGGTGAAGAGTCTGGTAGCCCACCCTGCCCCACCCCCAGAGCGGAGCTGAGAGCCCACGGACGCTGGCTTGCGTTTGTTTTAAAACTTGCATGTGTCCTCTCAGGGGCGTTTAACCACTTGCCCGAAAACAAGGAGTTCCTTGTTGGCCGGAGGAAAAGGCGTTTGCTTCCAGTTAAGAATGTGATCTGTAACTTTTAGCAAGACAGAAAACCTCTGTGCAGTGGAGCTCTGGACGGCGCCTTCTGCAGTAGAGGCTCTGGGAGAATTCAGTGAGCTACCATGCCTCAGGGCAGGCAGTGTCTGAAACGGGTCCCTGCTCCGAGTCCCTGTGGCTGTCAGAGCAGGGAACAGGGAGGTACAAGGGGGCTCGGGACGAGAGACGACCTGCCGAGGGAGGAGGCGGCTAATCTGACGTTTCTTCTCCGAACTTGAGGATGAGGGCTAGAGCAGAGAGGGAGGCCGAAGGATGGGGAAATAGCCGAGTAAATACGGTAATGACCTGGTTTTATTCTCTTGTGGGAAACTGTCACACCAGTGGGAGGGCTGGAAGACTCATCTCTTACAGAACAGTGTTTTCCTAAGGATTTGCACTGACCACTTGAGAATGGTTAATATTTACTTCTTTTTTTTACCTTTCCTCCTATCACGATCTGTAGGAAAATCTGATAAGCAGAGTAAATGGAAGAGATGAAAAGTTATGAGAGAGCATTTTACTTAAAAAAAAAAAATGAAACCAGGAATATGCATGCTAATCTGACAGAATAATTAATATATAAAGGCCTCCAATCTCTTATAAAAAAATATGTTCAAAAATACTCACTTTTACTTTCTCAGGTACTCAGAATAATTTTGAGACATTATGCTTTTCTATTGTCATATTTTAAAAGTGCTAGCAAGCTGTGGCTAATGACTCGTGATAAGGCTGGCTTAAAATATTTGAGGCTCTATAAAAACTATTGCTGTATAAAATGTTTGCTTATATATTTTGTTTCAGCAGAGAGATCCTGAAGCAATTCTTTTCACAGATAAGGTAACTGAGGACCGCTTAAGCGCTTCTACTGTGGTAAGGCGTAAACTGTGAAAGTCCAGTGGTTTTACAATTTTAACTCCAAGAGTGTGAACTTTAAAGACTGGTGACTCTAACCAGGAGGAGTTCTAATATAACACCCTGGCTGGGAGAAGACTTTTGAAGTCAACTTATAAAAACTGAACTGTAACTTGGTACCTTATCAAACTTGAAGTTATCTGCCTCTGTGTTTATCCTAAGTGCTTTAATCAGGCAGGATATCTATTTTAGATTGAAATAATTTAGACAACATTCATGGTCAAATCTTGTCAACCCAAGTTCAGAATCCTCACCTCAGTTTCAAGAGCATCCCCCTGAATGTGGCTGTCACACGCCATACCACTGCAGAGCACTGACCTAACTGCTTCCCCACCCTCCGTCCTTATGTCGGAGGGTGGGGAAGGAGACTTCACCACCTGCTATATTGCAAGGCAAGTGCCGGTGAGAGTTCTGCGGTTTAGTCCCAAAGCCTGAGGCGGACTGCAGAAGAGCCGCTCGCTAACTGACACGTGGCTGAGCCTCAGCCTCTCTCACGGGTTTGCTCAGTGCCGGGTACCAGGCAGGGAGCTCTGAGAGATCTATCCTCTCACGTCTCATCGTGCAGCACAGCTCTCTCTCCGGACTTAGACGAACAGGGTCAGTCCCAGCTCCACCATTTACGAGCTGAGTGACCCTCAGCGAGCCTCTCACAGGGTCAGCTTCCTCATCTGTAAAAGGTCGACCTGATGAGGTCGTTGGGACAATTCAGTGGCAACATCCTTGTAAGTGACTCCTGTCATTGGACTCATCAAACCACATCTTTGGAAGGAAAACGGGACATTTTGCCAAAAGCAATTAGAACTACAGTTCGCAGATGAGACTGATTTAAAAGGCTTCACTCAGGAACAGGGACTACAGTCTTTGGACGCTCCGTCCTCATCAGAATTCTCAACAACTATTCTCTGAGGTTGTTCTTACCTGAAGCCGTCGCACCGAGCGGTGCTAAGTGTATCCTCTGGCCAGCTGACCCCACTTCTTTTTTGAAAAAGGAAGGAATATATCCTGACTGATTGTAAGGAGCATAACTTCCAAGATTTCCTAGTGATGTATCATAAAGTTTCAGAGTCAAAAGGTTAATACTTTTAAAGCACCGGAGAATAACTTTGATTACAGCCACTACTAATGCTAAATTCTACTTGGAGGGCATCCTCTCTATTTCATGCGAGGTACTACGAGCTTACAGGCACTCCCATTCAGTCCGCATAACAACCCCCTCAGAGGCATGTTACCCACGCCTGACCTGGCTCACTTCTCACAGTAAGTGACCAAGATCAAACGTGAACCCAAAAGGTCACCCTGAACGCCCCTGGGTTTGTAGGACTCCAGTTCGTGACCTGAGAGTGGGTTTCCTTCCAGGAAGCCCCCATCCCTCTGGGCACTTCATCATCGTGTAGAATCACCCTGACGAGCACGCCTGTTCTCACAGGGGTTGTTGTATGGACTGGGCGAGGTGGGTCTGAAGCACTTAGCACAGGATCTGCTGTCCAACACGTGTCAGCTGTCACCAGCCTCCATTGTTATCAGCGAAAATACTCTTTCAGTTATTTTCAGCAGATTTGCTTGATTTCTATAAATTGTCATAATTTAAGGAGACAAGCATAGAGCTTTTTTGAGGGCAAGTTACATTTAGAATCCCGACGACTGAAGGAAGAGGCCGCTCGCAGTGTGGACGCTCCTGTCTCTCCTCGTCCTGATCTGACCCCTGGAAGCAGGTGCCCTTGGCTGTCACAGGGGCCTCTTACGACAAGGTTTGGGATAGACGTTGAGAGGCACGTTGGACAGGAGATTCGAAGGACACACTGTACTCATCTCCCATGCCCAGAAATTACCTTGTGGGTCCTCTAATTGTTCCGGGAAACTTTCATTGCATGAAAGCTTTTCAATGGGTTTGATTATGCTTTCTTCTAAAGAGAAGGCAGACAGAAGGAAAGAATGAACAAGAAGGAGACTGTTAACAGGAAAAGCAGAGGGAAAAAATGGATTCCATGATGAGTGAAAAGATCCAGAGAGAAGCCCTGAGAGCAGAGTATGTTTTCTGTGCAGTCACTGCTTTCATTTGCTGCCGATCATCTGTTCCCCTGAGACTCAAAGCTGTGGGGCTGTCGTTCGACTGTGTTCAACCAGTCGGTCCAGCAAATACTATTTTTAAGTAACTGAGAAAAAAAGAAGCGCAATGCAGTGCTGCAGGGTCGGACATCTCAGCACAGTTAGATGGATTAAGTTGAGTCTCCACAGCATGGAGAAAGCTGGTGAGCGATCCAGGGTGTGTGACGTCACTCAGAACTCCTCGGCTGCTACAACGGTGACCCTCACCCTCTTGATCCAGTACCACCTACGTTTCCTTTTTAAAAAAGAACTCACTTTCAGCTGCTATCTAAAATGTTTCATCATAAGTCTTAGCAATGCCAAAGGATGTAACTTCTGGCATAGTGTGATTATAGACATTTAAAAATAAACTGTTACATCTCTCTCTTAAATACAACCAGTGGAATCTAAATACCATAGTGATTTTACCCTCACCAGTACTGACTTAAGAAATACGTGACCACAGTCCTTTGTGACAGGTAGAGAATTTCACATGATTCTAAAATTTTATTTTTATTCATATGTCAACTCATTTTATCCAAACATAATGTTAGATTTAAAAGTCTTTCACCAGTCAAAAATATGTATAGATTAAAACCTTTAAAAAAGGGCCTCATAACCAACCATAACTCTATTAAAATACTTTTTTTCTGTATTAGTTAGAATGATTCATTGTATATAATTAATCAAAAAGGTGAATATTATAAAACATGATTATTAAAAATGAAAGACTGGATGTTTTTTTGAAATCATCTCTTAATGAGAAAGATAGAACCTTATACAAGTGGTTCATGTATCCATAAATAAATACAGCATGCTCAGTCATGTCTGACTCAAAATTTTGAGACCCCATGAACTGTAGCTTGCCAGGCTCCTCTGGCCATGGGATTTCCCAGGCAAGAATACTTGAGTGGATTGTCATGCCCTCCTCCAGGGGATCTTCCCGACCTAGAGACTGAACTCCCATCTCCTGTATTACAGATGGATTCTTTACTGCTGAGCCACCAGGGAAGCCCAAATAAATATTATTTATTGCTAAAATTAGACAATTCAGCTTCAATTTTTTTTAAGATGGGAAGTAACAAGAAATCTCTAGAAATCTCATAAATGCATAGTAGGAAATGAAAGGTGTTTAGTTACAGCTTTATGACTATAGTCTTTGAACTCTTTTCAGAGTTACCAAATATCACACGGTGATCTCATAAAAAATGATCTAAAATTTTTTAAAATTTTATGTTGGAGTACAGTGAAACTAGTACAATATTGTATTAGTTTTAAGAATGATTTTTAATTATCATTCAGCTGTAACTCAGGTTCACCTTCAATTTTTTTATAAGAACTGGAAACCATTTGACTTAAAAAGAATCTATCCCCCAGTCATCAGAGGGACTCATTTTCTCAACACTGACACCAAAACATCAAATTGGCCCTTTGATATTTTCACACTTGAGTGCTGGGTGTGAGAGTGGTGACAAGTCTTTTCTTTTGTAAAACAGGAGAAAAGAGACCCCTGCTCAGGCAGATCAGTTTTAGGAAAGAACCCACAGAGAAGTTAAGATCTAGCAAGTGATTTCCTGAAAACTCTGCGCTGAGGACCAGCTGGAAACCCTCCTTTGCCCCACGAAGGCATCTCAGTTGGAAGAAGGCAGCCACAGTACATTTAAAAGTAAAAATCTACAGAAAGGGAACGACGTAAATTCATACTCTGGATGCAGTCTTGCTTTACCTGCGTTATTCCTTCTGAAAGCAAGTTCCGCCCCCAAGGATCCCAGTGACTTAGGAAACAACTGGTTGTTCCAGACATATGGATTCACATCCTTTCCACTGGCAACCAGGGACACGTTCTTGGGGTTTACACCTTAGAAGGACAAAACAGTCATTTCAGAGGTTACAGTGTGATCGTAAACTTGAAGGAAAAATATACATTCAAACTAAGGCTAGAAATAACTTGGGGGAATGGAAACAAATTTTGGCTGCAGGATAGCAAAATACTTGCTACGTGGACCCTGACACCTTCCTAACCCTCAACACAATAACCTGGAATCCTCAGTGTCTTTTAGAAACGTAATTTTTTTTTAAATGCAAATAATAATAAACATTGGACATTTCCTGCTAAATGTTTTGTAAAAACTGAGATGGCACAAAAATCTTCCAAAAGACATTTCCATGTCACTCACTCACTTTGAGTGTGCGCTCTGTGCCAGACCCTTCTTGGTTGGTTTCAAGCTGGGAAAACGTGCTGGATTCAGCTGGAAAAACAGACATGTGGCCAAGAACCCAGGGGAGCTCAGAAGTTGGGAAGTACATGTAAAGATCCATCTGGGAAGCTTATTTGCATGTCAGATACAGTAAAATCTCAACAGTTTATTTATGATTTTTCAAAATCTGGGAAAGGTGGAATCAGCCTTCGTTACCCAGTGGTCAGAGGGTGTTGGCTTAACACATTTTAAAGATATTTGAACACTTTCTGAACTTGCTGTCTTTTTACTGATAATTAAATTTGATTCAGTTTAGGAGACACCAGAAACATCACACTGTCTAAGCCTCTGGGTGGTATGTGTAGGGTTCTCTGCCACTAATGCAGCGAGTCAGAAACTGTCCCCAGTTGATACGGGCTCTGGCTTTTCATGAACTGAGCTTCTTGGCAAGGTTTCACGTTTCTGAGACATATAATATCCCTTGTTTTAAAACCAGAAACACGCCTGGTGGTTCTGACTTGAGCCTCAAGGCTACTTATCATCAGTTCTCTAAGGAAACACTCCATCAGGTAAGTCATTTCCCTTTATTATAGGATGTAGCTCCTTATGGATTTGGGTTTCTAATAAAATACCTACATATAGAACTATAATAAGCAATTACCTAACAATAAAGAAGGTGCTGCTGCTGCTAAGTCACTTCAGTCGTGTCCGACTCTGTGTGACCCCATAGACGGAAGCTTACCAGGCTCCCCCTTCCCTGGGATTCTCCAGGCAAGAACACTGGAGTGGGTTGCCATTTCCTTCTCCAATGTGTGAAAGTGAAAAGTGAAAGTAAAGTCGCTCAGTCGTGTCTGACCCTTAGCAACCCCACAGACTGCAGCCTACCAGGCTCCTCCATCCAAAGAAGGTGCACCAAGTAGCAATTACTCAGGTTAAAAACATCTTTAAATATTTACCCACAAAGAAGGTATCAGGTCAGGGGGAAAAACTACAAATCTCTCTAGGTGAACATTTTTTATAGCAAAGAATGGGCCCTGAATAATTAAGTTATTTTAATACAATTAGCCTTGCGATACTCTGAGTTCTTAAAAGTACATACATACTACACTATTGAAGGTAAATGCTTCAGTTCTTTGTCTTTTTAAAGATTTCCGTTTTCTTGGAAATAGACAAAATGTAGAATTTTAAAACATATATTAGTTTACAGGCTTTTCTAGACCACCTTCTTAAACTAAACACTCTTAAAGAGAGGCAGAAATCACCCTACTATCATCCCTCTCCTCAAAGGAAATTAAAAAGTCAGTTAGCAAATATTTACCGAGCACCTTCCACGTGCCAGGCGGTGTGTGTGGCACTGGGGGAAAAGGGGTAAACAGAACAGACCCGTCTCTGCCCTTGTGGCTCTTAGAATCTGCTGCTGCTGCTAAGGCGCTTCAGTCGTGTCCGATTCGGTGCGACCCCATAGACAGCAGCCCACCAGGCTCCCCCATCCCTGGGTTTCTCCAGGCAAGAACACTGGAGTGGGTTGCCATTTCCTTATCTAGTGCATGAAAGTGAAAGGTGAAAGTGAAGTCGCTCAGTCGTGTCCGACTCTTAGCGACCCCATGGACTGCAGCCTACCAGGCTCCTCCGTCCATGGGATTCTCCAGGCAGGAGTACTGGAGTGGGGTGCCACTGCCTTCTCCGCTTACAATCTACTCTGATAAAAAGGGAGACATCAACAGCTGTAGAGAAGCAAGTAATTAGCAGTGTGGGGATTATTTAGAAGAATCTGGTGCAGAGGGGGCAAAAACCAGAAGCAACTAAGCCAGCCTTTCTTTTAAAAGGTACTTTAAAGCTGAAATGTGAATTATGCTGGGGACTTGGGAGTGGGTAGGGAGGTGTGTTTCTGGAAGGGAAAGAGGGGGTTGGGGGAATGGGATGTGGCCTGAATGGGGCTGAAGGGGGGCGCGGGCGGCAGATCCCAGAATTCCTATCTTGCTAAGAAGCTGAAAATACAGTTGGGAGGGGCTCACACAGAAATGACACAGGATGCTGGATTCACCAGGTGGAAGGAAGGACTGTATGTGATAATGAGACTCGAGACTGATCCACCAGAACTGGGTTTCAAAAGTGCCAGAACCGGGAGTGAGACCAGAGGGCGTCGCGGAGATGGTTAGCATGTCCTCCGTACACTCTATCTGCAACAACCACCCTGTGATCATTAAGTTCCTGAGGCTTACAGGGTGAGCTGATGACCGCAGTCCCACTGTGAGCAACAAAACAGAACCTCAGAGTCGCGCTCCAGTCCACAGCAGGTCAGCAGCAGGTCACTAACTATGACTCTTGCGTCTCCTCCCTGAAGGCCAGTGTCACAGATCTGCCAATCCTTGTAGTATAATGTCATACTGCCCTGAAATTATATGGCACATTTCAGGACCTCCCATGATCCTGAAGGTTGACGCTTAATAAGATCTTAATACCTGGCTTTATGGTAAAAAAAAAAAAAAAGGCGGGGGCCCAAGGGCAATATTCTTTGTTATTCCTGAAGATAGTCAATGAGTAAATAAGGACCATAAATAAATATCAAAGATCACTTCTTTGTGTACCTGTTCTCTGCTGGCTCACAGTAGGTGCTCAATAAATGTTTGTCCAATAGACTGAGCTGAGCTCAATTCTAGTTTCAATTCTCATCCAGCTCTGGAGGGGCCATCTTTGAGACAGAATATGTCAGAACAGGATACAATAAGGCTCAGGTTTAGACTGCAAACAATTCATTATAATTTTGAGTGTTTCTTCAGTTCAGTTCAGTTCAGTCGCTCAGTCGTGTCCGACTCTTTGCGACCCCATGAATCGCAGCACACCAGGCCTCCTTGTCCATCACCAACTCCCGGAGTTCACCCAAACTCATGTCCATCCAGTCAGTGATGTCATCCAGCCATCTCATCCTCTGTCGTCCCCTTTTCCTCCTGCCCCCAATCCTTCCCAGCATCAGGGTCTTTTCCAATGAGTCAACTCTTCGCATGAGGTGGCCAAAGTATTGGAATTTCAGCCTCAGCATCAGTCCTTCCAATGAACACCCAGGACTGATCTCCTTTAGGATGGACTGGTTGGATCTCCTTGCAGTCCAAGGGACTCTCAAGAGTCTTCTCCAACACCACAGTTCAAAAGCATCAATTCTTCGGCGCTCAGCTTTCTTCACAGTACAACTCTCACATCCATACATGACCACTGGAAAAACCATAGCCTTGACTAGACGGACCTTTGTTGGCAAAGTAATGTCTCTGCTTTTTAATATGCTATCTAGGTTGGTCATAACTTTCCTTCCAAGGAGTAAGCGTCTTTTAATTTCATTGCTGCAATCACCATCTGCAGTGATTGGAGCCCAGAAAAATAAAGTCTGACACTGTTTCCACTGTTTCCCCATCTATTTCCCATGAAGAGATGGGACCAGAGGCCATGATCTTAGTTTTCTGAATGTTGAGCTTTAAGCCAACTTTTTCACTCTCCTCTTTCACTTTCATCAAGAGGCTCTTTAGTTCTTCTTCACTTTCTGCCATAAGGGTGGTGTCATCTGCATATCTGAGGTTATTGATATTTCTCCCGGCATTCTTGACTCCAGCTTGTGCTTCATCCAGCCCAGCGTTCCTCATGATGTACTCTGCATATAAGTTAAATAAGCAGGGTGACAATATACAGCCTTGAGGTACTCTTTTTCCTATTTGGAACCAGTCTGTTGTTCCATGTCCAGTTCTAACTGTTGCTTCCTGACCTGCATACAGGTTTCTCAAGAGGCAGGTCAGGTGGTCTAGGATTCCCATCTCTTTCAGAATTTTCCACAGTTTATTGTGATCCACACAGTCAAAGGCTTTGGCATAGTCAATGAAGCAGAAATAATGTTTCTCTGGAACTCTCTTGCTTTCTCCATGATCCAGCGGATGTTGGCAATTTGATCTCTGTTTCCTCTGCCTTTTCTAAAACCAGCTTGAACATCTGGAAGTTCACGGTTCACATATTGCTGAAGCCTGGCTTGGAGAATTTTGAGTATGACTTTACTAGTGTGTGAGATGAGTGCAATCGTGCGGTAGTTTGAGCATTCGTTGGCATTGCCTTTCTTTGGGGTTGGAATGAAGACTGACCTTTTCCAGTCCTTTGGCCACTGCTGAGTTTTCCAAATTTGCTGGCATATTGACTGCAGCACTTTCAGAGCATCATCTTTCAGGATTTGAAATAGCTCAACTGGAATTCCATCACCTCCACTAGCTTTTTTCGTAGTGATGCTTTCTAAGGCCCACTTGACTTCACATTCCAGGATGTCTGGCTCTAGGTGAGTGATCACGCCATCGTGATTATCTGTGTTTCTTAGGCTTCAATTTACAGCCATGCTTCTGACCCAGAGTAAGCAGAATTGGTTAGAGCTTTCTGGTTAAAAAGGAAACAGACAGGCCTCAGATACCCTGAAATAACTTGAAAACTACATCAGGAAACAAGCAGAACTGGGGAAAAGGTGTTTGGTATCCATTTATCCTCTGCCTTGGTGGCTCAGACGCTAAAGAATCTGCCTGCAATGCAGGAGACCCGGGTTTGATCCCCGGTTCAGGAAGATCCCCTGGAGAAGGAGATGGCCACCCACTCCAGTATTCTTGCCTGGAGAATCCCATGGATGGAGGAGCCTTGTGGGCTACAGTCCACAGGGTTGCAAAGAGTCGGACATGACTGAGCCACTAATACTATCCTCTGCCGAAAATTATACAATCGCCTTTCCCACCACCAGAGAGCGCACTTCTACAGGTAACATCCTCACTGATTTTATATCAGTGAGGTGTATTCAGTTTTTTTAAAAAAACAAAAACAGAAAAATGTCCCCCAAGAATCTGTGCTCTGAAAACCTTATTACACCCCTGCTCTTGCAGTCAGAACAGAACCTCCTCATGGTTTCAACACCAAAACTGACACGCTGACTGGGGCCTTTGCACCTTTCCAAAGTTCACCCTCTCTTACGGTCTTAATCCCCAGTCTTCTCACCGGGGTCCCAAGGACTTCAGTCCCAGAACAAGTCATCGCCCTCTCTACCCAGATATGGGCATCAGCCCCGCAGCCAGTCCCCCGACCCCTTTTGAGTCCCTAAGCGTGCTCTACTTAGTAGCTAGATGATCTTTTTAAAGCACACATCAGATTATTTAGGGAACATATATAAATTCTATCTCTTAAAAAAAGAAACCTGTAATGGGACTGCAAAATTGTCCGAATAAAGTTTTGCATTTACTGAAGGCACAGCTTTGGTGGGGAGGGCGGTGTTTTCTGAAGCACACTCATCATCTTGATTTGCAGTTCCCAGGCGTTTCTTGAGCCCATTTCACAGAGGCAGAAGGTCCAAACAGCGCCAGTGGAGGGCTGCAACGGTGGGTCACGGGCGCCCTTCCATCAAAGACTCAGAGACGCTGGAGCATGACCTGCTAACACGCTTTCGCCACCAGGAAACATTTTGTGGTCTCTACTTACCCGGAAGGTATCTTGATTGTTTCAAATAGTACTGTTTGGCCGTGGAAGCAGTTGACAATTCTGAATCCGATTTCAGGGTAACAGCAGCAGGTAAGCTCTTGTTTTCCCTCGTTGAGTAGCTGGAGCCCGCAGGCACCGACTCTGGAAGCCTCGAAAGTCAACATGAAGGGATGTCACCGGGTGAAGAAGAGCAAGGTGACGCCGCTAGGCGCTCCCCCACCCTCTGCACACCTTTTCAGACCCGCCAGTGATTTCCATCAGCGTCCTTTGGCCGATAAGACAGCCCTGAGTGTCAGCTCCTGCTGAGCGGAGACCCGGCAGTGCACAGAAATCGTTCCCAATACTGGACAGCGTGCAGCACAAAGATTTTAGAACTAAGCAGCAATTGCCCTGAGTACAGTGTGTTTCCATTTCTTTTTGTCTACACCTGAGGCAGCTGTGGGTTCAGGATGTGGCGAGACATGTTGAAAGGGGAGAGACTCTCAGCCATGTCCACCCGTCTACACCGGGGGTGTTGGGACACGCTTTGGGCTGGGCTAAGGAGGGCTGCAGTGGGAAGAAGGGCTAGGAGAGATCCCAGACAGAACTTCCAGCAAGCCTAATGCCCTGAAGGGAAATAATGGGTTTGCGGAGACATGCTGGGTCCCAGGAGGAGGGACCCATGCTGCCCGCCATGCCCGCCTCCCCCAGCCCCAGTTTGGTGCCGGAACGCAGGCCCTCGGGGTGCTGGTCTGGCTCTGTCCAGCACAGCGGCCATCGCTGCCAGAGGCGGGGGCTGTGCTTTTGTTTCTTTGCTGCTGTTGCTCTGCGTGTGGCCCTTCACCACAACCTTCTCCCTGCTCCTCTGCGGAAGCCTGGCCACACTGGCCACTCTTGTCACCTGTCTGACCCCAGGCCTCTGTGCTCACCCCAGGGAGATCCCTGCTCACCCACTCGACCCCCTGAGAGATGGACACTCAGGTGACTGGCCACAGCTTTGGGGTGGCCCTGGACACAGGGAGACCCTTCATGAAAAACAGCCCTACTGGAGGTCCAAGAGGGAGGAGACACATGTATTCACGTTGATGTCAGGCAGAAACCATTACGATATTGTACAGTAATTATCTTCCAATTAAAAATTTAAAGAGACCGCTAGAGATATCAAGCTTTCAAGAAAAGTCCAGAAAACGAGCAAAGATGTTCAGGGCAGCAAGCAAATGATCCACTCTGAACACCACCGGCAGAGGAAACGGTGACCCTTGTAGATGGTGCTTCGCTGTTTGCAAAGAGGCATGTGCGCTTCAAAAGGCGGTGATGGTGGATCGTAATTGAGCAGGGGCACACTCGACGCTGAGTGTGATAACCCCTTACCCCATGCCCTCAGCCGGTGATCCCAAGAACCGTTCCTGTGCAGTCAGGGGTCTAAACCTCCCCAGAAGGAAGCGCAGAGATCTGGGTTTGGGAGAAGAAAACACCAAGCTGCTTCTTACCTTTTACCATCTACACTCATTTGCGCTTAATGAGTAGAGTCAAGTTGACACAGGCTGAAAATATATGTTCCCGAGAAAACATGAGACCTCCCTTACCGAAACGGAGACTCCTTTCTCCTCGTTTCCTTGGACAAGCCCATGCTTGGCTTCTTGGAATGGGAGGCTCCAAAGTCACCGTCCTCCAGGTCTGCCCAGCCGTCTCCAGCCTTGAACACGGCCTGGCCCCAGCGCCTCCGGGCGCCTTTGTGGCCCAGGGCGCCGCCCGGCTTCTGTGATGGGAAAGCAGCATCGCCTTCTTTAATCTGAGGCTGAGGGCCTACTGTGTGCAGGCTGTCCCCGTCCTCAAGGGGCTTTCCACAGAGTTAAGGAAACACATGGGTATACAGTGTTTTAGGATGCTGACAAAGACAGCACAGGCTGAAAGTGTGAGGGGATGCTGAGAAAGATCTCTGAACCTGGGGTGCGGGAGGCTTGAGTGCTTAGGATCAGAGCTGAGTCTTCGCTGATGTGTAATCTAGAAAACTGCCATGGCTGGCTTTTTAGGTAAATGACCTAACTTTTCAAAGCCTTAGTTTCCTTCCCCATAAATGGTGGCGGGGGGTGGGGGGAGAGGGGGATACAGTGTTTATATCTAACTTAGTGTTTCTGGATTTGATAATAAAATATATCAAAAGTTTTTAGCAGGGGCCCTTGCACATATGGGCTTCCCTGGTGGCTCAGCTGGTTAAGGATCCGCCTGCAATGCGGGAGACCTGGGTTTGATCCCTGGGGTGGGAAGATCCCCTGGAGAAGAGAAAGGCTACCCACTCCAGCATTCTGGCCTGGAGAATTCCATGGACTGTACAGTCCATGGGGTCACAAAGAGTTGGACATGACTGAGCGACTTTCACTTTCTTGCACGTAAGTGTGACTCTATTGGGTATGTTAGGTATGGTTGTTGTTGTTCTACAGTTTGGAAAAGGAAATGAATAAAGTATGTCTTTTTGATAGAGAAGTGTCAGTGGGTGTTCCGGGGAGAAAGGGCAGATGGAGTTGACTGGAGTGGATGTTTCGTGCTGTCGGAGGTCAAGTCTGTAAAGACAGACGGCTGCTCTGTGATGCAGGGCCTTCCGTGAATCCCTAAGATGCGGCAGCTGTCCTATGGGCCGTGGAGAACGCTGGATGTTTTTGAGCTAAAAAAGTGATGTGATAAAAGGCAGCGTTTGGGAAAGGTCAGGGTCCTCAGAGAGGAGGCCTTTGCCGTTAGAGCGGGCATGCAGTGACAAGGACAGCGGATTCACTGTGGTTGGAATGCTCGAGAAAGCACACGCTTCTGTTAACAAGGAATAAAAGGTCTGGATTCGGTGTCTCTCTGAACAGAGGTCAAGGCGAGTGTGGCAGACTGCTGGTTGCCCCCTCAGTAGCCACCCTCCTCTGTCTCCTTACTAGGATTCTCTTCTGGGCTGCAGTATGCCCATGTAAAATATCTTAAAAAAAATGCCAGCCTCCCTCGCAGCTCTGTGTACCCAGGGGACACGATCTAGCCAGTGAGATGGAGTGCTCATCTGTTGCGAGGGGCTTCCAGGAGGACCAGGGTTAGGCTCCGCCAGTGGTGTGTGCCTGTGTGTTTCACTCCTCCCTCTTGGGGACGGCAGACGCAACCCCAGGGAGCAGCAGCCATCCGTGGGACCGGGAGCCTCCCGCTGAGCGTGGTGGTGGGGACAGGCAGACAGAGCACGCTGGTGCCCTTTATAAGCATCACCAGCCCTGGCTGGCCCACCACCTGCCTTCCTGCCATTAGAGAAAAACACCCCTCCTGGTTTAAGCCACAAGGGGTCAGGTTCTGCCTTAGGTCACCAAGTGTGATCCTGCAGGACACAGAGAAGGAAAGGCAGGCAAGACTTCAGTGTGAGCCCGGCTGTCTCAGAGAGGTGGCTCCGTTAATCAGGAATGAGGAAGAAGGCCTAGGCTGGGCTGACGCTGAGGCGGTTTATTCAGATTAACGCGGGTGTTCTGGGGCTCACGTAAACTGAGAAACCCACAAGGTGACTGGAAATTGGGAATCTGGAAGCCAGGTCAGCAAATTCAGCTGCATTTGAAGCAAGAAGATGCTTAAAGAGTGGATATGCCATTGCTTGAAGCTGATGGTGCCACAGTGACGGGTGATGCACAAAAAGTGGTGTTTGAGAGAGCGTGAGCTCCAGACTAAAGAGAGAACAAGGAGATCCAAAGCCTCAGGTGGGCAGAGGTAATCAAAGCTATCCTTGTCTGAGCCTGAGACTCTTATTTCGGTTGAACTCTATGTTAGGAGCTGCTGAACAACGCCAGTAACATCTAGTCGTCTTACGTCTGAGAAGATTGGAAAAGCGAAAGTATTAATAACTTTTATAAAGTAGCAGGTGGGTTTTTACGAACTCTACAGCAGTAAGTCTGGTACCAGCTGAGGGCAGAGACTCTAACGGCAGTTACTAAAAGACAGCGTGTGCTAGGGAAGAAAGGTGGTAAATCGTGCAGGTCGCTTTGGGAATGCACTGGGAGCTGCATAGCGCAAGGCGCTGAGCAGCTATGAATGTGAACTTCCTTTTCTTTCCCTCCTGGTATGAGTCACCATTTTACGTGCCTTTCAAGGAAAAGAAAAAAAAAGATAACTCTTGATGGCACGAGTGAACCCGGCGTTCCGGGACTTTGGCCGTGATCCACCCAGCTTACATTTCCTACCTGCTGTCTGCCGCTAGTTCTGGGGAAGGGGAATGCAGGACGGGGAGGAGGCTCAGGGGGGAGTCAGCCAGCAGAGAGTGCCGTCCCAGCGGAGCCTGAGAGGGAACTGGGGGGGTGTTTCTCCTGGAGAAAGCGGCAGGTAAGGTAAGGGTGACTTTTCAGTATCTGAAGGCTGCCTTTCTGAAAGAGTGATTCACTTTTATTAAAAGCTACAGAAACCGAGGACTTCCCTGGTAGCCCGGTGGTTAAAAATCTGCCTTCAAATGCAGGGGCTGCGGGTTTGATCCCTGGTCTGGGAGCTAAGGTTCTACATGCCTCCTGGCCGAAACAAAACCAAAACAGAAACGATATTGTAACAAATTCAACGAAGACTTTAAAAAATGGCCCACATAAAAAAAAAAATTTGGTTTTTCTTGAAACCAGATTTTAGTTCACTGTGAGGAAGACCTTTCTAGTAGTCAGAATTGTCTGAAAGGTAACGTGGACTCCTTAGGACCCTCAGGGTGGTTCAAAATCAGTGTGGACATTTATTTATTCGTTCAACAGATATTTGTTGAGAATTTACCATGTGCCAGACAGCTTCTCTGGTGGCTCAGATGGTAAAGGATCTACTTGCAATGCAGGAGACCTGGGGTTTGATCCCTGGATCGGGAAGATCCCCTGGAGAAGGGGATGGCTACCGACCGCAGTATTCTTGCCTGGAGAATCCCATGGACAGAGAGCCTGGCGGGCTAGTCTATGGGGTCACAAAGAGTCGGACGGGACGCAGTGACTCACACTTTTACCTTTAGACATGGTTCTGGGTTCTGGGTCTGTACTGATAAACAAGACAGACAAACATCTTTTATATCTTCCCCGACACTGAGAGAACGCCTAGAAAGGAAAGCCTAGTGGAACCAAACCATCTGAAGTGACACACCGGGCTACTTACGGCGGGCACGCTTTTGACAATACTTGGAAAGAGGGTTGGCGGCCTTTTCTGCTGGCTGTGCTGCTTGGGTGCTGGCTGAACACCCACGTTCTGCGGCGGCTGCATGGGCCGCAGTGGCTGGTGGCTGTTCTTCAGCTGGGGCGGTCCGGCAGCCTGGTCGTTTATGTCCGGCAGAGGCTGAGGTTCTGGATCCGCTGCAGATGGCTTTGGTTCGAGTGGTTGCACAAGCTTATTTAGAGGCTGTTTCGATTCCAAATGATGTGAGGAAGGGCCTAACACTTGACCAACTTGAAAATATGGGTGTTTCAAAGCCTGTAGCAGCATGGAAATAACAAACGGAAAATGGTTTCTCCTGAATTTATTGCAGATACACGACCATCCAGCGTTGGGCTAGGCATCTATCACCCGTCTGGGTAAGTTTCAAAGATTTACAGAGCATCCACCTTTTCCCTTATGTGATGACTTTAAAAAGATACCCAGGAAAAAATAATTTGAGAACTAAATTTCATTTAAAAATTGAAAAAGTACATGTTAGTAGGAAGAATATAAGACTCACATTCAGTAATTTTCACATCCAGTCAAAGCAAACGTTCTTTTAAAGACTTCGTATGAAAACAAAATCTAGCTTGTAACATTGGCTGAATTTGAAAGAAAAATTCAAACCAAATGGTAGATGCTGATAACGGTTTAGACCCCATAAAGGCATTAAAAGAAATGAGTTAAGAAAGCCTTCTACATAGTTTGTTTTAAATGAAAAACTCTAACATCATATAAAATTCAGGGTTATTCTAACTATAACTCCATATTGACTAGCAATAAAAAAAATTCTAAGAAAGAAGATAACAAACACATACTTGTTAAAGCCTATTTTAACAATATACCAGCAAAGAGAAGATTACTCAGGGGATAGAATATAAAAATACTAGTTAAAACAAGAAAGAAAATACTAGTAAAAATGGTCACTATTTAATTGGCTTGGTCATCAAACTGCTGCTATTATGTGGAAGTTGGGTGGGGGGACCTGACAACTGGGTGACACAGTCCTGAGCAGGGGTTCTCGACTGGGGAGACTTTGCCCCTTAGAGATATTTTTTATTGTCACAATTCAGGGAATGGGAAGTACTCCTGGTGTCTAGGCATGCTGCAGGAATCCAGCTAAATATCCTACAATGAACAGGACTGCCTGCCCCTGACCCGTCCCCTCAACAAAGAATTATTGGGTCAAAAATGTCAGGAATACCAAGGAGTACTTTGGCCACCTGATGCGAAGAGCCAACATCAGAAAAGACCCTGATGCGGGGAAAGATTGAAGGCGGGAGGAGAAAGGGACAACAGAGGATGAGATGGTTGGATGGCATCACCGACTCGATGGACATAAGTTTGAGCAAGCTCTGGGAGTTGGTGAAGGACAGGGAGACCTGGGGTCACAAACAGTCAGACACAAGTGACTTCACAACACCGGGGTTGATGACATTTGATCTGGAGGCTGTCTGAAGGTTTCTCTGCAGCTCAGCTGTCCATATAGATCTTTGGGAGAATGGCACTGAAACATGTATATTATCGTATGTGAAATGAATCACCAGTCCAGGTTCGATCCATGATACAGGATGCTCGGGGCTGGTGCACTGGCATCAACCAGAGGGATGGGATGGGGAGGGAGGTGGGAGGGGGGTTCAAGATGGGGAACAAATGTACACCCGGGGTGGATTCATGTCAATGTATGGTAAAACCAATACAATAATGTAAAGTAAAAAAATAAAGTCTGACGTCCAAAAAAAAAAAAAAAAATGAAGCTTTCCCTGCAGCTCAGCTGTGCATATAGATCTTTGTCAGTATTACCTGTCTGGATGGGGAGGGAAGTTCCCAGTTCTATTGGGTGTGTGTGTGGGGGTGTGTGTGTGTGTCTGTGTGTGTGTCTGTGTCTGTGTATGTGTGTCTCTGTGTGTGTGTGTGTCTGTGTGTGTGTGTGTCTGTGTGTGTGTGTGTTGGTGGAGGGTGGCTCCTTAAGATAACCAAGTCCGGTTCTCCTGCACCTCCTGCCCTAAGCCAGTCCCCACCCGCCATGGAGAGGCAGAGCCGTGACCTACAGTGAACTTCTTAGGTGTGCAAGGGCAGATTTTGAAGGCACAGAGGCAGCATTGAGAACTTAACCTCTCCCTACTGTGTCTCCTTGCTTCCACTGAAAAGCCCGGCACCGAAATAGCGACCAAGAAAGCGGTTAAGGACAGGGAGGGATGTTTTGGCAGAAGTCGGGGGGAGCTTTATTCTGAGTTTTCCCCTTAGAAACTTTGTTCTGTCCCCTACCACACCCCATGCATGTGTTAATTACGTAGACGCTGCTTGGTGGAGCTCAACCACTGCAGACGATTTAAATACATCAGTACCTGGCAGCCAGGAGGCAAATTCTGAATCAAGTAGTCCCATTACTTAGCATGTCAGTATTCCTCAGGCAAGAATGTACACTTTGGAGCTAGAACATTTATAAGAGTGTGTTTTGCAATTTCAAGGCTTCATCTGTAACTTTTCCCCTTTAAGATACCACCTACCATCCTTAAAGAAACAGGAAATCTTTAAAACATAACAACATTTTTTCCTGTTTGTTGAGGGAATACTGATTGCATAGAAAGTTCTCAAGAAGAAATTAAAATTATCTCTAAAGCCAACACCAAAGAGAAAACTACTGCTCACGTTTTGATGTTTTTCTTTTTAGTCTTTCATTTATATTATCTTTCATATACATACATATGGTGTGGCCAAAAAAAATAAGTAAATTTACTGTAAAAAGTAACTGTTAAGTGATAGTAATTACAACAGTGAAGGTATTGACATAAGATACTTACAGCTGCAGAAGCTGTTAAGTCTGTAAGTACACATATATTTATGAAAAATGAAAACAGAAAAGCCTATTACCTCTCAAAATATATTAAACTATGAGAATTCCTAATAGAAAACAACCCTATTAAAATATTTTGTGACTACGCCTTTTGCCATTTACCTTACTTAACAATATCTCACTTCCACCAATTATTGACTATACAACATTGCACAAATTATGCAATGTCTGAGTTCTTCAGTGTATTTATTTTTAAGCAATGATAATTAGTGTACCGGCCACCTCATACGAAGAGCTGACTCACTGGAAAAGACTCTGATGCTGGGAGGGATTGGGGGCAGGAGGAGACGGGGACAACGGAGAATGAGGTGGCTGGATGGCATCACCGACTCGATGGACATGAGTTTGAGTGAACTCCGGGAGTTGGTGATAGACAGGGAGGCCTGGTGTGCTGTGATTCATGGGGTCACAAAGAGTCGGACATGATTGAGTGACTGAACTGAACTGAACTGAATAGAGTTTTTGTGAGGACTGTCAGAAATTTTACATAAAGCCCCTGCTCAATAAACATTAGTTACTGTCATTAATTAATAACAGTATTACTGTTAAGGACATGAGTCCTAGGGTGGCTCAGATGGTAAAGAATCTGCCTGCAATGCCAGAGACCCAGGATCGATCCCTGGATCGGGAAGATCCCCTGGAGAAGGGAATGGCAACCCACTCCAGTATTCTGGCCTGAAGAATCCCATGGACAGAGGAGCCTGGTGGGCTACAGTCCATGGGGCTGCAAGGAGTCGGATACAACTGAGTGACTAAGCACACATACGCCAGTACCTTCACTGTTGTAATTACTATCACTTAACATATTATGATTTTCTCGTAATAAATACAATTTATTTTCTTGGCCACACCATGAGGCATGTGGGACTCTTAGTTCCCCAACCAGGGATGAAACCCGTACCCCTTCCTGTGGTGGAAGCGTGGAATCTGAACCCCTGGACTGCCAGGAAGTCCCGTGACAGATTACTCTAATATTTGATAGGGCAAACTGTCTCCCTTACCACCATCCCCCAAGTTACTTATTCTCGTTCAAGCCTGTCTTGGTTATTCTTTCCTATCTGTTCTTCCAGTTGATCTTTAGAAAATATCTTCCCAAATTAAATTTTTAAAAAGCCAAACCATTATTTGGTTTATTTCAACACTTAATGACTAGTTAAATAACAATAAGAACACCATAAAGCCCACAATGACTTTTTAATTTAAGCCGTTTGCAGATAAAACTGTACTGTTTTTAAGACCACGAGACAAGATTCCGTAGGTGCTGAAGGTGTCACAAAGAAGCCAAGCGTGGGTATCACATGCTGCCCTCTTGTGGGAGCCGGAGAGAGAAGGCTCCACTCCCATGGAGGGATGACCGTGCTGCGTGGAGGGAACAGGAATCCTCTAAACCACAGGAGAGCAGTGGAAATTCTACGAGGCTGTCTAACTGAAGAGATGCTCTTTTACCACCCATGACAAGCTGCTTCCTAATTAGCTTGTCCCATGCCTGAATTTTTATCATTAGAGATTGATTCCTTTCAGCCTCAACCTCTGTAGGGTTCCTCATTTGAACTGCAAAACACAGAAAATCACCGGAGTGGCTATTTTTTGCAAGCCTTCCAAGAATCTTACACGCCTGGAAGTTAATTCATTACGTATAGTGGATGCCTTAAGTTTTAGGGCTTAATTCTGTTGGTAAAACTCTGGTTGAAAATAGACTTGTCTTTACAAAGGAAGATACCCCCGCTATAGTAAAACCTCAAATTAAAAGAAGAAAAAAAAGCTGCACCAAGGAGATTTGTCTTACCTGGCTTGCTGTTGGGCGTTTCTTCGGGTCCCAGTTCAACATTTCAGTCATAAGCTGAATGGCTTCGTTACTGGCATTGGGAATGAGAGTTTTTAGGTTTATAGGAACGCACTGGGGAAAGCGGAAATTCATAGAGGAGGCAAGCTGGTACCCTTCTGGCCAGTCACTCTGTTGCAGGAGTATATAAGTGGGAGAGGCAGCAGTAAGAAAACTGTTTTTAGTGATCAGTTTAAAACAAGCATAGTAATAATATAAAAATCACTCATGCATGATGTGTTGACTCATAAATAAATGTGAAAATGAAATATCCAATGGCATACCTAGTTCAATGCTACAAACAGTATAGCCAGAACACTGAATTAAGAGTTAGGGGGGAAAATGAGAAAGCACTTTTATAACTTTCAAAATGTTAATGATGATGGTGGTGACAGTACTCAGGTGAATTTGAACAGCTAAGGACAACTGATTTACAATGAGAATAACTGTTACACAGATCCTCATTATATGTTACTGCATACATCAAATGTCCAATGTCAAAAACTGCCACAGCTGGGAAATGACAGTTTTGTTAAACTTTTAATAGCCGCGTTAACTTGTCTAATGTTAACTACGAGGCACACACCCAAGTAAGGTGTAATTATACATATTTAAACTTATTAAATAAGTACAACTCAGAAAATGAAGTCTAGCTGAGTGCGATAGTTAATTGAAAAGTCCTCATTTCAAGAAATTAAATATCTGTGGCAGAGGTATATAAAAGTAAACAAGAAAAGGTTAAGGGAATATAAAATCTAGGACACTTGGCATTAACAAGTTGATTCCAATGGACATTCTCAAAACAAGGAGGAAAGATTCTGAGCAAGGATGTTTCCGTAGCCATCAGCTGGTCATCTGCTCGAAGTTAAATATATAGAACTCTAAATATAGAAAATCTTCCCTTATGTTCTTCAAGGGAGGCAAGCACCTGATAGAATTCTAGCTTCTGCAATCCTCATTCCATCCCAATTTAAAAAAAAAAAGATTATAAGAAAATTAACTGTTAAAGCATAAGCCTATTTGAAAAATGCAAATACTAGCTAGCTAGCTGAAAGTTATAAATAATGAAAAGTTACTACTTAGGGACAAGAGTACTTACTTTTTTAGGAGTCCCTAAAACCTGGCAAATCTTAAAGATTTCATCAACCTCACTTGTCCCTGGGAAAAGTGGTCTTAATGTATACAGTTCAGCCATTATACTGCCGACAGCCCACACGTCGATGGGAGAGCTGTAAGCTGAAGATCTTAATAAAACCTCAGGAGCGCGGTACCTGTGAATAGAGAACACAGAATTGAACAGGCCATTTGGGGTGTCGTTTCTGAGATGGAGGGACAGCACCTCTTTTTTTGTTTGTTCGTGCATTTCCGTCAAGGAGCAGGTGTTCAATGCCTTTCTGTGTATCAGGCATCTGCACAGTGTGCTGGGTTTCTGTTGGATGGAGCAGATTTTTCCTGACCACAAACACGTAGTGGCACTCGAGACACGTATCAATGAAATGTCCAAGTGAGCTAAGATAGGAACTCCAACAGACAGATGTGAGAATGCTGTTTAATAGACTAAGGACGGGGGGAGCTCTGAATGGAAGCAGATATATCCTGAATGGGAACAGCTGTGTAATTTTACAACGCATTACATCCTGATACATTCATACAAAGGACAGAAGACAAAAGATTAACAAAGATTATCCCTGACTAGAGAGCTTTTTTTCCCCTCTTTTTTTTTTAAAGTTTCTTTTATTCAAGTATAGTGATTTACAATGTTGTGTTAATGTATATGTGTATACATTCTTTTTCATAGTCATTATGGTTTATCACGGGATATTGAATATATCCTGTGCTTATTTATCCATTTTTTTTCTGCTTATCAGTTTGAAAGCGGCAATTCCTCAACTGACTCAATCCCCTTAATTGATAATATAGTATATTCACAGAGTTGTGTATCCATCATCACAATCAACTTGAGAACATTTTCATTATCCCCCAAAGAAACCCCACATTGCTCCAACAGCCCTGGGTCCAGCATCTCTAGTCTACCACCGATCTATTGATTTGCCTGTTCCATCACTTCACATCAATGGGACCATACACTGTCTGGTCTTTTGTGACCAGCTTCTTTCACTGAACATGTTTTCAAGGTTTATCCACATTGTAGCATGTATCAGAACTTCTTTCTTTTTATTGTTGAATAATATTCCACAAGCTGGAATCAAGATTGCTGGGAGAAATATCAACAACCCTAGATATGCAGATGATACCACACTAACGGCAGAAAGTGAAGAGGAGCTGAAGAGTCTCTTGATGAAAGTGAAAGAGGAGAGTGAAAAAGCTGGCTTAAAACTCAACATTCAGAAAACTAAGATCATGGTATCTAGTCCCATCACTTCATGGCAAACTGATGGGGAAAAAGTAGAAGCACTGACAAATTTTATTTTCTTGTGCTCCAAAATCACTGCAGACTGGAGTGACTGCAGCCCTAAAATTAAAAGACGCTTGCTCCTTGGAAGAAAAGCTATGACAAACCCAGACAGTGCACTAAAAAGCAGAGACATTACCTTGCCAACAAATATCTGTATAGTCAAAGCTATGATTTTTCCAGTAGTCATGTGTGGATGTCAGATTTGAATCATAAAGAAGGCTGAGTGCCAAAGAATTGATGCTTTCAAACTGTGGTTCTGGAGAAGACTCTTGATAGTCCCTTGGACTGCGTGGAGATCCAACCAGTCCATCCTAAAGGAAATCAACCCTGAATATTCATTGGAAGGACTGATGTTGAAGCTGAAACTCCAATACTTTGGCCACCTGATGTGAAGAACTGACTCATTGAAAAGACCCTGATGCTGGAAAAGACTGAAGGCAGGAGGAGAAGGGGACGACAGAGGACGAGATGGCTGGATGGCATCACCGACTCGATGGACATGAGTTTGAGCAGGCTCCAGGAGATGGTGAAGGACAGGGAAGCCTGGCGTGCTGCGGTCCATGGGGTCACAGGGTTAGACGTGAGTGACTGAACAGCAGCATTCCACTGTACAGCTAAACCACATTTTGTTTATCTGTTCGTCACTTGTTTCTACTTTTGGGCTATTACAAATAATGTTGTTATGAACAGTCTCAAATTCCTGTGTGGACATATGTTGTCATTTCTCTTGGGTTCATACCTATATGTTTATCTACTGAGGAACTGCCAAACTGTTCTGTACCATTTTGCACTCCTACCAACAACCTATGAGGGTTCCAATCCCTCCGCATCCGTGCCAATACCTGTTACTGTTTTGATAGTTTTATGAGACAAAATTATGTCAAACGTTTTGCCAGGTTTAGATATTGAAAACAAATAGTCTCAATTTCACTCCATTTCAGTACAGGATCTAAATTTACCCAGTTGAAAATAGAAGCTTCTTAAAAAGATTCCTCCCCGCAAGAGGAGATTTTCCAATTCTAACTATACATTTAAACAGATAAAAACTAGTATACTTTGAGCTCTTAGCATTTAATCTGTTCGGTTCCTCTTTTGCTTTTATAGGGATAAATATTATCTTCCTGTTTGCGAGCCTCATTTTCAATAATTCCAGTTTGCTATAAACTTCAGAAGCGTGAGTTTTTGGCGCTCTGTTTATCAAAAATTCTGAAGGAAGATTTCCAAGGGATTTGAAACAAAATGCAACCAAAATATAAAGAGATTATGTACAAAAAAGCTAGGCACCACTGTAAATTATTAAAATTGAAACTGACTTACAAAGTACTTTTTCAAAGGTTCAAACAATTCTAAAATTCGAATGACAGCAAAGAGAGAGAAATATACAGTCCTGCTGCAGCAGTCTTTGAGTCAACCTCAATGTCATCACAGAAAATTTGTGGTTTGCTTAGGCTCTGTCTTGTGTATGTGTAATGTGTATATTCTGACAACTGCAACTTGTTATTTTGCTAGAAAGCAATTTAGCAGCTTATCTGGAAGCAGTTACAAAACAGATGTGCATCTTCACCAAATACCCTTCAGCTTTCCAGGTTTCTTAATTTAGTACGAATACTATTTTAATGATGTTCAGCATCATTAAAACTTGTATTTGGTTTATCACTGCAAAAAGAATGCTATTTTCAATGCAAAAGTTTTTTAATTAAGTAGCATTCCCAGTCTCGTCAGCCATTTCACTTTTCAAAGAATGACCTTCCTAAAGCTTCACATTGATTCCATGGATTGTGATGAAAAAAATCAAACCATTATTAGAAATAAGGTAACTAATTTTTCTCTTCAAAGCCAGTTTGAAGACACTCTTTTTTAAAAATTGTTTAAAATTTTTAAATTGTTCAGTTCAGTCGCTCAAAATTAAAAAAAAAAAAAAGCTGGCATTGTTAATTAGCTGTGTGTTAAAGTGTGAATCTGGTTCACTGTCTCTCATGTTACCAGCTAAGACTGGGGGAGAAGCAAGAGGCATAAAGTGTCGGGGGATCAGACATGACCCAGCTCACTCTAATGAAACTACTGATAACAGGCCCCGGGCCAAGACTGCCCTGAGCAAACCGGGACATACTGCCACCCTTTCCCGGCTCCATCCTCAGACCGATTCATTCTTTAACCACACTCGCTTCCTTAGTGACCTCCTCCAACCCTGTAATTTTAAACACTGAGATCTCCAGCCCAGTCCTGCCCTTTGAGCCCAGGTCATAGGGCCCACTGCCTATTATGACATCTCAGGGGTACCCCCTCACCTGAAAACAGCCTCCCCCAAACCCGGAGCTCCCCAGCGGCACCATCGCCATCAGGGCCCACTCCAGCCTTCCGGCAGCTCACGGAAAAGCCCTTGAAGCGCCTGACTCCCTTCCTTCCTCCCTCCCTCGTCTGCTCTGACTTAGAAACACATCCCTCTCACCGCCTTCACGGCCACGAGAGCCAAGTCATTTTCTGCCATCTTCTGCCCCCATCTCCTCCCTGGTCTCCCAGTTCAGCCTGTGCTCCTCTAGATTCTGTTTCCAATCTGGCAGCTCAGAGCCCCCCAAGGGTCTCCTCAGTTCTCACAGGGGAGGCCACCCCCGTCCTTACCATGATCCACAGGGACCTCTGAGATCTGGCCACCTCACAAACACTCTAACCTCGCTTCCTGCTCTTGCCACGTGTGTTCATTCTGCTCTGTGCGGAGCGCTCCTGCCTCCAGGCCTGGTCTCAGCATTCACACTCAGCATTTCCTCCGCCTGAAAAGCTCTCACTGGCATCTCCCCACCCTGACACCCCAGCATCACTGAGACCTTCTGTTTAAAACAGCAACACGGGGACTTCCCTGGTGGTCCAGTGGCTGAGACTTTGCCTTCCAGTGCAGGGGATGCAAGACAATGAAGGACATGGCCTTCCAACGCAGGTTCGATCAGGGAGCTAAGAGGCCAAAAAACCCAAAACAGAAGGAAAAAAAACCCAGCAACATGCCCTTCCCCTCCCGTGCCGCCTCCAATCCCATGTCCCTTTCCAGACTTAATTCTTCTCTGTAATAACATATCACTACCTGATACTCAAATATTCTTAACTGCTTTCATTGGAGTATAACATAAATACTTTGGCCACCTGATGCGAAGAACTGACTCATTGGAAAAGACCCTGATGCTGGGAAAGATTGAGGGCAGGAGGAGAAGGGGACGACAGAGGATGAGACGGTTGGATGGCATCACTGACGCGATGGACATGAGTTTGAGCAAGCTCTGGGAGTTGGTGATGGACAGGGAAGCCTGGCGTGCAGCAGTCCATGGGGTCGCAAAGAGTCGGACACGACTGAGCAACTGAACTGAACTGATACATACAGAAAAAAGCATGTGTCCCAGGAATACAGCTTGCTGAATTTTCACAATTAGAATGGACACAGCACCCAGATCAAGGGACTATGTGTTGTCAGCACCCAAGACGGTCCCTCTCCTGCACTCTTCCAGTCACTTCTGCCCCCCCTCACCCCGCTGTGTAGCCGCTTTTCTGACCTTTAACAGCATAGATTAGATCTATTTTTGTACATTAAATGGAATCCCATAATGTGCTCTTTTTCCATTTGGCTCTTGCTCTCAGCACTGTATCCGTGAGATTCATCAAACTGCTTATGTAGTTTCTAGGCCTCTCATTCTCGTTGCTATCAAGCAGTCTAGGCATCACATCTCAGACTACCCAGACATGATGGACCGCTGATGTCTTCTGATGGACCTGTGTATGTCTCTCCGTTGGTAACTCGGATTTGTTTAATTTGTTCGTGGATTGGCTGTCATGTAAGGAGCATGAGGCAGAGATTCTTTTCTGTTTAGTTCTCTTCTGTGTTGTTTAGTTGCTCAGTCGTGTCCGACTCTTTGCAACCCCATGGACTGCAGCCCGCCAAGCTCCTCTGTCCGTGGGATTCTCCAGGCCAGAATACTGGAGTGGGCTGCCACTTCCTTCTCCAGGGGACCCTCCCAACCCAGGGATGGAACCTGCGCCTCCTGTATTGGCAGGTAGACTCTTGGCCACTGAGCCACCTGGGAAGCCCTCACTTCTGTGTTTCCACTGCCTAAAATAGTATCCAGAAGTTGGTGTTCGGCAAATGTTTGCTAAACGCGTGAATGGACATGTGAAATCCTTTTTCCTTCTCTTTTTATTAATCAGAAGAGTCATCAGCCAATCTTCCTCTCTCTCTCCAAAGAATATAAAAAATAGTTCTATTTTTAAGTACTTGATGTGGAACCTCCAGAAAGACACAGAACAATCTACTGCGGGAAAACTTCACCAGGGACACACGTCTCTGGGGAGTGGCATAAACTACTCACCATCTGGTGGATACATAGTCCGTATACGGTGGCTGTGACCTTAGTTCTCTCGCAAGTCCGAAGTCAGCAATTTTCACAAGTTCTGGGCCCATACAAAGCAAGTTTTCTGGTTTCATGTCCCTATGGAAGAAACCTTGGTAATACAGAGAGGAAAAACCAATAAATCATCGTATCTAGACATATTTGATGTATTAACAAGATGTAGCTGAACCTCTGTTCTAATTAGGAATGTGATTAGGGGGAAAAATAAACCTTATTTATTGTCTGTAAAACGATGGGCGGTGAGGACCGTGCTTTCAGAATAATTTGGCAAGGAAATTCATACAGTACATATGATGGGTAAAAACGAATACGCGCATGTATTTCCTTTTCTTTTTTAAAAAATGTTTATTTATTTGGCTGCGCTGGGTCTTAGCTGTAATATACAGGATCTCTGATCTTCACTGTGGCACGCGGACTCTCTAGTTGGGGCATGTGGAATCTAGTTCCCGGACCAGGGATTGAACTCAGGCCCCCTGAACTGGGAGCGCAGTCTTAGCCACTGGACCATCAGGGAAGTCCCTCCATTAGTATTTCTGTTTCTGGATCTGATGCATTCAGGCACTGGGTTAGATACGGCCACATTAACGATTATCTCTGTGAATATGCAAAGCAGCCCTATGGAGGCCCTGTGATCGTGAGTGTGTAGCAGACAAGGGGGTTCAGCCTGGAGAGAGGTGGTCGCGTGAAGCTCAAGGAGGGTTGCACATCCGTTCACGCCAGTGTAGCTGGTCTTCCTGCTGCTGGAAATTTAACTGCGATTCCTTGAGTATAACCACTTATTTGAGAAGTGCATTAAGCGCAACAGGAACGTGCTTATTTACCAAACTAATGTATAAAATAGATGGTTCCCGAAGCTACACGGCAGCCCCGTGAAAATGAGGCAGAAAGCCCTCCTTGCAAACATCTAAGGAGTGCATCGAGCACACTGGCCGTGCACAGATGGCCTGTATCCTAACGACCCTTCCGGGTGGAGAATAAAGAACGGCCTGCTCATCGGTTGTAGGCGATCGTCATCATTCCAAGAGGGTTTGAGCTCGGAAGACTTTTCTAGGCCTGAACAGTTCTAATCCGTTCAGAGCCGTTGTGGGCTGCGTGTGACATTGACAGATGGACTCGGCGCACCTGGCACTCCTTACTCCAAACAGGTATTGAGATCCATCTCATTCACTTCCAAGAGAAACATGTCATACTTTCATGATGAAGACAGGAGTGGGAGCGCATGACATTCATCTATAAAATCTTAGAGAATTACACCAGAGTTGAGGTTTTCCCCACCTTATATAGTATAAATATATTGGTAACTTGGTCCTATTTTAACTAAAGTATTAGTTCAATTTTTTGACAGCTACTATTTTAAAAGTGTCTGTTTTCTCAAAGGATTACATCTGAGACAAATACGACAAGAATAAATTAGTTTTTGTAAAAATGTCTATTATTCTTGAGTCTGATTTCCCAAATCACTATGTAGACACTTAAAAAGCGATCTCTAGATTACCCTTTACTTTTAGCAACAATTTTAAAATCCTAGTTTCCTTTTTCAATCCCTTATGCTCTGAAATTGCTGGTTCAGTTCAGTTCAGTTCAGTCGCTCAGTCATGTCCGACTCTTTGCGACCCCATGAACCGCAGCACACCAGGCCTCCCTGTCCATCACCAACTCCCGGAGTGCACCCAAACCCATGTCCATCAAGTCGGTGATGCCATCCAAGCATCTCATCCTCTGTCATCCCCTTCTCCTCCTGCCCTCAATCCTTCCCAGCATCAGGGTCTTTTCAAATGAGTCAGCTCTTCACATCAGGTGGCCAACGTATTGGAGTTGCAGCTTCAACATCAGTCCTTCCAATAACCACCCAGGACTGATCTCCTTTAGGATGGACTGGGATCTCCTTGCAGTCCAAGGGACTCTCAAGAGTCTTCTTCAACACCACAGTTCAAAAGCATCAATTCTTTGGCGCTCAGCTTTCTTTAGAGTCCAACTCTCACACCCATACATGACCCCTGGAAAAACTATAGCCTTGACTAGATGGACTTTTGTTGGCAAAGTAATATCTCTGCTTTTTAATGTGCTGTCTGCTGCTGCTGCTGCTGCGTCACTTCAGTCATGTCTGACTCTGTGTGACCATAGATGGAAGCCCACCAGGGTCCCCCGTCCCTGGGATTCTCCAGGCAAGAACACTGGAGTGGGTTGCCATTTCCTTCTCCAATGTGTGAAAATGAAAAGTGAAAGTGAAGTCGCTCAGTGGTGTCCGACCCTTAGCGTCCGACCCTTAGCGACCCCACGGACTGCAGCCTACCAGGCTCCACCATCCATGGGATTTTCTAGTCAAGAGTACTGGAGTGGTTTGCCATTGCCTTCTCTGATATAGTCACTAGCTGTCTAGGTTGGTCATAACTTTTCTTCCAAGGAGTAAGTGTCTTTTAATTTCATGGCTGCAATCGCCATCTGCAGTGATTTTTGAGCCCAGAAAAATAAAATCAGCCACTGTTTCCACTGTTCCCCATCTATTTGCCACGAAGTGATGGGATCGGATGCCATGATCTTAGTTTTCTAAATGTTGAGCTTCAAGCCAACTTTTTCAGTCTCCTCTTTCACTTTCATCAAGAGGCTCTTTAGTTCTTCTTCACTTTCTGCCATAAGGGTGGTGTCATCTGCATATCTGAGGTTATTGATATTTCTTCCAGCAATCTTGATTCCAGTTTGTGCTTCCTCCAGCCCAGCGTTTCTCATGATGTACTCTGCATATAAGTTAAATAAGCAGGATGCCAATATACAGCCTTGACGTACTTCTTATCCTATTTGGAACCAGTCCGTTGTTCCATGTCCAGTTCTAACTGTTGCTTCCTGACCTGCAAACAGGTTTCTCAAGAGGCAGGTCAGGTGGTCTGGTACGCCCATCTATCTAAGAAATCTAAACCAATTTTATTACTAGCCTAAAAAAGATAACAGTAAAATACAAAGCTCTTTACAAAAAAATCAAAAGAATTCATGAGGCTTTTGATTTTTCACACCACACTTGCTTCCATTAGCATAAATTAACGCATGCAAAAATCAAGAGTTATCATGCTGACCAGAGTTTTACAATGGATTGAAGATAAGGAATCCATTACAAACAATTAGTATATATCCTTAATTTTAATTAACAAATGACTGACTTTTACCAATCAATTGTAATAAATTATCATGGGTTTTAGATTTTGAAAGAAGTTTATAGCTTATATAAGACTGGGGATTGAAGAATGTTCTTACAAGGTTTACATGGAATTCTGCATGGCATTTTTAGAAAATTCTTTTTATTTCTGCCTGGCATTTTTAGAAAATTCTATTTATTTCCTGTAGCAGTTAAAAGAGAAAAGAAAATATCAGATGAAACATGAAAGGAGACTAATGATGGTGATTTTTGAAAGCCTAGGCTCAAAATGCAGCAATGGTAGCATAAACTTTTCTAATATCTAAACAGCTAGTGATTCTAAACATTCATTAAAATTTTTCATAATAATCATTAACTTTTCAGGCAAAATTATTTTGGTTTGATAGAGATGCAAAAAACAATATCAGTTAAGATTAACATAAATAAGAAATTCAAAAAAATAAAAACAAGCACTTGATTTAATTTCTTCAAGAATAGAAATAACTATTTGTGAATACTAAGAAAAACTAGAAAATACTATAGCTTGGGTGGCTTTAAGCTAGTTAAATGTTAGTAATTGGTCATGATAGATCAAAGCATTTCAACCTTTTCCAAAAGAGGAACCTTATATTTTTTTCATCTCCATGGTACAATTAGGTGGAATAAGGTAGCAGGGTGGGTTTATGATGACTGACACTAAACTCTGGTGATCAAACTGCTAAAAAATTCTGATACAGAGACAGTGCTGCTGCTGCTAAGTCGCTTCAGTTGTGTCCGACTCTGTGCGACCCCATAGACAGTAGCCCACCAGGCTCCCCCATCCCTGGGATTCTCCAGGCAAGAACACTGGAGTGAGTTGCCATTTCCTTCTCCAATGCATGAAAGTGAAAAGTGAAAATGAAGTTGCTCAGTCGCATCTGACTCTTCATGACCCCATGGACTGCAGCCCACCAGGCTCCTCCGTCTGTGGGATTTCCCAGGCAAGAATATTGGAGTAGGTTGCCATTGCCTTCTCTGATAGAGGAAGATAATTATAGATTATGGAAATTCTATTTTATTTAGAATTGTAGAAATTCTCAAGTTTCTAAATATGTCATTTAGTAGGCACATACTCCAAAGTTGTAGTTATCTAACATAATATCATTTATTTAATAATAGCTTACATATAATTCCTATCCATAACTGACAATAATCTAAAGATGTAGGGATATAAAACCTACCATGTTTATGGATAAATGCCAGCCCCTGCAATATCTGATACATAATATTTCTGATGACAGACTCAGGGAACAACTTGTTTCTGTGAAGAAATGAACAAATAAACAATAATGTAATTAAGTTTGCAAAAAGAATGGTATATACTAAAGGTACAGTTATAGAATCAGAGCCAATGTTTTGTGCATGGGTCTTCAGCTGAAATGGAAAAGAAGGCTACTTGAATTGGAAAGGCTTGTAAATTAATCCTCAAAAACAATATTTTAGGAAGTTAAGTTACCAAAAACAGTGTAAAAATGGCACTTAACCTCACATAGTCCTTTACTACGTACGATCAATAGTATTTCATTTATACTTTTTTCTTCTTCTTATTTTTTAAATTATGAAAGTACGATAACATATTTATAGGAGACTTGGAAATAAGTTATACTTTTATACTTGGAAATAATATTCTAAACAATATCACTTTTATTTCCATTTAATTTAGAAATCCAGAACTGAATCATGAAATTCCAAAGCTGACTCTTTCATTGTTCATTTGCAATTGTGTTAACTACTTCCATCAACAGGTTTATATATTTTTTAAAAATCAGATGAATATATAATATTTGTTATATTTATATGTACTTAATTTTTCTTCAACATTATATCTCAACATATTTATCATTTTATATATTTAAAAGAGCATAAATTATTATTATTATTATTCAAAGCCAAAAAGATTACCCATAATCACACCACCTGATGAAGAAACTATATTGATTTTTCAGTATTCTAATCCAGTCATAATTCACATGTATAATTCTTATATAAGATGTCAGTGTTACATAAATATAATTTTGGTTTCTGTTTTTTACCCACTTGTAAGCACTTTCATAATCTTCATAGTTATCACTTCTAAGGCTACAAAATCATTGCATCAGTATTATCCATTATAATTACCAACCTTTTCGCCCATTGATAGTTACTGATTTTAAATGGTTCAGAGATAAGTGAAGCTTTGTACAGTCGTTTAACAGAATATACTAACTGTGGTCACTATGCATATGATGTATCAGCATTAAAAGAAAACCTGTAAGTGGATAAATCACATAAGAAATGTATCACCACTAACATTACAACTACATGAAAAGCAGGCACGCCTGTGTACAGGGGCTAGAAAGAACTTGAGAAAAATAAACTGACTGGAGAGATAGAGGTTTCCTTCACTTTTAACTGCTATTAATGTCATAATGCTATCAGCCTGGAACATAACATATATTCAGTATTTTTGAAAGAAGAAAAAATAAGATTAAAGGAAAATTCAATCATCATCCTTAGAACTTGAGAGAGAAAGTGTATGTGTGTGCGTGTAAGAAACACAGAGAGAAAAATCAACGTCAATCCACTGGGAAATTCATCTTATATTTTAGGATCTTTTGCTGAACGCCTCGGGTTTTAAAGACAGGCAAAATGGACATCAATCTCCAGATGTGATCAGTAGCTACCACGAAAACGTTATTCTTTCCACGCTCATGGCACATGACTGAAAACTGCCCTTATTTAGAGGTTCTGTCCGTATGTTTAAAAGAATTTTCCTGGTGTTGATAACACGTTGTTGTCATTCACTTAAGCGTTCTAATGAACCAGTTTATTAGGTCCTTTCTTAAAAACAACTTCATTCTTTCCTCCATTCCCTAATTACCCTTCACGAGATGCATGGGAGAGCAAGGTAGATGCTTTTCTCAGTTTTGCCCAAGGCCAGTTTTATTACTGAGTATTAAACTACAGATTTTTGTTTCAAAAACTATAGATAGATAGTGTGTTTATATGAAATATTTATCTTGACTTCTAAGAGATTACAACAGAAAAATGATGGTTCTTCTCCAATTAGGCATTATCCTTTCATAAAGATAACAGCTAATTTAAAGCTACCCCTTGGACCTGTATATTGCAAAGTGTGATATATTGAAGGGCTCCTAAAGGACTGATGGAGGAGACAGTAAAGGAAAACTTAATTTTCATAAAGACATACCTGTCTTTCATTAATTGATAGAGGTTTTCTTTCATATATTCAAATATAAAATAAAGATGGTCATTTTCTCTGATAACTTCTTTCAGTTTGATCACATTGGCATGATTAAGTTTCTTCAGAGACTGCAACAGAGCAACTAAATATGAAAAATTCTTAAGGCAAAGGTACCGCATTTGGCAAAATCTCATCAATACTAGGTATGATAATTACGTAATTTTTCCTTTCTTCTAAATTCATTACTGAATTATGTTTTAATACCTATAATATTTTACACATCTTAAAAACATCTTAGAACACCTATTTCGAGTAAGCAGAAAGGGCTTCCCTGGTGGCTCAGGGGTAAAGAATCTGTCTAGGAAGGCAGGAGACGTAGGTTCTATCCCTGACTACGGAGCCTGCGCTCTGGAGCCCGGGGGCTGCAACTACCGAAGCCCATGCACCCGGGAGCCGGTGCTCTCCAACGAGAGAAGCCACCACAATGAGAAGTCCATGCACCCGCAACTCCTCCTCGCTCGCCACCACCAGAGCAACCCCGAACAGCAACAAAGACCCAGCTCAGCCAAAAATAAAGAAGTAAAACCATAAAGATAAAGTAAGCAGTAATTGTTTAAGGAATGGATATAGGTGCAGAAATAAACCAGGTCAAAAATAGCTATCAAGCATTTCAGTCTGTCACATTTTTTTTTCTTGATCATTAAATAGGTTTAACCTTTCTCTGACTAAACCTTGTGCAGTTCCATGCAAAAGTCTCTGAAAATGTATCCACATTGTACATAAAAAATATAAAGAAATGGTATGTGGTAATTTATAAAATTGTCTTTCCTTTGATAGTATGAATTAAAACGCTCTTTCAAAGGTGAGAGTGTACTTTCACGGCTATATTTAAAATGGATCACCAGCAAGGACCTCCTGTAGGGCACAGGGAACTCTGCTCAATGTTATTTGGCAGCCTGAATGGCAGCCAGGTTTGGAGGAGAATACACATATATATACATGTATTTATATGGCTGAGTCCCTTTGCTGTCCACTTGAAACTATCACAACATTGTTAATCAGCTATACCCTAACACAAAATAAAAAGTTTAGAAAAAATAAATAATAAATGGAGATCACTGGCATTAAAAAAGTGAATGTACTTTCAAATGTGAGGGTACAGTTATTTTCTGTTCTCCACTGACATTCTGATGAGAAAATTAGTTTAGGAAGATAAAGAAAAATGTAAGAAATAGAATTATCTTTGATCTGCTTCCGACAGAGAACATCCTCGGAAATGAGAGGGATGTGAGGTAGAACTGAGGTCTTCTCAGGTTCTTTCCATCTCTGGGGTTTTACCTTAACTTCTCTCAAGTTCATACATTCATCCCAAGAATAGAACTTTCTCTTCATTCTGAAATTAAAAAAGAAAAGTTTAGTGCCTGGGGACTGAGGGTGTGAAGACACATATTACACTGCTGGCTTTCTCACTCCTTAAAAGCAGATCATCTCCATTCTGTGCATCTCAAGGCCACTTGGTGCAGGCTCATGACTATGTCACTTCTTGGACAAATTACCTAATGACCCTCCGTGCTGCAAATTCCTTAGCTATAGAGTAGAAACTGCTGCATAAGAGAAGCTTATTGTAAAAGGCTTAGGTCAGCACTCAGTAAATACTAGATGTTCCTATTTTTACCAGTATCTGTGAAAGTGACAGTGAAGTCGCTCAGTCGTGTCCGACTCTTTGCGACCCCATGAACTATGGCCTACCAGGCTCCTCTGTCCATGGGATTTTCCAGGCAAGGGTATTGGAGTGGTTTGCCATTTCCTTCTCCAGGGGATCTTCCCCAACCCAGGGATTGAACCCGGGTCTCCCGCATTACGGACAGACGCTTTACCATCTGAGCCACCAGGGAAGCTGCACCAGTATCTGTGGTTGGCTGCAATGAGATAAGAAGGGCATCACTGCTATTATTCCTAAAATACTCTTAGTGAATCAGAATTTCACTTATACGTACTCGGATGCTAAAAATTGAGGGCTTACTGACTTACCAAAAGATACTTTTCAGTACTATAGCCATACGTGTCTTGCTGAAATGAAGAAAGTCCAGCATAGTGCTCAATTTGAAATAAAATACAAGTCAATTCAAATATAGTATAAAAGTATTTTCATCAAGTGACCAGATCCATCCAAAACTGTACATACGATCTCTATGACTCTTAAAAAATAATTATAGGATTTTTAATACAACCTTTAGAGGCTAGTTAACATATTCAAGTTCTTTTTCAAAATTTAGTACAAACTGAAATGTTTATTCTCAAACATCTGTACTAGCTGCAATCCACAACAGTTACTACTTCTTATCAATACTACGTTAAAGTGAATGGGTATATATATGCAGCAAATACAGAAGTTTTTTCACAAAACAATTATCCCAATTTCTTAGACCAATGTAAAGAAATTAATTTAATTGTAAGAAGTTAAACCAATTTGTTAGAATTCCTTTTAGACTCCCTGCCAGCTTCTCTTCCATTTATTTATTCATCCAACACCTGCTTCATGCCCGGATGATGAAATCGGGAATGGTTACCGGTGACTCACATCTCACAGGAAATCGACTTTAGTTAACACAAAACAGACATACAGATCAGCTTTAAGGATCATGAGATAAACTGGACAGGCCTCAGGCCTTTGTGATGAGGGAGTGTTTCAGATGAGACCTGCAAGACAGAAGGTGCCAGCCAGAGAAAGACAGCTAGGAAGAGCTTGGCTGGTTAGAAGAATGGAGAGAACTTTCACTTCAGGCTGATCCTTATTCCTTGAACGCCAGAAGCTGGCTTTCAGGGCTCTGAGGTCACCTTTCCTGTTCTGCTTTTTCTCCCATAGCACTGACCACCTTATTACATACCATATAGTTAAATTATTATGTTTAGACCTTGTCCCCTCTCCTCAAGTACATCAGCAAGCTCTCTGAGGACATCACCACCTGCCTGATCAGTTTTTGAGACACAGTTTAAGTCTCAATAGATATTCACTAAATGGTGGCTTGGTGGATTTTGAAACCCACAGGTGGGGCTCCTGAGCAACCGTCCCACAAACAGGAGACCCTCTGGAATGGAACTGCCTCTCAGGTCTTTAAAGGACACAGGACTTGATAAATATTTGTTAATTTAATGAGGTGAGAGGGTCTTATTACCAGCCCCTAGAAGGACCACGTTATAGCTATTTTTTTCTTTTTTCCCCTGAAATGGTAGCAGATACTACAAGGTTTATTACCAGTGACCTACAGTAAAACTTCCCAAAGGAAACTCTCTCCTGCTTCCAGGCCTTCACACACACTATTCTCACAGCTTGGCTATGCTTCCTCATTCTCGAGATCTCACCTTCTGTGGAAAGTCTTCTAAGATGATACCATGAGACCCAACCCTCATCCTCATCCTCTTACCCCTCTCCCCTAGGAGCCACAGCATTCATGGATTTTACTGTAAATCTTTCCAGTCCTTTTAAAGATATTTTTACATATAAATTTATTTGTGTGTAATGAAGCATTTGGGTGAATTTACCTAATCACTTAGCCTATAACTAAGAATACTCTCATCTCATTTTGGCTAATACTTACACCTCATTTATTACTTTTTTCTCTTATTGCACCAGTTAGGGTCTCCAGTACAATCCTGATCAGTAGGGGATACAACAGGCATACTGGTCTTAAAAGCAACTTTATGGAAAGTACCTATAATATTTCACCTTTCAGGTCAGGGAAATTTCTTTTCATTCCCGTTTTTCTTTTCAGTTATGTAAGCATGCTAAGTTACTTTGGTCGTATCCAACCCTTTGCGACTCCATGGACTGTAGCCCATGAGGCTCCTCTGACCATGGGGTTCTCCAGGCAAGAATACTGGAGTGGGTTGCAGTGCCCTCATCCAGGGGAACCTTCCCAACCCAACCATCGAACCCAGGTCTCTTAAGTCTCCTGCACTGGCAGGACGTTTCTTTACCACTAGTGCTGCCTGGGAAGCCAATTCATTATACATTTACTTACTTGATACTAATGGCTATTTCACAATACTTTATAAAAGTATTTCCTTATGTATGTAATATTTTAGATCATGATATTGTTAAGTTTTAAAACATTTGATAAATGTTTGTTAAAGCATTTAAATGTTGGATGATCATCCTTTGGTTGAAGTGGTAATCAGTTTCCAAGACTTGTTGTGGTGGAAGCCAGCTACCGTGTCATGAGAACACTCAAGTGACGATCTGTAGAACCCCATATATAGAGAAATTGTCCTTATATATAAAGAAAAAAGAAATTTGGACAAAGAAATATGCATCAAGGGAAGCTGATGTGGAAGGTACACAGAGAGAAAATGCCATCGATAAGCCAAGGGAAAAGGCCTAGGAGAGATCCCTTCCTCCCAGCCCTCAGCAGGAACCAACCCTGCTGACACATGGACTTTAGACTTGTAACCTCCCAACTGTCTCAATAAATCCTTACCGTTTAAACCAACCAGTCTGTGCTTAAACTGGCATATATAGAAGTCCAGTCTGAGCCCCACCGTGTCCCCCCAAATTCATATCTTGAAGTCCTAACCTCCCGGTACCTCAGAGAACGACTGCATTTGGAGATAGACCTTACAGAGGTAATTAAGGTTAAATGAGGCCTTTGGGGTGGGTCCTAATCCGATATTACCGGTGTCCTTATAGGAGGAGGAGATCAGGACCCAGATACACACAGATGGAAGACTAGGTGAACACACGGGGAGAAGAGACAGTCTGCAAGCTGAGAAGAGGGGTCTCAGGGGAAACCGACCCTGCCAACATCTCACTCTCACACTTCCAGCCTCCAGACTGTGGGGAAATAAATACGGAGCTTAAACCACCCAGTCTGGGGTACTTAGTGATAGCAGCCCCAGCAAACTGACACTGAGAACCAGCTTGCAAGTGCGTACTCCAGCCCTGGTCCAGCCTGCAGAGGACTGTGACCTTGGCCGACCTCTCATCACCGCAGACACACCTGGAGCCGGAACCACAGCTGAGCTGCTCCTAAAATCCTAACCCACAGAAATGATGAGTTAACAAATGTTTGTTCTTGTCTTAAATCACTAAGCTTTGGGGTAATTTTTTTTTAACATATGATAGATATCAAATACAGTAGATTAAAGAAATAATTAAGTTAATAATTCCTCTATTTCATTGATAAGCTCAGGTAAATAACCATATGCCATTCAGAAGTCAATTTGATATTATGAACACCATCTGATTTTGAGGCCTGTTGTTTTAAAGAAATAATAAGCTCTACTCTGTACTCCACTTTAAGTGTTGAAAAAGAATTCTATGCATTACCTTCAGTTTCAGTTCAGATTTATCATGCATAAGAAGCAGAGCCCTAAATAGATAACTAATGGGAAGCTGCTGTGTAACACAGGGAGCTCAACCTGGCACCTGGGTCAACCTAGAGGGTGGGATGGCCTCGGGGGTGGGAGGGAGCCATATGCACACTTACTCAGAGTCATGCTGATGTCTGGCAGAGACCAACACAACCTTGTGAAGCAATTACCCTCCAATTAAAAATAATTTTTTTTCAAAAGCAGAGCCCTTATTTTGCTGGACAAACCAGAACATTAAACGCATATACGTAGGGGACCAGCAGAACTCCTTTTTTGCAGTGCTGTCTCCAGAATGGCATTCCACGATGGCCTAACAAGCGTGGGGTCTGGACCAGACCTCTCTGCGCTTGTATACGTTCTCAAGCAAGCAAAGGAGAGGAACAGAAAGACGGGTGAAGGCGGCAGGACCGCCCGTGGTACCTTTTGATGGCCACCAGCTCCCCGGACTCGTTGCTCTTGCCCATGAGCACGCTCCCGTACGTGCCGTCCCCCAGCTGTCTCATGGTCGTGTACCGGTTCATCTCGGAAGAATGACGCGGCAGAGGCTGTCCGCGGGAAATGACGTCTTTGTTGTATATAAGCGCGTCTTTTATTTGTATTCAGTTTCTGCCCTTAGACCGTTGTTGCTACACTGGTGACTGGTTTTGTCATCATTAAATACAGGTTCTTCCCCAAGATTCTGTAGGTTCATAAGATACAGCAGTAAGGAATCTGGCAAGGAAACGGTGCTTCCATTCTTATGAACACCCTGTGGAAAAAGCAACAAGAATAAAAGGAATGCTCATTAAAGAATCGCTTCCAAAAATTTACTGGTAACCTAGGAAAACTGTAAGATAAATACTAATTGTTAAGCACGTGTCAGTAAATCACTTGTGCTATGTGGAATGACGTTCACATGTGATAGACTGATGAAAATCACTGCGGAATGCTTCATTTATTAATACATGGTGCCATGTAATGAAACTGAACCCAATAAACCATGACTTAATGATGTTTGTGATTCCTTTTTTTATTAACTGACTATAAATAGAATCTATGGGCTTCCCTGGTAGCTCAGCTGGTAAAGAATCCACCTGCAATGCAGGAGACCTGGGTTCAATCCCTGGGTTGGGAAGATCCCCTGGAGGAGGGCATGGCAACCCACTCTAGTATTCTTGCCTGGAGAATCCCCGTGGACAGAGGAGCCTGGCGGGCTACAGTCCATAGGGTCGAAAAGAGTCAGACACAACTGAGCGACACAGCAGCAGTAGAACCTATATGAGTCCACATCAGACTGTGGAAAATCAGATCCTCCACTATATCCATTCTTAGAATCAATTTTTGCATCGTGTTTGATTTGGACCAAAATCCCTTATGTGAAAGTCCTGGACCAGATGTGTTTGGAATCCAGTAGTTGCATATTTTAGAAAAGAAATAGAGGGTCTCCTTGCTGGCTTAGGGGTGAAGACTCCACCTGAAACACAGGAGACCTGGGTTCGATCCCTGGGTCGGGAAGATCCCCTGGAGAAGGAAATGGCAACCCACTCCAGTATTTCTGCCTGGAAAATTCCATAGACAGAGGAGCCTGGCAGGCTACAGTCCATGGAGTCCAAAGAGACAGACTTGACTTAGCAACTAAACCACCAACCACAGAAAAGTAGGAGGGTACATAACATCTCCCAAAGAGCATCTTAATGCACCTGCAGAAAAATGTCAGAGAAGTGCTCTAAATAAAAGAAATGAAGACCATAAGTGGCCTCACATCATTCGGGTCATATTTTATTGCAAATGAATTTGCACAAATTAATTTCTGAAAATCCATCTTTCAGAGCTTTGTGGATGAATTTGCACAAATTAATTTCTGAAAATCCATCTTTCAGAGCTTTGTGGATTTCAAAACTACAGAAAAGGGGTTGTAGATGTGTATATATATTAGAAAGGTAAAGGTTTCTATAGGTTCTGATTTTATTATTACAATTTAAAAAAAAAAAACCGAAGCACATAAAGCTGTAGTACTTCCTTCATTACAACTGTGTTCAATAATTTCCTCCCACTCTTTTGTCTTAATTCAGCTTTCAAGGAACAATTTCTCATTTCATACCTGTTTATCATTCTTATGTTGCTTTAAAAAATATCTTATCCTCCTGCTACAAGGCTGTATTCTTAGCTGCAGAAGGTAACAACGGTTGGCACTGTGAAAGGACATTGTTTTAGAATGCCTTTTATAGGGAATTCCCTGAAGGTCCAGAGGTTAGAAACTGTGCCTTTGCTGTTGAGGGTCCTAGTTTGATCCATGGTGGGGGAACTAAGATCCAACAAGCCGCGTGTTCTGGCCAAAAAATAAAATTCAAATGCCTTTTATAATCTGATGCTTCAGTCAATGATTATTTTTCTTTCACTGTAGCACTACTTCCACCAGATAAAATCACAGAAATTCCTTCTCTATTAGATGCAGAACTGTAGGAGCAACAAGAATATAGTGTAATTGTCAAAGTACCCAAGGCTTCCAAAAACAGGCTTTTCTGCAGAAACACAGCGGAGAAGCGCACTAAAATGCTGTAGCCCCCTTTATACAGGAACACATTTGTCCACAGGAAGCTCTGGAAGAACCTGTGGGGCTTTCAGATAACAGGGGGTGTGCTTTCATTTGTCGTTTATTTTACTTCATTACAGATAGCAACCATTCAAGGGCGCCTGAGTAGTTTAGGCCACACTAACTCTGTTGCCAGGATCTTGACAAAGAGATCTTGATAGTAAATTCCGTTTCATTTAGTGGTTCCTTCATCTGTCTCAGTCATATCTTAGCAAATGGTTTCAACAAATGCCAGCAAAGTCTTCCCCATTTGCCCAAAAATGAAGTTCTTTTGCAAGTGGTCTTTACATGATACATAGACACAGGTTCTAAACACGAGGGTATTAATACAGAGAAAGACAACATCCCCTGCACAGTTCCTGACTAACATGTGTATTTGGTTTCCTTAATTTTTCCCTTATCTAGGTAAGGAAAGACAATTTTGAAAGCTCTCTGGGGGTCTGTTTGGTAATACTCTGTGCTATGATTAAACAAAACATGGGCTATAAAATATATTCCCTCTGATCACTTAGAATTTTATTAAATCAGTATTTTGCAGTTTATTATCAGATGTTAAACTGCTTGACATTCTTTTTTTTTTTTTGGCTGCACCACACAGCTTGCAGCAAAAGTGCCAAGTCCTAACCACTGAACCACCAGGGAATTCGCTAAGTTGCTTGACATTCTTTTCTAGCTTTTCTATTGAAGGTCTTTTACTGAAGTGTGCTCTCCAGAGGTTTACAGATTCTTTCTGGTTAAGTAACAATACAGAGACTAAATTTGTCCAAAAGGCCACAGTGTTCATCATATCAGTAACAATGTACAATAAAAACACAGAGAGATTAAACGACCTAGGATCCATCAAGAGAATCAATGATGGAGTTAGTCTAACTCCATTAGCCTGAAGCTGTTTGGTTTTTCAGTGCAATCCCCACTTCTAAACAACCCATCCTTGCTAGCTTTTACAATCACTGATGTAGCTAAAAGAACCATCCCTCTTCACTCCCAAACCATGTAGAATCCACCGCACAATGAAGGCTGCCCACCCCCACCACCCCCTAAAGATTCCTAACTCCTCACCCCAACACACCAAGATGCTGTAAACACCCCGAAAAGTACACAGGCGTCTCCCCACCCCGACTACGCTGTGCAGCTGGATCTGGCTCATGCCGATAACCTGGAAGGACACTGAAACATTGGGCCAGAAACAGTGAAGGGAGAGTGAGTCGGAGAGAAGGGAGTCTAACTGGAGTTCGTTAAGAAAGTTATTTATTTTCACCCCACCCCCAAGTTACTGAATTAAATTCTAATGGGATAAATAGCAGCATCTTCTCTTTGCAAATCTGCTGCATATGCAACAGATTATTTTCATGGTAACACCTGAGTGAAGACAAATGCCGAAGGTCTAAGAGGGAGTCGGTGATTGTAGGCACCTCTGCTGCTGCTGCTAAGTTGCTTCAGTCGTGTCCGACTCTGTGCGACCCCATGGACGGCAGCCGACCAGGCTCCACTGTCCCTGGGATTCTCCAGGCAAGAACACTGGAGTGGGTTGCCATTTCCTTCTCCAGGAAAGGACAAAAGAGAAAGGAGTGAAGAGGGAGCTGCCCAGGTTGGGAGAGAATTTCAGAGGTAAAGGGTGCCAGAAACGTGGAAATTTCACCTTGCAGTGGCTCAACCACCTGCAAAAGTGGAATGAACTGCCTTTCTCTCCCACTGTAAAAAGCATCAACCAGACCACCACCAGTACTATCACAGCACAGCAGACCATTCAGTCACTGGTGCCTTCCTGCCCCAGCTCGGAAGCCCAGCTGTTTTGTTCTGTTTTGTTTTTTTTTTTTTTTGGAGTGGCTGTAATAGAAACCTTACTCTAAGTCTTCAAAAAAAGAAAGAAAAGAAAAAACCCTGGAAACACAGTTTGTTTCAAGTGCTATAGCATAGGATACTTATATTCAGGGAAAAATAAAAGAAGTACATGGCTGTTTCTCGGCTTCTTTTGTTTGGGGGAGTGAAGATTATGGGTATGACACGGATTTTAAAAAGTCTGACGTGCGGTTCCAAGACAATTGGAGTTCACACAAGTTTACATACTATGCTCCCAAACAAAGCATCCGAAAGGTCTCTTTTGAGTCATTTTAATTACAAAATAGCTGTCCAGGGTGAGAAGCTGACCATTCCAGCTGTCTCCTTATCCCCCTGAAAACAAGGATAATGGCCCAATGTATAAAGGGTTTTTTAATTATTCCCATGTACCTACTCACTGAGGGGCTTTCCAGGTGGCGCTAGTGGCAGAGAACCTGCCTGCCAATGTAGGAGACTCAAGAGATGCAGGTTTGATCCTTGGGTCAGGAAGATCCCTGGAGGAGAGCACAGCAACCCACTCCAGTAATCTCACCTGGAGAATCCCATGGCCAGAGAGCCTGGCAGACTACAGTCCATAGGGTCACAAAGAGGCAGACATGACTGAAGCAACTTAGTGTAGCAGAGCACAGCATCTACTCATTGATAGCCCGTAAACAACTGTTCTTATGAGTGTAGCATAGGAAGGTCCTAAACTGATTTACTAGTCAAAAAGCAGTATATGCAATTTAAAAGACAGACTGCCTATAGGTCCCCAGTTCACATTCAATGATATTTCTCTGCAAACTATGTATATTCTTCTCTGATGTTGTGTTGTTCAGTCGCTAAGCTATATCTGACTCTTTGCGACCCCGTGGACTGCAGCACACCAGGTTTCTGTGTCCTTCACTATCTCCTGGAGTTTGCTCAAATTCATGTCCTTTGAGTTGGTGATGCCATCCAACCATCTCGTCCTCTGTTGCCCGCTTCTCCTCCTGCCCTCAACCTTTCCCAACATCAGGTCTTCTCTGTGGACCCCTGGAAGCTAATTATGCAAAATAGGGGTGTATTAATATGACTTCTTTTGCACATGACTATTTCCATGTATGTATTTCAACATGGATGCAACAAGGCAAAACACAAGTAAATGTAATTTAACTATGATCCTCAATTAATTTAACCAAATTGTTAGGAACTTGGAATTTTCTACAATCAAGCTACAGTACTTTCTTATGAGTTACACATACCTTATATTCTGGCTTAAGGAAAAAAACATTTATTGAGAGGCTCAATTACAGACTTACATTAGATAAATACTCTTACCATTTCTGTCCCATTCTGATTGTCTTATTTTTAGCTAAGTGCACAATTACTGTAAACTTGAGTTTTATTCTCAACAGCTTCTACCAGCTAATAAGGGATTAAGAAAGGATTAAAGAAGATTAAGAGAAAGGGCAAATGGAGGGTAAAATCTGTGTCTGCCCAATCACTGAGCAGATAACCTCCGCCCATCTTCAAGTTGCTTTGGTACAATCTGCTGTAATGTTATTACTCTAAGGCTGGAATTAACATTTGTTTTTAAAGTAATTCCATAAAAATCATTAAGTTGTTTAAAAAGCAAAACAGAAAAAAAGTTTTCAAACTAACCAACGTCATACGTTTACAGAAATTAAAAGGGGAGCTTTTGAAATGGGAAAACAAAGATATTGTTTTCAAAATAAAAGCATAGTGCCCTGTGCTAATATTCACAAACTGTTTTAAAACGAAGCAAAACCAAATCAAAACAAACACACACAAACCCACCCCAACAAATAGATCAAACACCATTGCCCAAAGCCAGCTTCTGCCTTGCCCAGGCAGAAGGTGGCCTCCTTGGGCGGAGTGAAGGGTCTCTCCTTTTCCGGTCACTCGGTCCCTCGGCGGAGATGGAGGTTGGGGGGATGGGGACAGTGAAGACAGGCCGAAAGGCTGGAAAGTAACTTCTGCCTCCATTACTATTTCGACTCTAGGGATTGTTTTTCTGATTAAAATAACTCCAATACCTGTGACTCTATGAGAATTCCGTTACAATTAGAACAAATGCGTGATCATTTAAAAAGATCAAACACAATCCGTTTAGAGTTGAAATTACAAACACTTTATAAAAAGCCAGATTTATTGCCTCCCCTCCCCCGACTCCAACCCCAGTCCTTAAAGTAAATGCCCGTCTTATTTGCAAGTCAGGAAGCACTTTTCGTTCCTTGACGCTCTGATTTCTGATTTTTTTTCCCCCCAGCAAACCAGGGTCCATAAGACTCCGGGGGCTCAGTCCTGCCCGCCTGCGGGAAGGGGTGGTCCCGGGGGACCTGCGTGTCCAGCCGACTGCAGCGGCGGGCTCGGCGTGGGGAACCGGGGGGCCCGCTGGTCCACCCTGCGCCGGAATTCCGCTTTTACCTCGCAGCTCTTTGGGATGCAAGAGTGAGCACTGAATTTGGCCCCAGTTTCTCTTTCCTCTTTCCTCCTTTTTCACTCTTGTAACAGCTCTGAACTCAATTCCGCTGCCTCCTCGAGACCCGATCCCGCCCCCTCCGTCCTCAAAGTAGTGTCCCCTCCAGCCCAGGCACTAAAGGGAGAGGCGGAGATCTGGGGTGAGTGGGGGGTATGTTGGAAGACTCTAGGGTAGAGGCTCGGGGGTGAGGGTCTCCCAGGCTGCAGGATGCCCACTGTCATCCTCCAACCCAGGCCTGAACCCCGCCGTCGAGGGGCGCAGGAAAGCGGCCAGGGGCGCCTCGGAGCAAACCCACAGCGCTGGGAGCAGGCAGACCGTCCCCGCCGGCCAGCTCCGCCCCTCCCGGAGTGCTCCGCCCTCCGGTCCCCGACCCCTACCGGTGTCCAGGCCCCTTCTCTCGGCAGAGGTCGGCCCCGGCAGGACAGGGCGCCCAGGGGACATGCCGGGCCGCCTCGCAGGACAGGCTCGGGTCGGACGGACAGTGTCCGCCCCTCTGCCAGCTCGGGATCACCTGCCCGCGCCGGCCGCTTACCTCGTTGGCTCCCCTGTGAAGCTCCGGCGTCCTGTGTGTTCCATCTCCCAGGAAACGGCGGGCGTGCGTCCGCCCCGCGCCGCCCGCCGCTTACACCCCGCCTACGGGACGGGACTGAGCGGGGAGCCCTGCCCAGAACGCTCGCCCCGCCTCCCGAGGGGCGGGGCCTCAGGAATGCCCGGAAGTCATCCGGAGTTCCTGCTCTTCTGCTATTTCATTTGGGGCTTGGGGCAGTCCTGATTACCTTTGCACTTACTTATGAGAAGTTGGGTTGTTTGCTCTTTGTTCCCACTCGTTCTATAAAGTCTTAACTCACTGAATCTGGTTCCCAGGCTTGTGAAGAGCAAGAGAAAGCCAACTGTTCGCCTCGTAATCCTTGTATTTTTGTTTAGACATGCACTGCCTGGGGAAAACTGCTGCTGCTGCTGCTGCTAAGTCACTTCAGTCGTGTCCGACTCTGTGTGACCCCATAGACGGAAGCCCACCAGGTTCCCTCATCCCTGGGATTCTCCAGGCAAGAACACTGGAGTGGGTTGCCATTTCCTTCTCCAATGTGTGAAAGTGAAAAGTGAAAGTGAACTGCACTGCATTGCAATTCTTTATACTGGTCAACTTCTCACATATATGTTAACTCCTGGGCCACACTTCTGAATTCATTTTCACTCATTCGCTCAAAGAATTTAGTACCAGTCACGGTGTTCAGTTCAGTTCAGTCGCTCAGTCGTGTCGGACTCTGCGACCCCATGAATCGCAGCACACCAGGCCTCCCTGTCCATCACCAACTCCCGGAGTTTATCCAAACTCATGTCCATCGATTCGGTGATGCCATCCAGCCATCTTATCCTCTGTAGTCTCCTTCTCCTCCTGCCCCCAATCTCTCCCAGCATCAGGGTCTTTTCCAATGAGTCAACTCTTCCCATGAGGTGGCCAAAGTATTGGAGTTTCAGCTTTAGCATCAGTCCTTCCAATGAACACCCAGGACTGATCTCCTTTAGAATGGACTGGTTGGATCTTCTTTCAGTCCAAGGGACTCTCAAGAGTCTTCTCCAAAACCACAGTTCAAAAGCATCATCTTCAGCGATCAGCTTTCTTCACAGTCCAACTCTCACATCCATACATGACCACGGGAAAAACCATAGCCTTGACTAGATGGACCTTTGTTGGCAAAGTAATGTCTCTGCTTTTTAATATGCTATCTAGGTTGGTCATAACTTTTCTTCCAAGGAGTAAGCATCTTTTAATTTCACGACTGCAGTCACCATCTGCAGTGATTTTAGACTGTGGTAAATCACAAGATAAATGAGTTAATGGTGAATAAATAAACCAGTGATGATAACTAGCCTAGAGTTATGAGAGAAGGGCACACTTGTGTTTCTACCAAGAAGCAGCTCAATTAGCTAGCAAAAAGGCCCATAAATGAGAAGCATGAGACATGGGGTAGTGATATGCCTGCTAGTAATTATCCATTATGTGTCAAGGCTCTGGAATAATGGCAGGGTAGCAGGACAGACATGGTCATGGTTCTCTCACAGCTTAAAGTGAAAAAGATGGGAAAAGTATTAATAAGAAGTGTTAAGTTAGATCATGGAGGTCTTATAGCCCAGCTATGAACCTTACCAGGCAGTAATGAGAGAACTATGAAGAACTTTCTACAGAGAAGTAACATGTTCATGTTTGCATTTCAGAAAGATCACAAAAGCAGCAGTGGGTAAAGTAGATTTCAGCAGTGAGTGTAGAGGCAAAAGAATAAAAAGGAGGCTATGGCAATTGATCAGGAAGTGTGGTGGATCCAAGTATAGCAGTAATGACGGAGATAGAACAAGGGACATTTAAGAGTTCAAATTGACAGGACCTTAGATGGGGGAGGTGCCATACTAGCACGGGGACCCTCTGCCCCTGCCCCAGGGTGGTCCCAGAAGTTTCAGGCAGAAGCCAGGGAGGGCTCACATGGAGATCAAAAGACACTGAAGCCGAAACACTCAACGGGAACTTTAGCCAGGAAGAATCCCTATGGATGACTTTGATCGTTTGGAAGGGCCACAGGGCAGGCTTGGGAACCTGAGACCTGGCCTGTCTGTCAAGGAGCAACTACTTCACTGCGCTGTGTTTACACAGACTATTCAGTTCACTTCATAACTTTCACAAATATGTCTAGAATCTGTCTTGCTTCACAGGAAGTCATAAATTATATCACCTCAAGTGTGTTTGCTTCTGTCAAAGGAATTTGTGGAGCTGATCTTTATCAATATGTTTCTAGGTTCAGCAACTTTGTTTATGTTTTATTCACTGACTTAGATGATTCTACTGTAATATGATATATAATCAAATTTCTGCCCAAAAGGAAGTTCAAAAGCTCTGAAAAAGAAAGTTTTTAATACTAGAGGGAAGGGACATCATAAAGACAAGTGACTATTAAAATCCCAATTTTCATTCCCATCTTTTTTCATTTATTAAAATGTGTACTTTTTGATTTGGATTGCTGTGGGATACTTGGGAGGAACTTAAAGTTTAAAAACTCAGGAAATCAATGCAGCTTTTTGAAGCATGAGAAGTAACTGTAAACTTCATGTTTTAAAAACACCACACGTATATACAATGGAATATTACCCAGCCATAAAAAGGAACACATCTGAGTCAGTTCTAATGAGGTGGATGAACCTAGAGCCTATTATATAGAGTGAAGCAAATCAGAAAGAGAAAAACAAACATCATATATTAATGCATATACATATATATATCAACTAGAAAGATGGTTGGAGAAGGAAATGGCAACCCACTCCAGTGTTCTTGCCTGGAGAATCCCAGGGATGGGGGAGCCTGGTGGGCTGCCGTCTATGGGGTCACACAGAATCGGACACGACTGAAGTGACTTAGCAGCAGCAGAAAGATGGTACTGATTTGCAGGGCAGCAATGGGGATGCAGACATAGAGAAAAGACTTGTGGACACAAAGAGGGAAGGAGAGGGTGGGATGAATTGAGAAAGTGGCATTGAAGCATACACATTACCATGTGTAAAGCAGAGAGCCAATGGGAATTTGCCGAATAACATGGGAGGCTCAAACCCAGTGCTCTGTGACAACCTAATGGGGTAGGATGGGGTGGCAGGTGGGAGGAGTTTCAAGAGGGAGTGGGCATATGTATACCTATGGCTGATTCATGTTGATGTATGGCAGAAAGCAGCACAATATTATAAAGCAATTATCCTCCAATTAAAAATAAAGAAATCTAAAAAATAAAAATAAAGACCAACATCATCAATAAAAAATAAAAACACGACACAAGTCTTTGACTGGTAAGTATAACTTTTAATTGGCTCCATACAGATGGAGACTTTAGAGGTATTTATTTAGATGTTTATATTTACTTATTTAGTTAATTGTTTGGGGTGTATTTCCCATGGCTTGCAGGATCTTAGCTGCCCAATTAGGGATTGAGCACAAGCCCTGGCAATGAAAGCACCGAGTCCTAACCAGGGAATTCCCTAGTATTATACTTTTAAAGGTGGGTTTGCAAATAAACAGATAAATAAATAAAACAAAATAAAGGACTGCCCTGGTGATCCAGTGGTTAAGACTCTGGGCTCCCATTCTAGGGGGCAAGGGTTCTATCCCTGATCGGCTAAGCAAGATCCCACATGACACAGAGCATGGCCAAAAAAATAAAAATAAATAAAAATGAATTTGTTTTAGTTTTGCATTAGTTTTGGGGTATATTTGGATCTAGGATATAACCTTTACTCCCTATGGCCCTTCTAGAGTTCTGATGGAAGGCTACAGTGTTTGCGGTCCCTTCCAACTTGGTGAGACTAAACACTACGTTCTGCCTCCCTAGCAGCCAGCAGACAACACGGTTGTTCTGTTTCTGCAGTTTTTTCCAGCTGTTATTTTAACAGTTTCCTTGGAGTCTTGTCTAAACAAGCACAGGTCAGGGGTCAGTAAAGAGTTTTAAAGTGAATTTGTACCCCAATTTGGGGGACTTCCTATCTGTGGCTGCTCTGTGGTTCCCGCGCTCAGTTTCTGGCTGTGCCGGCACCTCTAACCTCCATTCTCCAACAAGCCAGAGGCCATGCGGCCCTCTGCTCCAGTTCTAGCTGCCCTGCTGGTGTAGACTGGGACACACCCTGAGGAGACACCAGACACGCGCTGTGTAGCCCTGGATGCCAGTCATTCTGGTTCTCTTCCCTCAGGCCTCCAATCCCCCTGACCCAGTTTCTGTTTGACTTTGGTGGTTTTTCCAGGGCCTTCAAATAGTTAAGCTTTATAATCCCTGGTGACTCAGATGGTAAAGCGTCTGCCTGTAATGTGGGAGACCCAGGTTCGATCCCTGGATTGGGAAGATCTCCTGGAGAAGGAAACGGCAACCCACTCCAGTACTCTTGCCTGGAGAATCCCATGGACGGAGGAGCCTGGTAGGCTACAGTCCATGGGGTTGCAAAGAGTCAGACATGACTGAGCGATTTCACTTTAAAGGAGAGTTAGTTCAATACGAGCCACTCCACCCTTTCCAGAGCTAGAAATTCAACAATTTACTTTCGAGTGCTGATACTTCAAATATTGCAGAGCAATGTTGTATTCTTAAATATTCCTATTTGTAATCTGATGGACTGACATGTGGATGTGTAATAGCAAAATGGCAAAATATGTGTTCTGAGCCCAGCATAGCACCAGGATTGGCAGCGGTTTAATGTTATCATTATTTGGGGAGTTCCCTTCTGTAAACCCTCATCCTTGTACTTTCCAGAAAGTGTGTCATCCTCAATAATCAATTTTTCAATGCTTAAACCTTAATTGATGTTTCTTCCAATTCTCCTTACAGGATGGAGTGTTGAAAAGTGTGTATATTTTTAAACTACCTGCATGTTCCTTATCAAAGATTAGCAGCATAGCCTTCATTACATGATTCCTATCAAGACCGCAGCTGACCTAGCAGCCTCGAGGTTCTTTTTAGACTATATTTCACATTTTGAGCTCTTCATTTCCTAGGAAGATAAGCATTCTTGAAGAAGATGTCATTACATGTCCTTCTCAGAGCTTCCAATTGAGAATACTTTGTAAGCCTAAAATCAGTTGAGAACCTCTGAACTTCTTAGTATTTAAAATTGACAATAAAATAATTGAGAAATAGAGACCTTGTTGTTTATCTGTTTTATATTTTGTATCTGTTAACCCCCAGTGCACTGCAGTTAGTACTCAGTGGCATCTGACTCTGGTGATCTCTTGGGCTGTAGCCCACCAGCCTCCTCTGTCCATGGAATTTTCCAGGGAAAAATACTGGAGTGAATTGCCATTTCCTCCTTCAACCCAGGGATTGAACCTGTGTCTCTTGTGTCTCCTACTTTGGCAGGCGGATTCTTTACCAATGCCCCACCTGGGAAACCCTTGTTAATCCACAGTTCCTAATTTATCCCCCCCCCCCACCCGCCTACCCTTTCCCCTTTGGTAACCATAAGTTTGTTTTCTAAGTCTGTGAGTCAATTTCTGTTTTGTGAATAAGTTCATTTGTATCATTTTCAGATTCCACATATAAGCAATATCATATGGTATTTACCTTTTCCTGTCTGACTTACTTCACTTAGTATGATAACCTCTAGGTCCATCAGTTGCTGCAAATGACATTATTTCATTCTTTTAAAAGTAACTTTGGTGTTCCAAACAAAGGGGTTAGTGGGCCAATGGTTGTTGCTGTGTTGTTCATGAGTAACTACTAGTTCAGTTCAGTTCAGTGCAGTTCAGTCTCAGTCGTGTTCGACTCTCTGCAACCCCATGAATCACAGCACGCCAGGCCTCCCTGTAATGATACTTTATAACTGAATAGCATTTTACAACCTACCAATGGCAAGTTTGATTGTATGTTGATGATTCCCAAACTTGTGTCTCCAATTCTATGCCTCCATCTTGGACTCTAGACCCATATATCTAATAACCTGTTCAACACTTTACTGAGAAATCTAATAGTTTGAACTTAATGTGTTCAAACTCAGCTCCTAATATTCTCTCCTTTCCCCACTTGCCCAAAGTGTCTCCCTTCAGCCATCCCTATTGTTGAGGCAGTCTGAAGGCGAGTTGGAGAAGAATTTTCAGACACAGAGTCCTACAGAAAGCAGTGAGCTTATTAAGGACAAAGTACAGAGTTAACGGAGGCGCTGTGAATCCAGTAGGTCGACCTCCTGTCAGACCAGTGAGAGCTAACGCTTTTCATGGGTTAGTGGCCAGTTACAGCCTCGAGACAAAGAAAGCTCCTGCTGGAAGGCTGGTTTTAGGTGATTAGTTTGGGCGCTATAGGGTGACTACCATGGGTGGGCACTTTTGCCTAATTTGGGGTCAGGAAGCCTGCTAGAGATGGGAAGGCCTTTGGCAATGATTACCAAGGGGCTCGGTCAGTTCTGGAGGTGACCTTGGTTCTGGTCTCTGCTTCTGTGGCCTTGGAGCAGGGCCTTGCACCTGTGGCCTTGAGGCAGACTCAACACCTGTCTCACTTGATATATATCACCACTGCAAGCGTCCAGTGAAAAAAGGATAATTCATCATTCCTTACTCCTTTTCTACATTTTATTTTTTTTGGTCGCACCATGCAGCTTGTGGGATCTTAGTTCTCTGATCACGGACCAAACCCAAGCTCCCTGCAGTAGAATCTCAGAGTTCTAACCACTAAACTTTAGGGGAGACCACGTTTCTACATTTTAGGATTGATTTCTTACTTAGTTTAGAATTTCCCTTCAGTTCAGTTCAGTTCAGTTCAGTTCATTCACTCAGTCGTGTCCGACTCTCCGCAAGCACTTAAAGAGGAAGAGGTAATTGTGGAGACTCAAATTATATTTATCCATTCTTTTCTGGATTACCTAAAGTAGATATATTTATATTTTTGAGAACAACTTTTACATTTACAGTTCAAAGAATACTCTAGAAACTTTTTTGGAATGTCTGCTGTTACTAGTCAGCAGCCATTTTTGATTTATGATCTATTAGAAATACCTGAGAAATCACCTTGAAATTATTTTCCTGGCATTTGCGCAACTGATACAGGTCACTGATAACATTTGCTATTCTCTCACCACTTGCTACACCCTTCAGATTCAGCAATGCTTGGTAGAACATTTCACAGATTCAAGGCATCTTGTCCTCATTAAAGAAATGAATCTCCAGGGTCTCACGAAAATCGTGAGTATCTCTTCAGTGTTTTCCACCAGCAGAGCAGTGTAAAGCAATATCATTAGCTATTAATACTAAATAGTAGCAAAGTAAGTGTTCCAGAGCAATATGGTACATTTACCATGCTGAGGGGCAGACAAAGTCTTCCATATATGAACTTCGCATATAATTAGTTCTCTTTTCTTCTCCACATAAAATGCATTTTAGTTTTTTAATGCATAATCTTGTCTAGCCTCAAATTATACTAATTAAATTTTGTCAAAACAAGCTAAGCTTTTATTCCATTTTATTTAAAAAATTTTTTATTGGAGTATTAGTTGCTTTACATTAGTTTCTGCTGTACAGCAAAGTGAAGCAGTTATATGTCAAACCAAGCCTTCAAAGTGTAAGTTTTCCAGGGATTTCTCTGGTGGTCCAGTGGCTAAGATTCTCCGCTCCCAATGCAGGGGGTCTGGGTTCGACACCTGATGGAAGAACTAGATCCCACAATCTGCAACTAAAGATCCTTATGTTGCAATGAAGATCATGTGTGAAGACCTGGCACAGCCAAATAAATTTATATATATATATATATATATAATAAAGTGTGAGTATCCTAAGCTGTGTTTTACGTGTAGGCAGTTTGTAAGTGTGACCTGAGCTCTGGTCGGGAATGAATCATGAAAGAAGACAAAACAGGAGATGTGTGATGGAATCCATGTTCGAAATGTTGGAGTCTCACCATCTGTCTTCCTTCTAAGGATGTGCTGAGTCCCATTCTCAGAGGGGTGAGCTTGATCCAAGGGTTCCAAGGTCCATGGAAAAGACTCTAGGATAACAAACGGCTACTGCTTCATCTGATGCATTTTTCTTCAGTCTTTCTCTCTGTATCTTAGGGAGGTTGCTTACAAGCAAACTTCTAGGCCACATCCCGTTTTCTGGCTCATTTTCACTCAATTATTTCAGATTGTGAAGCGCAAGTTTCCCACGTTTCTGTACAAGCCCTCTAAATAATATAGAATCCCAGGGATGTTCATGGTGGATGCCCAGGTTCAATCCTCAGTCGGGGAACTAGATCCCAGAAGCCCCAACTCAGAGTTCTCCTGCTGCAACTAAATTAGATTCTGCATGTCGCAACTAAGACCCAACAAGGTCAAATAAGTAAATAATTTTACAAATTTAAAACCTCTGCCCATGAATAAAAAGGAGAAATTTCAGTTCCCCTGAGAGGAAGGAACCAGAGATCAAATTGCCAACATCCGCTGGATCATCAAAACACAAGAGAGTTAGAGAAAAACATCTACTTGGCTTTATTGACCATGGCAAAGCATTTGACTGTGTGGATCACAACAAACTGTGGAACATTCTTTAAGAGATGGGAATACCAGACCACCTGACCTGCCTCTTGAGAAATCTGTATCTAGGTCAAGAAGCAACAGTTAGAACTGAACATGGAACAACACACTGGTTCCAAATAGGAAAAGGAGTACGTCAAGGATATATATTGTCACTCTATTTATTTAACTTATATGCAGAGTACATCATGAGAAACACTGGGCTGGAGGAAGCACAACCTCGAAGACTGCCGGGAGAAATATCAATAACCTCAAATATGCTGGTGACACCACCCTTATGGGAGAAAGTGAAGAAGAACTAAAGAGCCTCTTGATGAAAGGTAAAAAGGAGAGTGAAAAAGTTGGCTTAAAGCTCAACATTTAGAAAACTAAGATCATGGCATCTGGTCCCATCACTTCATGGCAAATAGATGGGGAAACAGGGGAAACAGTAGCTGACTGTTTTTCTGGGCTCCAAAATCACTGCAGATGGTGATTGCAGCCATGAAATTAAAAGAGGCTTGCTCCTGGGAAGAAAAGTTATGACCAACCTAGATAGCATATTAAAAAACAGAGACTTTGCCCACAGGTGTCCATCTAGTCAAAGCTATGGTTTTTCCAGTGGTCACGTATGGATGTGAGAGTTGGACTGTGAAGAAAGCTGAGCACCGAAGAATTGATGCTTTTGAACTGTGGTGTTGAAGACTCTTGAGAGTCCCTTGGACTGCAAGGAGATCCAACCAGTCCATCCTAAAGGAGATCAGTCCTGGGTGTTCATTGGAAGGACTGATGTTGAAGCTGAGGCTCCAATACTTTGGCCACCTCATGCAAAGAACTGACTGATTGGAAAAGATCCTGATGCCGGGAAAGATTGGGGGCAGGAGGAGAAGGGGACGACAGAGGATGAGGTGGTTGGATGGCATCACGGACTCAGTGAACATGAGTTTGAGCAAACTCCGGGAGTCGGTGATACAGGTGTGCTGCCTGGCGTGCTGCAATTCATGGGGTCACAAAGAGTCGGACACGACTGAGCGACTGAACGGAACTGACAGGAAGGAACTACAGCCCTCAAGTTGTCCCACAAAAGGAACAGCCTTCCCGGTGTTCACAGTGGCAGGAAGGGCGGGGCCCAATCTCAGCTCCCACTCACATCTGTGAGCAAAACCTTTCCTCTGCTATTTTCAGTTTTCGTCTGAAGCCCATGTTCCTAAAAGCCCCACCCAGTACTACAACGCCCTCTGTGCATATGTGCCAAGTCACCTCAGTTATGTCTGACTTGCAACCCCAGGGACTGTAGCCCACCAGGCTCCTCTGTCCAACTGTATGGGTTGCTGCGTGCTCCTCCAGGGGATCTTCCCGACCCAGGGATGGAAGGCATGTATCCTGAGGCTCCTGAATTACAGGCAGATTCTTTACTGCTGAGCCACGGGATAGCCCATCTGTACTGGAGATGACTGCAAATGCTTAACTAGATTTTATCACATCCCATCTGAGTCTCTTTTTCTAGCTGTATATCCCTGGTCCCTTTAATCCACCTTTATCAAGTAAGTTGGGTAGTTATACAAGGATACTGGGCTAAATTGTTCAGCTAAACCTTATTCTAGGTGTTTCTGTGAAGGTGTGTACTGACGTGATTCACATTTAGATTGGTAGACTTCCCATAAAGCGCATAGCCCTCCACTGTGTGCCTGGGCCTCACTGGATCAGTTTAAAGTCTTAAGAGGAAAGACAGAGGTTGCCTGAAAAAGAAGCAATCTTGCCTCAAGACAGGAGCCCGAAATCCTGCCTGAATTTCCAGGCTGCTGCCCTGTGGAATTTAGACTCAGGACTGTAACATCAACTCTTGCCAGAATTTATAGCCTGTGGACTTGCCTTACCGATTTCTGAGTGGTCAGATCTGAAAGTTGTGAGCCAATTTCATATACAGATAGATAGGTAGGTTCAGTTCAGTTCAATTCAGTCGCTCAGTCGTGTCCGACTCTCCGCGACCCCATGAATCACAGCACGCCAGGCCTCCCTATCCATCACCAACTCCCTGAGTTCACTCAAACTCATGTCCACAGAGTCAGTGATACCATCCAGCCATCTCATTCTCGGTCATCCCCTTCTCCTCCCGCCCCCAACCTTTCCCAGCATCAGAGTCTTTTCCAGTGAGTCAACTCGTCGCATCAGGTGGCCAAAGTATTGCAGTTTCAGCTTTAGCATCAGTCCTTCCAATGAACACCCAGGATTGATCTCCTTTAGAAAGGACTGGTTGGATCTCCTTGCGGTTCAAGGGACTCTCAAGAGTCTTCTCCAACACCACAGTTCAAAAGCATCAATTCTTCGGCAGTCAGCCTTCTTCAAAGTATAACTCTCACATCCATACATGACCACTGGAAAAACCATAGCCTTGACTAGATGGACCTTTGTTGGCAAAATAATATCTCTGCTTTTTAATACACTAACTAGGTTGGTCATAACTTTCCTTCCAAGGAGTAAGCGTCTTTTAATTTCATGGCTGCAATCAGCATCCACAGTGATTTTGGAGCCCCCCAAAATAAAGTCTGACACTGTTTCCACTGTTTCCCCATCTATTTCCCATGAAGTGATGGGACCAGATGCCATGATCTTTGTTTTCTGAATGTTGAGCTTCAAGCCAACCTTTTCACTCTCCTCTTTCACTTTCATCAAGGGTAGGTAGATAGATATGTATGTGTATATTCAGTTGCTTCAGTCACGTCAGGCACTCTGTGACCCTATGGACTGCAGCCCAGCAGGTTCCTCTGTCCATGAGATTCTTCAGGCAAGAATACTGGAGTGGGTTGCCATGCCCCTCTCCAGGAGATCTTCCCAACCCAGGGACTGAACTATCATCTACTTTCGTCTCCTGCATTGCAGGTGGATTCTTTTACCCACCGAGCCACCTGGGAAGCCCTAGATATAGATAAGGATATAGACATATTCTCATCTAGAGGTATATTATATTGGTTCTTACTAAATTTGGTCCACATGACTTAGCAGCTGAACAACAACAAAAATTTGGTCCCAGCACCAGTTGGATCAAAATCCTATACTAGAAAAAGCCTTTCGATAGAACATAAGCAGGACGTGAGGTTTTGGATGAGAAGAACACAGAGCAACACAGAGAAGGCTGTTTTTGTCCTTCTTTTCAAAGGCTCTGTTGTATGGTTCCTTTGTATGTAGGAGTCCGCTGTCAAAGGTGGGATGCAGGAGGTGGGATATTTATTTAAACAGATTCAGTTTATTAAAATAGGCCTTTTGGGGGGAAAGACAGGGAGCATTGACTAGCAGAGATGGGGAAAATTAGGGCATTAAACTATACTCTTCACTATAACCTATACCCAAGGGCACGGATGCCTGAACATAGAGGCTGGAGTCACCTGTACATCCCCTCTCTGGAATGCCCTGTGCAGGTGAATTAAGGTGGGGTAGTTGTTTTTTTTTTTTTTTTGCTACATCTTGGCAACAGTTAGAAAAGGTCTTTAAAAGCATAGTGCTTAGGGTGGTTAAGAGAAGGAGTTCAGGTGGTTTATGGAAACCTGGGTCAGGAATGTGGTCTATTTGGAGAGAACGTTCCCAGGCAGAAGGCTTTTTCATTGTTGTTGTTATTTTTTTAAAATCTTGCCCTTAAGAAACATTAAAAAAGAGAATGCTTATTTTCTGCAGGTGGAGGCCTCCATAGGTAGCCAGGTGGCATTTTTACTCAGCAGTGCCTTTCTGATTCATTAGCGGGGAGCAGCACAGGTGGCTGAGGGCACGGAAAGGCTTAGCCACTCTCTTCCCCCGACAATGTGGCTCGGACTGCCTCATGTTCAAAGAAGACTCATCAGATGAGCCGTAAGACACAATGTGATGTGGGTAGCTCAGCTGCCTGAGAGAGAATCAGAAGGGCTGATTAATGGAAAATCCATTATTGGTGCAGAGCACTCTTTGCTTTAACCAGGCGGTATAGAAATAGAAATAAACAGGGTGACCATCAGCTGAAGGGGTAGGTGGTAGAACTCTGCTTGTCCGACCTGCGAGGTTGGTAAATATAAATGGTAAAGAGTGGTGCTTGGCTTTTTAAAATCTTTATTATCTCTGATTTTTTTTTTTTACTTTTTTTGAAGAAAATATGAGAGTATATTTTTCTTTCATGAAGCAGTAGTTTTAGATTTGGAAAGGAGAGGGAAGAATCAAGTAGAAACAGCAATATCATTATTAAAGTGATATAAGCATAAAAATGTATAGGTGTTAGAAATAATGTCAAACTATGTTTTTTAAAAATGAAACACAAAAATAACTTTAATGGAGATTCACACACCATGATTTTTACATTCTAAAGAGTGATACAAATATATTCTCTCCCATTAAGTAAACAACTCGTAAAAATATGTTATTCCCACACAAAAGTTCAGCAACTGAATTGTTCTAGGTAATGATATTTTTAACCTCTTAGTTTATCAAATGTCATTTACCACATTTTGACCAGGATTGAAACTACATTTTAACATTCTCCCCAAGAAGGAAGGCCAGATAAAATACAGAACACACAGTTAAACCTGAATTTTAGATAAGCAATACTTTTTGTATGTCCATGCAATAATCTTCCCAACCTGGGGATTAAACCTGGATTTCCTGCATTGCAGGAAGATTCTTTATGGTCTGAGCCACCAAGGAAGCCCTATTTGGGATATACTTACACTCAAAAAGTACTTATTGTTTATCTTAATTCAAATCGAATAGGGAACCCTCTAAATTTTTGCTAACTCTGGCAACCCCATCACTAAAACAAACTTCACTGGAAGGAATCTGAAGCTCTCAGTGTAGTTTTTAACTGAACACATAGACTTTTCTCTACAGTCCAAAATCTACATTGAATGTGAAAGTGAAATTCACTCAGTTGTGTCCGACTCTCTGCGACCCCACAGACTATACAGTCCATGGAATTCTCCAGGCCAGAATACTGGAGTGGATAGTCTTTCCCTTCTCCATGGGATCTTCCCAACCCAGGAATCTAACCGGGGTCTCCTGCAGTGCAGGATGATCCTTTACCAGCTGAGCTTAATCATCTTGTCACCAGCTGCTTTGTCTGGTTCTCAGCGCATAGCGCCCATCACATCATGGAAAAAATTATGATCATGGTCACCAATGCTTTCCACATTGCCAGATCCAATCAACTGAATCCCATAAGTTTCAGTGTGTTGTCTTTTGCTTTCATTAATCTCAAAATAGTTTCTACTTTTCCTTGCAATTTCTTCTTTGATTTTCTGATTATTTAGAAGTATGTTGTTTAAGTTCTACATATTTGTGAATTTCCAAGATTACTTCTATTATTGATTTCTATTCCACTGCGGTAGGAGCACATACTTTGTAGGACTTTTATCTTTTTAATCTACAGAGGCTTGTTTTGTGCTCTAACATATGTTCTGTTTCAGAGAACATTCCATGCACACTTTGGAATACTGTATATCTGTTGTTGTTGAGTGTTCTTTGATGCCTGTTAGGTTTCCTTAGCTTATTGTATTGCTCAAATCTTCTTTATCCTTATTGATTTTTCAGCCTAATTGTTGAATGCTGCTGTTTAGTTGCTAAGTCATGTCCAACTCATTTGCAACCCCATGGACTGTAGCCTGCAGGGCTCCTCTGTCCGTGGGATTTTTCAGGCTAGAGTACTGGAGTGGGTTGCCATTTCCTACTTTAGAAACTTAGAGGCAGAGCCTTGATGGTGGGCTCTCATGCATATTTCAGGCTCTAGGCAATGTTCTTTTATGAAGAACACAGCGTGACAGAGCACAAGGCTTAATGCTAAAGGAGTGGATGTAATGCAGAATCAGGTTTGTTCTTCTCTGTTACTGCGTGTCTTCTTACTCAGTGGCTTTGGACAATTTTGATGATTTTTTGGCATTTCTTATAACATCTGTACTATCATTTGCTTAATATTTTGCCTTAAATTGCCTCGTGGCTTTGCTCTGTCTCAGCAGAAATATCCTGAAATCATAGCTTGGATGTGTTGTTCTTTCCCTATTACACATTAAAATAAGTCCTAACTATCAACATACAATACTCGTGGACCATCTAGAATCACCCTGTCACCCAGAGCACCCTTGTAGCACACTTTGGGAAATGCTCACCTCAGGGCTTTGCCTGGGGTCTGTCTGTTCACTCCCACCCCTCCCCTGTCTACCATCCTGTGCAGACCCTTTGGGTCCAATGTTAGGAGATAAATACTTAGCAGTAATAAAACTCGCTACTCTGTGCCAAGCATAACGCTTGCTAAGTACAAGTGGGATTTTGTTGATAAATAACTATAATCAAAGCTAATGTGATGTGGTTAAAAGTGGGGACTCTGGAGATGAATTCAAATTCCAGCCCTGCCACTCACTGTGAAAATCACTTGGCCTCTCTCAGGTAGCTCAGAGGACTCTATGAAAATCAAATAAATTAATACTTGCTTCCCTGGTGGCTCAGAGGTTAAAGCGTCTGTCTCCAATGCGGGAGACCCAGGTTCGATCCCTGGGTTGGGAAGATCTCTGGAGAAGGAAATGGCAACCCACTCCAGTACTCTTGCTGGAGAATCCCACGGATGGAGGAGCCTAGTGGGCTACAGTCCACGGGGTCGCAGAGTAGGACACGACTGAGTGACTTCACTTCACTTCAGGGTTTAGAACAGTGTCTGGCCCACATAAGTGCTGTGTGATTGCTAGATATGATTAGAAGCTGTGAGTTCTGGCAATGCAAATCTAAAGATAAAAAGTAGTCCATGAATGTATTAGGCATCTTTCCTTTGAGAAAAAGTTGGTCATGGAACAGGAGTGTACTGATACTTTTTTAATCTCGTGGCCAGTAATGCATGCATTCATTACAGCAGTGTATGAGGGCTTCATGAATCAGGTGAGCAATAGCAATAAATATACAGCGCTCAATGATTTAAAATGGCATATGACTGACTGCAATTTAGTTATGCAAATTGAGTTCTGTAATCACATTTGTGGACCATCCTCCTGCCCCTCAATTCTCGAAACTTTGTCTCTATAGTTTGTTCTTATTTGCAAATTGGATATTTCCATTAAGCACTTGGAGCGGTGCAGAAGCGTGTGTTTGTGTGCGTGTGTGCACACTGCTCTGCTTTTCCCTTTGGGTGTGTTGCTGTTGCTGTTCAGTCTCTAAGTGGTGCCTGACACTTTGTGACCCCACGGACTGCAGCCGGCCAGGCTCTTCTGTCCATGGGATTTCCCAGGTAAGAATACTGGAGTGGGTGGCCACTTCCTTCTCCAGGGGATCTTCCAGACCCAGGGATCAAAACTACATCTCTTGCGTCTTCTGCACTGGCAGATGGGGTCTTCCCCAGCTCAGCCACTGGGGAAGTCCTGTCTTTTGGGTAATATTTATTTATTTGACTGCACGGCGTCTTAGTGTGGCCTGTGGAATCTTCAGTTGTGGCATGTAAGATCTAGTTCCCTGACCAGGGTTCAAACCTGGGCCCTCTGCATTGGGAGCTCAGAGTCCTAGCCATTGGACCACCAGGGAAGTCCCATGCACAGTATTTTGCAGAGAATTTCTATTATTAGATAGCAAATTGTTTTTTCTTAAATAAACAAAACTTAAACTAGCATGTTTATTAAAACAAGCGTTTCATAGGTCATACTATGAACCGCTTTTTTTTCTATTTTTGTTAGGAAGTAACTGAAGATTCAGCTACATTATTTTAAAATGTTATTTATTATGTTTAATCAATAACATTATCAATTACATTTATGAGGTGTACATTTATGAGCTTTACAAATAGTAAAGCTAAATTTGAATAAAACATCTCAATTCTAATCTTGAAACCTAGTCAAAAAATATGCTTTAGTACAGTAAAAATCCATTAAATGCACATCATCAGTGTTAGGATGTCTCTGTTAGGAAAACATTCTTCAGTGTTGAGAGAAGATATTCAACTGATACTGGAAACCAAAATTCACTTAAAAACAACTGCACTTTATCACTGTTTCATGGTAGATTTCCTTAAAAGCTATAGATACATACTTTAGAGATAAAATTATGCAAATTACTTCTTGAAGTATTTTAACACTGGATGTTCATTGGAGGGACTGATGCTAAAGCTGAAACTCCAATACTTTGGCCACCTCATGAGACGAGTTGACTCACTGGAAAAGACTCTGATGCTGGGAAAGGTTGGGGGCGGGAGGAGAAGGGGACGACGGAGAATGAGATGGCTGGATGGCATCACCGACTCTGTGGACATGAGTTTGAGTGTACTCCGGGAGTTGGTGATGGACAGGGAGGCCTGGCGTGCTGTGATTCATGGGGTCGCGGAGAGTCGGACACGACTGAGCGACTGAACTGAACTGAACTGAACTGAAATGTGAAATAAAAGTCTTAGGAAATGACTCAGGAGGTGAGATTGTAAAGATATCTTTCCAAACCCATTTTGACAATCCCTAAGAGCTGGGAGGGATTGGGAGCAGAAGGAGAAGGGGATGACAGAGAATGAGATGGCTGGACGGCATCA